>NC_084620.1:21090879-21408379 GCF_033978795.1 Nerophis ophidion
TACAACAGTGGTAATAAAAGATGCAAACTATGCTTAAAAGAGAAACTGTTTATTATATATCATCCAGACCTGTCATCCCTCAACAAGCGCAGTGAAATCCTTTCAACATGCCGCCACAGACGGAAACACCTCCTAGGTAACACATGAGCCAATCACCACACCCTACGCCTGCCTGTACCCACCCACTCTATGCCCTATATAAACCATTGTATGTGAATGCTTCCATTAAAATCTCCTGATGATTGAGGGAACCCCTCATGAAAGTTCTGTAGAGATGAAGTTGTGATTTTTCCCACACCTACATACATATATATATATATATATATATATATATATATATATATATATATATATATATATATATATATATATATATTAGGGCTGGGCAACAATTAAAAATTTTAATCGAAGTTAATCGCACTATTTCTCCGATTAATCGCGATTAACTGCATTGTATACACAAAGCCCAATAACGAATTCAAAAGTAGTGTGTAGTGCACCTTTATTGGAATATTCTCCCACATGAACAAAAGCGCCAAACATTTGTTGTGCAAACACAATTTAAATCAGTCCTTGTTAAACAGTAGCAATTAAATAGCATATTTTATGAAAATCAACTCAAAAAAATGTAAATACAAATATTTAAGCTTATTGCCACTGCCAGGGTATTTAAGTTATCCTGTTTGTTATGGAAAATAAATATACTCTACATACAAATCTCTGAACCACAATCATAACATCTAAACAGGCAATTTCTGAGGTAACAGCAGAAACATTTTTTTTATCAGGGATCTTATGTTTAAAAAACCTATATGATAGGTAGTGGGCTGTTTTAGGGAATTTTTGATCAAATTATCCGTAGTAGCAATATTAATAATGTTGTGTTTATTCTGCGTAGTGCACTTAAAATAATTATGACCATATCTAGGAATGATATGATAGGAATTTTACGATTGTTTGCCTGGTGCTTTGATAAACTGAACGCAATCATATACATGGTACTATTTGTGATGTTATGAGCCAGGGAAAAAAAGAACTACCCTACCCAGCATGCAACAGGAGTGACGAGCATGCGCGGTAGCCCGGTATAGGTTGTGTCGCCATGACTGCAACTTGTATGTTGTGATATGCACGCTCTGAAAGTAAACGTTAAGAACTCAGCCAACACTCCTCGTCTGCATGATTCATAAATAGACAGACAACACATATACTCCGCTGCTTCACAGGCCGCTGGATGTAGCCGGCAAAGTATTCCATGCTAGCTAGCCGGTCTAGCAAGCACGCGTCATTCAGTCCAAAACGGCCCGATCTATCACATTCAGAATTGTCTGGCGGTCGTAAGTGATCCCGGAGTGACCACGCTGTAAGCCAGCCATGAAATTTGCAGAATTGTCCGGTATTTTTGCCAAATGTTCCATCTTTACCAAGAGCCCCTCGAAGCCGAAGCCCGTCCAGGTGCCGCCATCTTGTTAAGAAAAGGCGTTAACAAAATAAAAGCATGTAAACAACATACGCAAATGTGCGATAAAATAATTGTCGGCGTTAATAGATTGATGAGTTAACGCGTAATTAACGCATTAATTTGCCCACTCCCAATATATATATATGTATATATATACGTATATATATACACATATATATATCCACACATATACATATATATACACACACATATACATATATATATACACACACACATATGCATATCCATATATATACACACATATACATTTCCACATATATATATGTGTATATATATATATATATATATATATATACACATATACATATATATATACACATATAAATATATATACACACATACATTTACATATATACTCACATATACATTTATATATATATATATATATATATATATATATATATATATATATATATATACACACACACACACACACACACACATATGTATGTATTGTATGACGTATCAGTAAATTATTTAGTTGTGTTCAGAACTGCAGCCAGGTTTCAAAAGAGAAGACAATAAAACTACATGGACAGAGTTTTTCTTCTTTACGATTAATTTTTAACTACTGTAAAACGCCTATTTAAAGCACAAGCAAATATGGGGCAGATGTCACCATGGAAACTCATTTAAAAGGCCCAACCTGAATGCTATCTGGTGTTCCAGGATCCATAAAGAGAGAGCCTCTGGAGTCCTCCCTCCTCACATGGCCGTAAGGGCGGGCGGGCCTGCATGCAACAACATGTCAATCATGTGTTTGTTCCTGTTAACACAATAATCAGCTACGCCCTTCAAATAAAAATTATTATCTTTTCAACTTGTCACTTGAGTGATGTTATGGACATGATGTCTCTTTACTCACCATAATCTCGCTCTATGGTGGTGCTGATTCTCCTGCTGTCTGCAGAACTGTTTGACAAGAGGTCATCTCTCGAGCCCTGCAAGCAATAAAGTAACATTGCGTTTAAAACCCCCAAATAGAAATATGTCTCAGAATTAGGGGAGGGAAACCAGGGACTGACATTGAGATTCAGCCCGGGGCTGGAAATGTATGGCGGGGCGGACAGCTTTTTCAGGTTCTGGTAGAGGAGCTCAAACAGAGGCAGGTAGAGCAAACAGATCCTCGCCTGTTGGTTCTAAAACAAAGATAACTTGATATTAGCAGACCACCTCTGCGGTTTTCTTAAGGGCAGTGAATAAATCATTTAATTTAATAAAATATGCAATCAGCGAAATGATGATTTAAGCTATGAGTGTGATTATTGGGCTACAGGTCCATGTCACCCACCTTGAAAGCTGTGTAGCGGTTGTCCATAGCGTGTTTTATCAGCAGGTTCTTGAGGACGCTTACGGCTAGCTGTTGGACCTCAGGGCCCTGCTGCAGGGCTGCCGCCACCTCCCGGAGCAGCAGGCCAACCAAGAAGTGGTTACGGCAGTAGTCCTCAGTCAGACTGAACTCAAGACTCTGCTCTGTGATCGGGCCCAAAACAGGACGTGTCAGAACATTGTTAAGCAGTGGAGTACAATATTACTAAACAAATAACAAGGTGAAACTTTCTTTCTTTGTCACTCACATATATATATAAAATATTAGTTCCAATATAATTTTACAATAATTAGAATTTGATTTAGAAAATACTGTACCCAGATGCCAATAATATGACTCACATAATTTTTCAAAACTAACCACTACTGTGAATTGACCTACATGGTTAAAATATTGTTAATGTACTAAAGAAAGAACAACAGTACAGTTTCATTATATATTTCCTCATGCAGGAAATGTGTAATTGTATATGTTTGCACTGTAAGCATAATTCAGCAGTGGTCAAAGAGAAGCGACCGTGTGCAATGCCACCATGTGTTAACATCAAAATAGGCAGTGCATCCTGGGAAGTACCCACAAACAATCATTATCTCTAATGATTGTGCAAGAGACAGGTGAAGAAAAATGATTAATTTAATTACTCATCGAGAGAGTCAGTTCCCACAGAAGCAATGCTCCTCTAGTCAGCAACACGCAAGCATTAACTTGAGCAATAGCATCGTGCACCGGGCGAGTGGTAGTTAATGGACGGGCGGCGGTAGAGTGCAGGGCACTGGTAGAGACGGACGGTATTGTGAGTGTCACCTACCTACAGGACCAAAAAGCTCCGTCGCATACAGAATAAAATCTGACCACAAGCAAAAAGGGAGAGGGGTACAAATAAAGTAATTGGGGGTGAAACAATCCATGCAACATTTAAATAAAATGTGAACATTACAATTGTGACTACAGGCTGGCTGAATCATGTGAGCTACATATAGAATAAAATGCAGATTCATACAAAAATGTTTTTTGCAATGGACTGTACACACATTCCCAATGAGGTGGCCAGTAGAACTGTTAAGAAGGGATCAGTGTGTGGGATGCAGGTGAAAAAGAGAGGAGACGGAGGTGCTGTGGGCACTAAATAAACCGGTAAGCGTGTTTAGAGTCCTTCATACCTTGCACCCTCTGCAGCTTGGTGCGCCCAAAGGCCATAGGCAGGTTGAGGGGGATGAAGTGCTCGTGGTTGCACACCGCCATCAGAAAGTCAAACTTCATTTCGGTCAGCACCTGTGGTTGACATGTACGCATGAGCACGCTCTCAGAAACTAAACCAATCTGTCTTTGCACACCTTTGGGTCTTTGAGAGTAAAGTGGCACATGTAGTGGTTGACCAGAGTAAATGCAAACCCTCTGTTCATGAAGGTCAGACACCTCTGAGGAGGGAGGAGAAATAACATAAGTGAAGCTGCAAGGTGTTTCCACGTGGAGTTTGTGTGTACACCTTGATGAAATTGGCCAAGCTCAGGTTGACACAGCGTGCTTCCTCAGGAATTTCCATGTGGCGAATGGTGATATGAGGCATGATGGACAGCACCAGGGACTGCAGAGCTTGGTAGAATGTGTCTGTGAAGCGCTGGGCCCGCGGCATCTGGGATGAGATTGGTAGAGACCATGTCAACCGTTTAAATGCACAAATGACGTGCAACTGACTATATTCAGAGGTTTTAAACACCAACCTTTATGCGGTTGTCCTCTTGTAGATACTGGGCCATGGATTTGGCCATTGTTTCGAAGAAGAACCATGAGTACTGAAGAAAAATAAAAGCAATTTTGATCATTTCCCCATTAAAATGTTAAAACATTTAACTGGAAAAGATATCAAAAGGTAAGAATACCTACGTTTTAATTAAAACTGAGAAAAAAAGATTTAAAAAAAGTCAGAAGATCGAGGCTTCAAATTTCTGTTGAGGCAACTCTTTGTGGATGTGGGATGGTTTTGCTGTGCATGCTTGGGATTTTTACTACTTCAAGCAGGTTAGGTTAAACGGATAACCTAAATCAGACCTGGGAAATTATTTTGACTTGTGACCAGATTGATAGAAAACAAATGCATCTGGGGACCAGAGTGTGTGTGTGTGTGTGTGTGTATATTGATATACACTAATGCAAAAACTAACAGAAAAATATCTAAATAGAATGCTAAAAAATAAAATGCCTTGCGGCAGACCACCTCAAAAAACTGAATGGAATTTTAGTTTTTTAATTAGACACCCAGAATGTACACTAAAAAAAAAAAATGTGGGATTTTAAATATTAATGTACAACAAAACACTGGATATTAAGAATGTAAGAACATCCCTCCTGTTTACCTTCTCAGACCACCTTCTTGATCCTTTACAATCAAGCAAAAACGCAAAAACATGGCGAAACATAAACACATAGGGTAAAAAAAACACCCACAATAAAATATATCCCTTTATGCTTTGCTGTAAAAATATGCTTCCGCAACTGTCCCTTGTTGTTCTGTAAAAAACTGTTTCGTGCCTCGACTACATGGAGATGCTGTGACTTGGCATATCGAAATAACCCATATGTCACTCAAACGCATGTACCCTGTGATTGACTGTGACAAGTCTAGGGTGGGGCAGCACAGTGAAAGAGGGGTTAGTGCGTCTGCCTCACAATATGAAGTTCCTGAGTAGTCCTGGGTTCAATCCCGGGCTCGGGATCATTCTGTGTGGAGTTTGCATGTCCTCCCCGTGAATGCGTGGGTTCCGACCGGGTACTCCGGCTCCCTTCCACTTCCAAAGACATGCACCTGGGGATAGGTTGATTGGCAACACTAAATCGGCCCTAGTGTGTGAACGTGAGTGTGAATGTTGTCTTGTCTATCTGTGTTGGCTCTGCAATGAGGGGGCGACTTGTCCAGGGTGTACCCGCCTTCCGCCCGATTGTAGCTGAGATAGGCACCAGCGCCCCCCGCGACCCCAAAGGGAATAAGCGGTAGAAATGGATGGATGGATGGAAGTCTAGGGTGTACCCAGCCTCTCACACTTAAATCAGATCGAATAAGCACCAGATTACTGGGCAAGTGTGCCACCCACTGTTTACTATTAGTACAACAACAATCACCTTTAGCAGCTTGTTGCTGGTGTTGAAATCTGCCGTCTGCTTAAGAATGGACGTGACCGCCGTAGCCAGCACCTCATGAGTGTACGCAGTTTTTCCAGGTATAAGCTTGGTTGACACAAACACGTACTGAGAAGAGAGAGAGAAAACATATTTAATGGGCATTTATTGTTTGTGGGACGCAGAAGCAGGTGAGAAGCCAAATACCTTGACAAAAGAACGCAGGTAGTTTTCTAGCCCTTCCTCGTGACATCTAGAGACTACATGTATGACAACGCTGCAGAGACACAGAAGGCCATCATCACGATCAAATGCAAATATAATACACACAAATGATCAACTGACTGACCGAAGAGAGTTGACCGCAATCTGCTGGGCTTCCTTGGTGGCTGCTGATAGCACATCAAACAGCTGCATCAGCACCACAGGCAAAAAGTTGATCATGACGTGTGTCTCCATGGCGTGCAGGCACTAAGGGTGAAAGGATGATTTCAACTATAAGAAGCTAGTGTATATTAATTTTTAATCCATAATGATTCCCAAATCATCTTACCTTAAGGTATTTGATTAGCTCTGCCTGGTTGCTTTCCGGTGTGGTCCTCATGAGCTGACAATGCAAAAAGAACTTGTGGAGATGTAGGTCCTATGGAGGAACCAAAATAAATAAAATTTTCCCTGTGTTGCCAAGTAAATAGGTAAATCTGAACTGATGGTGTCACCTGAGCATATATTGTTGATGCAACACGACTTCTCATTTTGAACAGTGGCTTTACATTTTCAACCCACTTGATATCCGGCTGCAACAAGAACACCAAAAGTGTCATTTTTCGTCATATTTTGCTCACACGCTGCTTATGAAACATGCTACAGTATCCCGAAGTGTTGTGCAAAAGTGACTTTTTATGGGCAACAAAAGGTGAGAACTATCTATCATCATCCATCATCACTTGTTTGCCCCACTTTCAAGAGAAAGAGATGCTCAAACGTTGCTTTTAAAGTTGTTTCTTTCCATGAAGTCATGAGGAAAGAACTTCCCTCCTCATGGACATGATACCTTTGATTCGCCCCTAGCTAGATGAGCCCACCAAAAGCCTGATATACGAACATGTGCTAAACAAAAAGTGTGAAGTAAAAAACAGTGTCTGTTACTAATGGGTGTGTTGCGTGTGATCTACTAAGACTGCATGTACAATTGATAACAAGTGGTGCAGACAGATATATCTAAATAAGGTTTTTGTGTGTACTATGCGGCTAGCACTACGGAAACACTCATCTACTGCAAATTCATGTTATCATGCTCTCCAACTTGTACTGTTTTGCAATGTTGTTGAACAAACATCACACATCTTTTATCTGTTCTATCTTTTTTGCAAAATAGCATCGCAATCTATACAAGAAATAATTTTTAGCAAGCTAATGGTGTGCTCTTTAGGGAGGCGCACAGCATAGCTTCGCATTCATGCATCTGGAATTAACTAAACGCAAGAAAATTCATATTGCAAGACATTTTTTAATGTTGGAAATATATAAAAATATTTCTTAAATTAAAAAACTAACAGCATTAAAAAACACCAGAAGACATTAAAACGCATCCAATATATATATTTTTTAATCAGCCCCTTTAAGGAGAAATGTACTTTTTTGGAATTCTGCCTGTCATTCACAATCCTTATACAGTATAAGACAAGCACACATCATATGTTTTATTTTTTTATGCATTCATTTTATGCAAATAGTAAATACATGAGAGTAAAAGTCCGCTTACAAAAGAGTCCAAGAGAATCGCTCTATACTGCCTATAAAGCACTCAAAAAATATGTGGTCTTGTCTCACATAGGGATTGTGAATGATAGGCAGAATTCCGAAAAAGTGTACTTCCCCTATAAGTCATCCAGCAGCTACAGTATATAATTGTAAAATGATATTGCTGAATAGATTTTTTATTTCCGACAGTTCAAATATGTTGACTTGCACATGTAGGACAAAGTATTTTCTGTCCAGTTGTCTTTGCAGTGCGATTGCCTCCTTTCCCACAGCCATTTGTGCGTACCTATGACTAAATAAAGATGTAAAATAGCACCTGCAGGATGGTTTTGGTTTTAATAAATCACATTTCACCTTCTGCATCATTATATTTGCATCTCCTCCTCGCAGTGTTCTGGGCATATATTCCTGTTTTTCATCAAGACAGAAACGCTAAATTGATTGCGCTCCCTATTTTCCTCCCTTACATGATGATATGAAAGTATGTGATAATAACAAATATTATCAAGTCTTACGTCAGGCTAATTATAAAAATTAATAGTCATCAAATAAACTACAAAAACTGTTAAAAACATTTTTTAAAGTGCAAATGAATATACTGTGTCACCACATAAGGCATAATTTCTGCACTTAAGAAATGTTCAAATGTTTGAAATAAACTCAAACTCAATGTTCTTAGCTCATAAGTTCTTCCGTTTGCTTGATATTGTCAATACTACCACAAGTGGTGGAAAATGATATTACAACTGAGTATTGCTGCCGCCAACAAGGACCACAGCTGAGAAATAGATATTTTTTGACAGCCCTCTAGGGAGCGCTTGCGGACCATTAATGGGCCCAGGCACTATGGCTAAAAAAATCTTGGCCTATGCAATATTTGGAATATATTACATATGGCAAGTCCATATTACAGTGTAAATGTAAAAAAGTAATAACATGCACAACAGCCACACATTCTGTCAGCAAAAGGTGGACACACAAAGCTTATTAGCATTAAAGTTACAGATAAAAAATTGGCGCTTTTCCCGCAAGGCTTACAAAAAGCACATTTAAGCTGTCTGAAGTCTAGCATGAAAAGATTTTGCAGAACAAATTTTGAATACATTATTGAGGGACCTCTGACATTTGTTGACCAAAACTCTAACATTAAGTTAGGTACCTTTTTGGTGTCCTGACAGAGGTATCCAGGAGGCAGGGTTGCAGCTACAGGTAGCTGGAGCTCTGTTGACTGCATTCTGCCATCTTTCAGCAGAGTCAACCACGAGTAGCCAACTGGCACCATACACAAGAAACAGAAAGGTAAAACATCATACATACAGTAAAGCTTCCACTCTTTGCATGTGTTGAAACACTATTATAGAATAGATACCTAGAGTCTCGACACCCTCCCTCTTCTTGCTGCTAGCTTTGGTGCTTGACTCGCAGCTGATGTGGTAAAAGCTAAAGAGGATGTGGTGCTTCTCGTGCAAGTGGACCGGCAACTCCATTTTAACCTGCGCAGAAAATCTTGTTGTGAGCTGTGTTATCTGTCCTTTGCATTCACGTGTCTCCACTCATTCATTAGACGCACATGATGCAGTGCACATATTATCCACATGAGGATAGCTCCAACCTGGGCATGTAGTTGCAGGATCTCACACAATTTATTTTTTTTCTCCCAAAAATATAAAACAGAATGTGCTGGATATAGAAAATGACTACACAACTAATAAGTAAGTCCTCCATGAGAATGTTAGTCAAAAACCGCACATCACGTCTCTGACTCATTCATGAATGATTTTCATGTTTTTCTTCCAAATTGAAGCATTTGAATTGTGTGCATGTTAGTGTACTAAAGGTGTGTGTGTGTGTGTGTGGGGGGGGGGGGGGGGAGAGATTTCTTAAGATTCTAATCCATTTACTTTGGGGGCCATATTGACCCCCTCAGCTTTGCCATTAATTGGATTATTTCAGTGAAGAGAGAAAACCTTCATATGTATTTCTCATACACTGGCTTAAAAAAAAAAAAACATTTTGGAGGGATTGAGCAGCTCACCTCATCATAGAATTCTGGACTCTGGTTGTGGTGCAGGACGGTGGCATAGGCGCTGCTGGTAAAGAGGGAGTCTCCTGGTTTGCCGTAGATGAACTGAAATACAAAAATTCATTAAAACGTTTTGCATAAATTCACAGTTTTTTTTTCTTCGCTGACTGATCTGTAGGAATGATAATAACATAACAGTTGAGTGAAACTGACGGATTAGAGCAGTCTGCTTTTTTTTCCCTTTTAAGGATGTGCAGGAGGTGATGTAGTGGGTGGGGTGTGAGGGAATTAGATTAGATGTCTTTGATTGCAAATGGCTGAGTCGTACCATCATAGAAAAACAGCAGAGCCAAGGGCAAAAGACAGGGGCACTAAGATGGGAAACTTGATTGCATGGTTTTGGCATGAGGGTGAGGGTGTGGCTACAGGTGCTGCTTTATATCTTATTTAACAGTGTTCATACTAGCATTGTGCCTCTAAAGCTAAAAAAATATAAAATGTAAAGGATCATGTATGGCTGATGAAAGCAAGAAGTGCAGTGTCTCCTATCAGATCAACGCATGCATAAAATTATATCAAAAGCACAAACTTAAGGCAGCTCTATAAAAAAAGAGCCTCCTATTTTTAAGAGAAGAAAAGCAACCCAGGCACAAACACTGAGCGTACATTTTTCCTTCCTATAGCAGCAGCCATTATAACCGATGTTGCTTCTTCCTCTTCTTCCTGGCCACCAAAAGTGCATTTTTTTTAGTATCAACAGAGAACATGCATGAAACATATGCGAAAACAAACTTGCTGGAGCATGCATATCTTTTCACTGTCGCCATCAACTCAAAATCCCAATGAAAGGGGAAAATAAAGATTTGGAGAGCACCCGTATTTTAGGCTGCATGGTTCAGTACTTTGGTCCGAAACACAAAAGAAAAAAGATTCTTGGTCAGCAATTTGGTAGAATCCTCACTGGTATTTTTGGTATGGGACCAAAGGCTGCACAGTAAAGAACAGACAGAAAGGAAGGACTTAAATGGACAGCTAACCTAAAATCAGAAGGTGACAGCACATAAGATAAATGTTCTTTTTCCTGGTGTGTAAGTAAACGTAGAAGAGATGTGCTGCCTCGTTTGATGTCATAACTTTTTACAGTGTGTATAGTTTGAGTTTAATCATGTGACTACCAGGCTACGTTTGATTGGTGAAATGGAGTCAAACATCACTAGTGCTTATGCTGGATTGGTGAAACAGTGTCACATGACGTGCCCTCTGGAAGAAGTCTCTCTAACGAACCAAATGTGTGTTTTCAAGCAGTAACCGATAGATTGTAAACAAATATAATAATGATGTAAATAAATGTGGTGATCGAAATGATAGACAATGTTAACAAAATAAGAGTAAAAAGTATGTTGCATTAAAATTACTCTGAAAAGCCCAATGTGTCCAAAAGAGTAAATGTAGCATGTTAGTATACCCACCTTTGCCTAAAATATTTCAAACTAAAAATGCCAACTGTTGGGGTATTTCTGTATCGTGCATAGCAACCGCAACAGAGTTCACTTGCAAGCGGACCGAGAGCCATCTCTAAAGTGTTCTCGATTAGCTTGGTTGGTGAAGGGTTGTGGTGATTGCTTTCAAACTTTCCCAAACAAACGGTACTCACAGAGAAATCGCACCAGACTTCCTTTTAACATGCGCACCGTCTAAAAAAACTTGTCTTCTGTTATATCTAACCTTTAAAGGTGTTGCATTTTCTTCATCAGAATCCCGAAACTGTATGCAGACGGCAATGTTTCTTGCCTACCACAGAGGAAAAAAAGCAACATTAACTAAGACATATTCTTCAGCTCTCCAGAACAGCTCCATTGTGAGATACGCACACCTTGGTGAAGCTCTTCTGGTTGTCATATTTGAGTTGCAGAGGGTAGATGTAGAGCTGGTTCTTGTACGTGGTAAAGGGGTAGTTGTACTTGGCCTCCTCGGGGAGAAACTCCTCCACTTCCACAGACACACGCTCACAGCTTTCCTCAAAGGGTTTTACAGGAATGTAAGAGGAGGTCACCGTGTCTGGGAAGCAAAATACAGTCCAGTACATGGGTTAGTTTTTTAGTTCGGTTGTGTTCACATTTGCCATGTATTCGGTTAAAAACACTGGGGCGCTTGCTCTGCTAGAAATTTTCATTTGGTCAAGTGCAAACAAAACTTCGGTCCGGAGCAGTCCACTTGAACTCAAATGAAAACGCTACACTGACTAAAGACATCATGAGTGTTAAAGTGTCAGCATCCATCATGCTTAATTACAAATACGCAAAAAAAAATACATTACTAGAGCTGTCTCGCTGCTCTCTCCCTCCTAAATAGCTTTTGTTGACATTAAAGCCAGCAAAGAAAAGCAGAAAATAAAATTTACCTACCGATTCAGACAACATTTTGGTTTGGAATACTTGAATGCCATGTAATACGTCAGAAAACCTGCTCCATTGAGTACATACCTTATTCTTATGGGTTTTACTGTGCTCGTGACAAAAAGAGCAGTGGGAGTTCTATGCCAACGGCACCAAAATGCCCACCGAGTAACTTTTTTTTGGTGTGAAGGAGCCCTTGACGAATGCATAATGCTCTTTCTTTTCTTCCCCATGTGATTTTAGGTATTCTTATACAGTGGAAGCTCGATTTACGAAATCCCTCATTGTATAAACCTTTCAATTTACAGTTTACAAGTTATGCATCCATCTAGTGTGGATGGGCTGATCGCTCTCCGGTGCTCATTCCATCAGCACAGTGCTACTTTCAGCTACTGTGCTACTTTGTGTTCTGTTTAAGTATGTTTTTAGCCTTTTTACAACATTTTTCTAGTGCTGCCAACTCAGTAACAGTCCAAAGAAAGCAACGGACAAGCTATGTGTGTATCCACAGTGTGGTCGACACTACCTTGCTTAAATCCCCCACCCGTCTACTGAAATGTTTTTACCTTATTTTTTTTGACTTTTTATATGCTTTGCAAACACATAATTTCCCCATTGTGGGATGAATAAAGTCTATCCTATCCTATATAAAGTGACAAGGTGAAGAGGATGTTATTCTTCATGCCTAATCAATGTAGTGATTTGGCTGTAAAAGTTTAACATTTTTGTGATTTCAAGTGTGATTGTGAGTGCACTGCAGGGCTAGTAACAGTGTGTGTGTGTGTGTGTGTGTGTGTGTGTGTGTGTGTGTGTGTGTGTGTGTGTGTGTGTGTGTGTGTGTGTGCGTGTGTGCATGCGTGTGTGTATACGGCAGCAAATGAGGACAGTTTAGTTGTTTTTTTTGCCTTATTTATTAAATATAAAGTTGAGCAATCACCCTTTTGTTATGCTTGATTGGTATACACTGTGCTGTATAGTACTTTGTATTGTGTTCAACGTGTACAAGCTTTTAGTGAAATATGTACTTTGGTTGTGGCTGGAACCCATTATTTATGTTGACATTGTTTCTTACGGAGAAGTTTGCTACATTTCTATTTATGAACCCAGTTCAAGAACAATTTCTGTCCATAAATAAAGGTTTCACTGTATCTTGACTGTCATTGAATTCCAGCAGTGTTTTGGGCATTCCCAAAAAAGACTTGATTAGAAAGTACTCTCTTTAGTTGAGCTGAGCTTGGTGTGAAAAGTTTCTTCAAAACGTGACCAACAGATCAGAGCCAAACTTGGCACTGCTCAATTGCTGGGTCTCATATCTCCACATAATGATGGATGGATGCAAAGTTTTGGTGTTTAGGCCTCACACAATTTAACAATGCTAGTTTGCAAATATAATGTCCATCCATCCATTTTGTTTTGTTTGTTCCTTTCGGGGTCGCGGGGTGGAGCCTATCTCGGCTGCATTCGGGCGGGAGGCGGGTTACACCTTGGACAGGTCACCACCTCATCACAGGGGCAACACAGATAGAAAGACAACATTCACATTCACATTCACACACTAGGGCCAATTTAATGTTACAAGTCAACCTATACCCAGGTGCATGTCTTTGGATAATCTAAATGTCTTATTTTTAATTGCAGTACACAACTTCTCTACGCGTACTACTGATGTATCGGTAAACCCAACAAAACAGATTGTTAGATTGCTTTGCAGCATTCCGGGCATAGGTGTGACCACCTCTGCAGACTTGAATGGGGTGTCTTATCTGTTTCAGATAAGCCCGTGCATGGCACAGCAAGACCTGCTGTAAAATAGCTAGAGTAAAAGAGCCTAAGAAAAAAAGGGGGGGTGTTTAGAAATGTTTACATACTTGAGAAGTCGGGCGGGACACACTCAATAGTGACATTCAGCTGTCCAGGGATGGTCTGAATCTTGCTCTTCTCGGGTCTGATTCAAGACAAACATTTATTTAAGGCACATTTTGAGGCATAAATCTGCAAGAGCACTGTAATAGCAGGGCAATGTCAAAGACTCACTTCCTGATGTCAGCTAGGAGCTTGATGATGTCGTCCGTGGAGATTTTGCTGCTGTCCTGACGGTAGAGGGGAGAAAACTTGCCGTCCATGTCAAGGCTTCCCTGAGCATCTTTGAACACCTGCCTGCATGGTGACAAATGAGGAAACGTTTGGGACTCCTTTTGCATTATTCCTGGCACATTGTTGCTGTCTTACTTAGCAGCCCAAGCAAAAGGCATCCTGTACTGGCCCAGGCGCTGGCACGTCTGTTTGGCCGCCTTGAGGACCTTCTGAGCGGTCTGGGTGAAAATGCAGAAAGCCAGTCAGTCGGAAGCATGATGTTTAGTTATCTTTGACAGGGAGACAAGCAAAAACCTTGTTGATGTCAGAGGTCTTCATGTACGGCTCAGCACAGTGGGTGATGCCATTCTGCAACACCTTCTCCACACGAGCCACCAGAAAGATATCAGCATGCGGGTTGGTGACCGAAAAGATAGCCTGGGACAAAAAAAAAAACATATTACATATTTTTGTGATCCCTTATCTATTGTTTTGCAATAAGGGATCACAGTAAAGCATATACCTGTGTAGGAAAGTGCAGCAGAGCCTCAGACACCCTTTGAAGAAAAGGCAGACCGTTCGACTTCCCGGCGTCCCCGCTCATTAAAGCCCGGCCTCCACCACCACCACTACCCCCACCTCCTTCTACCCCTCCTCCCTCAGAGTCTGAACAAGGCGAGAGTTGACCCGAGGTGTCGGTCAGCATCTCCCTCACGCAGGGCGGGTTGAGGTCGACGTGGAAGTCCGCAGAGAGCTTACAGTTTTTAGAGATGTCAAAAAGTGCCAGGCTGATGAAGAACGGCTCCACCTAGAACCAGGATTTGGTCTTATTAATCACATTTCTATGATTGTTATAAGAATGCTACATTTTAGACATCTTATACAAACAAAACACTTCAATGCTATTGTATACATTTTCTGCAATTAGTACTTTTTAACTATCCTCTTTGAGCTACATAAAACAACTATTGGTATTATTCTTTTTTAGATGTGTCCTTTAAATAACAACCTATAGCCATTATTTAGACTGTAGTGTTTAGACAAGCAAAACATATCCAATATGTGTCACATGAGGGCAAAACAAATCTGACTTAGTGTGCAGTGTAAATGGGGCCATCGTTGCTCGCTTGTAGCTCAACCAGCAGGACAGCAAACAAATATTAAGTGACATCTTACATTTGTGAGCACGCTCTCGCCCTTCTCACTGACGCAGCCCTGCAGACTAAAGGTCAGGTCGTGGCAACTGACCACGATGCGACGACCGAAGCGCTCCTCAAACGGCTTCACGTCTGGCTCGATGCCCGAAAAGTCCAGTCTCTGGGGGAAAGAGGAGTGAGAGTGGAGTTTAAAGAGTGATGCTGTCAATACATGAATAATTAACGGCACAAGCCAGCGGTGGAAGGTGCATCTCCCCTACCTGCGTCTCAGGGTCCAGAGAGAAAAGCTTCTGTCTGCCTTCGTTCCGGTTGATCTTATTGAGCTGGTCTGTCTCCCTGGCATACTGAGCACATAAATAGTGTCAAAGGTCAGGTTTTGGGGGCTTTATTTTTCGTGGTTGTGATTTTCCAGCCTTTTTCACATTTTGCATACACGGTGAGAAGAGCTTCAAACAACTACAACCCTCAGGTCAAAGCAAATCCCCTCCCTACACTCCTTATTTTGTAGTCTATCGGGGCTTGTCTTTGATCAGGGGAGTACAAAGTATAGTTTGAGTGGCCCAAGGCAAACACGGTGCACAGAAGGCTTTGTTGAAAGTTAATAGACAATAGGTCTCTACAGACTGAAATGAAATACCTAGATTACATATTTTCACTTTTTGTAGGTCATTATACCTTTGTCCATGTCAACAAAATGCCATTAAAAGTTTAATTTTACACCAGTACCTTTGTGAGCTCAGGTTGTAGGTTCCTGCCCAGACCTTCCAGCAGGCTCTCACTTTTCCCTTGGCCAGTGATGTCATCGTCTGATTGGACGGCACCATCAGTAGGGCATCAATAAAGATAGCATTATTTGTTTTTGCTCGTTCCTCTCACCCAAAGAGCCATCCAGGGACTCTGGCCCATTCCTCCTTTCCTGGCAGGCCTCACTGCTGCTCTGCAGGGCCTGTTTGAGTGTGGCCACCCAATCCTCCATCTCAATTTCGCTGTCAGCAGCCAGGAAGTGGCTGTAGCGGTCTTGCATCTTCAGCTCAAAACCGTTACGCCGCATTTTGGGGCTCTTAAAAGAGGGGAGGACATTTCATACTTTTATTGGCAGAAAGGGAACTTTAGAAGAACACTACGGTTTGGTACAGTACAATCAGTGGTTCTCAAATGGAGGTACTAGTAGGCATATTGCTTGCGGTACATGAAGGCATGTAGAGTGTTAAAAATAGGTATTTGTATTTAAAAATACACGTTTATATTAATCTCAAAAGTGAGCAGTAGTTTATGTGCACAAAATAGTCTATTCATTAAGATCTGAGTTATTTTATGTGCATTTATATTTCCAAATGTTTCTAACAGGACCACTGCACATGAGCACTGTTTAGGACATTAATCAATCGGATAGCGAAGTGCCGTTTTCCATCTTTTTTTCAATCCATCCATCCATCCATTTTCTACCGCTTATTCCCTTTGGGGTCGCTAGGGGCGCTGGTGCCTATCTCAGCTACAATCTTTTTTTTTCCAAACAAAAATTAATTTCTCTTGCTAGGGGGTACCTAATTGAAAAATATATTCCTAATTATGTGTACCGGTTTTTGACACGTTACACTTTAAGTGCAACAGCCATACGTCTACTCGGTAAACATAAACAGTGCAGTCCAGCCTTTGGCTAGCAGGAGTTATGGCTGGTAATAGTGCCAAATGGAAGCAATCCCTTGAAAAAACAAAAAAACGTTTCTATCGTTAAAGTCTACTAATTGGGAACACTTAGCATTCCAAGATGAATGCAGTTTGCCGCCATTGGTCAGTAGAAATGGGGAAGGAGGCTGCAAGCTGGAACTATTAATGCCGCACTTTAAACAGTTAGTGTTTCACTTGTCTGCATTGTTATACTTTCCAAAATATATACCTTGTATAACAACATTTATTTTTTGTTTTTGAGAATTACCTGCTAGCAGGTTAAAACATAATCCAAGCTGTTTACACAAAAGATGGAGCGGTTTTCATTTAGTTCCCTGACTGTTCCCAAGATGAACCAACCTCTGACATTAAAATCAAGGTATGAACCGAACCATCATTATGGCATACCATTGCAGCTTTAGCAATAAAACAATATAGACAGATGCATACTGCAGAAATAAACTACAGGCTGTCACATTGAAGCCATTAGACAGAATGAGACTCCTCCCATTCATCTTGTGAGTAGCTTCATTAAAGAGAAAGCTTTCTGGCAGGTCAGAGCTGAGCGGAATGTGCAAACAGCTGAGCGGAATGTGCAAACCAGCAAACTCTTGGGAAAAAAAAAAGTAACTTCAAGAAATATTAAAAAGGAACATTGGAAAAAAAACTTTTTATTTATTTTTTACAGTTGGGCTTGCCAATTACATGAAAGCAAAGGGAGCTCATTGAACACAACATAATGTCTAGGGATGTATCGGTTCACCATTTTCAGAGTTCGGCATGTACTGCAGTTTTAAGGCCCCAATTCAGTCTGTTATACAGTAAGAGAAAACACTGCTTAACTTTTGTGGAAACACCTTTTATGTTTTTTATTAAACATAACCGCAAGCAGTTAGTTCTACAATAAATAAAATTGTCAAATATGTATTTATTTATTTAACAGGTAAAGTCAGGTGCTCCCAAACAGGAGGAAGAGGATTTTATTTCTCATTGTTTCAATATGTCCTGTCCAGACACAGGCAAATCATGTTGTTTAAGTAGATGCCCATACCTGCTGTACAGGTTTGCTTTACGAAAGAGACGTGTGGAATATTTTTCTTGTTGCGCTATTTGTATTTGACTTTAGTATATTGATATATTTAGTGTTTGGCGTAGCCGGGCCAGGGCAAGGGGAGATAGAAAGAAGAAAGAGAAAGAGGATTTTCAATTACTGGCTTTTCTCTGGCAGGACCAAAAGCCTCCCTACATTCCTGTACTTCCTCCGATGTTGGTAATCCCGATTACAAATACATGTACCATTACACCCCCAACGATAAGCAATTGAGGGATGATGCAGTTATATTTTCATAAAAAATGCATTTTTCCAGCACAGTCTACCTGAGTGACGTCAATGCAAGAATCCAAGTAGATAGAGCCTTTGGTTTCTTTGCAATGCTTCTCATCTTTGTAGGAATTGAGGATGTAGGAGCCATCTGGCAGCTGGGACAGGAAAAAGTACCTCCTCTTGAACACCTGCAATGGAGAAGATTGCAGTGTAGAGCTTGATTGTTTTGTGTCGTTCTGTGACGGTTTGTTTGTGCCACCGAGATGACTCACCCTCATGGAGACGGAAAGGCTGCTGTTGATGTTGGCTTTCTGAAGCCACCCCTGCTTCATGATGCCGCCTCTCTGCGAGCAAAGTGACGCCGTGTCCTGTAACACACAAACACATCATGATTGCAGCGTCAGGGATGTCACAGCTGCTTCTCATCCCAAGTAATGTATTCAGTCAATTACAATGTGTGTGTGTGTGTGTGCGTGCGTGCGTGCCTGTGTCTGTGTGTGTGTGTGCACATGCACGTCAGCGAGAGAGACGGGCCTAATCACATTCAAGTGGTTTTCCTGTCCTTTTACATATCACCCTCTCCAACCTCTCCCTGTAATCTCATTGGTTGGCTGTTCTTCTCTATTCTTGCATTAAAGACATCACTAAAGTCTACTTTCTATTGATAGCCCTGCATTTCTCACCTATTGGTGCACGCCTCCTATAACATAGTAATGATTCACTGTTATGGGCCTATAGAGATACATACAGGGTTATACTGTATACAAAGGATTAATAGTATTTCCTATAAAGTGTCATATTATTACAGTATTTTCATCTGCTGTCAGTAATTCCCTGAACACGTTTCTGCAAATTTGGCAGACCTGGCCATTGTGCAACTGGCCATTACATTAGGTACAGTCAAACACTCTGGTGAGCTTCAATGCGACTGTAATTGTGTTTTTACATAAAATATTCTGAATCTTCCTATAAGGTGTAGGTATGTCCATTGTGCTTTTTATTTTCCCCCTTGTTTATGTGTTCCAATATTAAAAAAACATAGCTCAAGTCAGGAGGTAAAACTGCAACAATGATGCACTTTCAAGAAGCAATCGAGCCATCTGCACGGTGACAGAGTCATATTTGTTTTCCGTAGTTAAACCCTTTCTCGGCCTCGATCCATACGCATCCGGCCTGAGAGCAAGAGGGAGGAGGATCAATAGGATCTATTTATGGAACATTTATGTAGGGCTTATGGTTTTTTACTGGCCTGTCTGACGACATTGCTGGCTAGACTCAACGGGCCACTCAACAGTGGGTGTAATTCAGGGTATGCAGAACATGATGAATGAAAGGTGGTTGAAATCAAATAAGTGGATAGCCGCCATCCAATTCGAGCTAACCCTGTCTCACCTCATCTTTGGCTTCTTCATCGACCTCGAACACGTGAGCAGCCAGCTTGTCCGCCTTGAGGCCTTTGCTTCAGAAAGACAAGGGAGACAAAGAGAGTTGCTCAGCAGGCATCCACAAATAATTGCTTTCTCCCGCTGTGCAGTCTGCTCAATTGTGTATCGACTATAAGTTTTGGTAGCATTAACGTACAATAATATGTAATAAAAGAGTAATCCTACATGTATTTGTAGCCAATTTATTCTACAGAACATGAGTTGAGGGACAGTAACTGTAACTGTCCATAGTCATGTCTGCGTCTACTCCGTAAACAAAACCAATGCAGGCCAGCCTTCGGCTATACTGATAGTGCTAAGAAGAAGCCAGAGCTTGAAAACCTTCTTCTGTTAAAATCTTCTGTTTGGAGATTTTAACAGAGAAAGTGGACAGTATGAAACCAGTGTGCTGGCATTGTTCAGTAATAAGGGTGTAACGATACACCATGATCACAGTTTGATACATACTGGCCACGGTTTGGTTAATTTTGGAAAGTATAAGGGATTCAAAACAAAAAGTATAAAGGAACAAATAGCTTTTGTGTAAATCTCTTTACTATTTTTAAAATATAACAAAAAATGTTAAATTAAACTGGACAGAACAAAAAACCTAAAGGGTTTGTGCAATAAAAATGCAAAAACAAATCCAATACACTGTAGGTAAAAATATGTTCAACATAAATTATTATAAGTTGGGGACAACACCCTGCTGACTTGTCTGCACTCAAGATGATCCCCTGCTGGCCCCACTCATCATCATCGGCGGTCACCCGTGGTTGCGTATGACTGTCCTCATTCCTGGTCCTTGTGGATCTTCAGGTGGGCGTGGAGGCCGATTCTGACCCCGATTATTCTGGGGCAATGTGGACAAGGGAATGTGGTGGGGGTGGGTTTGGGTAGGGCCTGTTTGGTGGATGCTCTCTCTTTTCTTAGTCTGCGCTTGTCTTGTGCAGCATGGCGGAAGTCGTCATTATATTGCGCGGCACCCTCACGGACAAGGTTTCTCCACATCGTCCTGTCTGTTGCCTTGACTTCCCAAGACTAAAGGTCCATGCGACACTTTGCAAGGATGGGAATGAAGATTTACAAAATCAGCTGAAAATGTTTTAATCCTAAAACACCGCTTTGCGGAAGGCCGCACAGCGGCCCCACCCGAGTGCACATGGTGCACTCGCCTGCTAAGGGGGTCTGGGGGCATGCCCCCCCCAGAATTTTTTTTAAATCTATGTTAGTTTAGGATGCATTTCCTGCTATTTTGAGTCAAAATCTAACAATATTCTCCTGACCAAAATTTCACATTTATTAACATCGGGTCCGCCTTTCTTCAGGACCTCTGCTGGAATGCTGTCAGGCCAAGCAGCCTTGTTGTTCCTCATCTTCCCAATGGCATCCTGCAGCTCATCCAAGGTAGGTGGTTCTCCCATGCTTTCATATGTGGGTTGTTGTGGGAGTTGGTCAAGAGCCTCCATCTCAGGTATAGTGTCCCTGTTTAAGAGGTCCTCATAGTGTTCTTTCCACCTGTTTGAAATTGCGTCCTTGTCCTTCAGCAGCAGCAGACCATCTTTTGAGCGAAGGGGGGTTAGCCAGCGGTGGCTGGGACCATACACCGCTCTTGTAGCATCGAAGAAGCCTCTCGTGTCTCCGGAGTCAGCAAGCTGCTCGATCTCCAGAGCCTTCTTTGTCCACCACTGGTTCTTCAGTTTCCTAACTTGTGTTTGGACAGCTGCCTTCGCTTTGGCGTGGGCTACTCTTTTCACTTTGCAGTGGATGTCGTTTTGCCAAGTGATGAAAGCTTGCCACTTGTTGTCAATTAATTGCTGGATCTCAGTGTCGTTCTCATCAAACCAGTCTTGATGTCTCCGCTTTTTGAGACCAAGGATATTTTTGCAGGATTTCATTATGGCAGTCGAAAGTGTGCTCCAGTGTGTTTCCGTATCCTCTGGGTACTGTTTGGGCAACGCTGCGCTAAAGGCCTCCTGCAGCTGTTGTTGGTAGGTGGTGTCACTCAACAGCTCGATGTTAATTCTTGGCCGGCACTGTCTTTCTGCATCCATCTTTTCTGCATTAAGCGGATGGACCTGATGGAGCGAATGAGGCGGTGGTCGGTCCAGCTGTCGTTTGAACTGGTCATTTGTTCTGGTGTTTAGGACGTCGCGACGGTCTCTAGAGCGGACAATGACGTAATTAATGAGATGCCACAGTTTGGAGCGAGGGTGCATCCATGATGTTTTGAACTTGGTTTTCTGACGGAAAAGTGTGTTGGTGATGACCAGGTTGTGCTCCGAGCACTTAGTTAGCAGTAGTGTACCATTAGAGTTTGTATTTCCTACCCCTTCTTGCCCCAGCGTACCCCTCCATAGGTGGTGGTTTCGTCCCACTCTGGCATGGAAGTCTCCGAGCAGGATTAACTTGTCCTACTTGGGGACTTCAGATAGAACTTTGTCCAGGTCAGCATAAAAGGCCTCCTTAACTTCATCCTGTGCATCAAGGGTTGGTGCATAGGCACTAACGACCGTGGCCGTATGACTGCTAGCAAGCATAAGGCGTAAGGTCATTAGGCGCTCGTTTATGCGCACAGGGGGGTGGTTGATGAGACAGAAACCCAAACCGTGGATTCGTGGCTCATTTGCAGGCTTTCCTTTCCAAAATAAAGTATATCCGCCTTTTTCTTCCTTTAGCTGCCCTTCGTCGGCCAGTCGGGTCTCGGAGAGTGCTGCAATGTCGATCTGGAACTTCCTTAGCTCTCTGGAGATGATGGCAGTTCGCCTTTCAGGTCGATCGCTATCTTGGCTGTCCGTGAGGGTTCGCACGTTCCAGGCTCCAATGTGTAGTTTGTGTTTTCTTTGGTTCTGACCACGTGGTGGTGATCTCTCTGGATGCGGTATTCCAGACATGATGTTGCGAGGCAGGCTATTTTTAGGGTACCTTTTCTAACCCTCTTCCCTACTGGGGTGAGCAGAGTGGATCCTGAATAGGGCTGCTCAGTCATGGGTCCAGCTGCTGAGAAGCTCTTCTGCCTCAGTCCATGAGGTTAACAACTGAATCTAACACCCACCGCCTGTGTACCAAGTTGTGGCTAGGGACTGCCAGACTTCACTGTCCTGACCTTGTTACCACTTCCCGGTTGCCAAAGGACTTTGAAGTATCTGGGATGTAAAATGGATGGGTTCCCATTCGGGAGGACGTCTACGAGTGATGTCTTTTAACGTGGGGAGACTGATGCGCCTGCAGCCACCACACGGTCCTTGGCAGAGAGGGGCCTTGATCCAGTGGCATGGAGCCATGACGACTGGAGACCACCCTCTGTTGCAGCCTTCATCTGCCTTCAGTGCCGTTGAGACATGCATTGTCATCCTCCTCCACTTCCACTGTTGAGGTCTTTGGACCGCACTTTGTCTGGAACCTCCCCCTTGACCTTACCGCCATGGTTAAACCTACCAGGAGCAGAAGCTCCCAACGGCATCGCTCTTAGGTTCATTGGAACATGCAAGGCTCTCCACCACGACAAGGGGGCGGTCCATGGAGAACACTGGCTGGCTCCACAATGGACTAGACACTCACACTATTAACTAGATTCACTTGACCTCCATTGCACCGGTCGTCCAGGGGAAACGGGGTTTGTAGAATTGGGGAATTACCTGACAACAGTTTGACATTTGTTTCATTTTTAAAAGAATTTATATTTACACAAAAGCTAAGCAGTTTTGTGTCGCATTTTGTTCCCTTACAATACCCAAAATTAACCAAACTGTGACCTAAAAAAACAGGTACTTACCAAATCCTAATTATGGTGGACCTTGACACTCCTAGTACATAGAGTATATAATGTTCTAAAACCCAGAGGTATTCATTCAACTTAAATCTTAATGGGACTTTAAGTAAATAAATGTTAAAGAAAAAAAAATTTGATTATTCCTGCAGATGGAGCAATCATAGTTTTACACTGAGAGCTGTTTTTAATAATTGGATGACTTCATTTGGCTGCATGAACATGGTAAATGATGAGACAAAAAAAGAGTGGTAAATGAAGTCAAATAGCTCTCAGCAGTGCAGTTCAACTCCACTGCAAATTACAACCAAAATAATAAACAACTTCCGTCCTAACTTACCTCGGTAACATGCGGAAGTCGCCAGAATAAGGCTCATATTTGTAGTTGATGATGTGCCAGTCAGTGTTATACATCTTGATGCACTGCCAGACACACAAAACAAACAGACTTTAATAACAAGGTCTGTTCAAATTGCAGTCCTCTGACTGTGAGTCACAGGCCTGGACACAGTTTGTTTCTGAAACATTGAATCCAACATTTTTCTGACCAGAGGATTTCCTTGCACACATTGCTTTTATTCAGTTTAGAAAAGAAAGATCAACTAGGCTAGATTTAATGTTTTTTAGCAGAAGACATGGGTACTCAAATCCATTATGTTCACCACATACAGTATCTTAAAATCATCAATTACATTGACATGTAAAGCCAAAAGCTCCATTAACCTCCACTTGATGATTTTTAATTATCACACATTTTCTGAGTTAGTACCTCTTTGGCAAACAGGCTCCTGGCATCCCGCTCAGCATTCTGTGGCACAGAGGGAACCACAGTTCTTCTCTGCCGGGATACATGGGACTCCTACACGTGCACACATGCGCGCGCATGATGAGTGAGTGGAAAATAGAAGGGAGAAACATATGAGCTGTCACAGCATTGTCCTCCTCTGAGTAAATACAACCACATGTGTTCAGAGCAGAGGTGTCTGGCTGGGATGCTTGGTCAAAACTGTGAAAAAATAAAACTGTATGTTTGAAGCAGAGCATTCCAGTGGTGTAAGGAAGAATACTTTCACAGTACTAAAGAGCGGATGCAAAACACTTTGCTTTAAGGGAAAACATTCATTTTGCATTCATATGCAGCCAAATATAATGTTATGTAAAGCAAATGTATCCAGGTTTTTTTTTCACTACAAATTAAGGTAGCGTCAGTCTGTGTTACCAATCAACACATCCCTCATTATTCAATGGCTATAAATTTAGGACAAGTCTTTTACAAAATACTTTTTTTTTTTTTAAATATACTCTTAGACAGAATTTAAGCCATTTAAGCCATACAATTGTATAATATTACAATAGTACCTCAACTTAAGAGTGTTTTGAGATAAGAGCTGTGTCTCAGCTAATTGTTATGCTTTAAATTACAAGCAAAAACAAGCCTGCACGCCATTAGTTGGCATAGCAAATGTCACATGTAACCCCGTAAGATCCACCCAAAACATCTGGTCTTACTCGCTAGTATCAACTAATAGCTAGGGAGCACATTCAACAATACCATGGTAACCCTGACAACCGTGATAATTTTGATCACAAAACCTTCTACAATGGATGCCAGAATGCAACGCAGCAAGGGCCTGTTGGTTCGTGTGCATAAACCTCAAGACCAAAAATAAAGGTTGACCCGTCTTTTTCTGACTGTTAAAGGGGGAAACAAATATTGGTAAATACAGTTTTATGCTCAGGTAAATACATTACATGTATTATCATTATCCCTCCCAGATACCAACAATTAACAACATGAATACAACCAAAACAAGATCGTAGAAAACAAAACGTCACCGAAACATCGTCGACCGGACAGAGCAGCAGGTCTCGCTGGGGGTCACTGTGGATCTGAGCCTTTCTCTGGAACACCACCGCTTCGTAGTCCAGAGGTTCGATGATCTTGGGCTGCTCCTGAGGAAAGAGATGAGGGGGGGATAAACCATGCTACTTTTAGTGTGTATACCACTGATTCTTAAACTGTGGTAAGTGAGCTCCATCTAGTGTAATGCCAAATAATCACAACATTAAATATCCAAACACAGTGTTACTATTCAAACTGTGTGTAATGTTCCAGGGGCCAACAATATTAAACACACTTGTGACATAAAATCTCTGCCTTGTTTTTACAAACCCCGTTTCCATATGAGTTGGGAAATTGTGTTGGATGTAAATATAAACGGAATAAAATGATTTGCAAATTCTTTTCAACCCATATTCAATTGAATGCAACACAAAGACAAGATATTTGATGTTCAAACTCAAACTTTGTTATATTTTTGCAAATAATAATTAACTTAGAATTTCATGGCTGCAACACGTGCCAAAGTAGTTGGGAAAGGGCATGTTCACATCTGTGTTACATCACCTTTTCTTTTAACAACACTCAATAAACGTTTGGGAACTGAGGAAACTAATTGTTGAAGCTTTGAAAGTGGAATTCTTTACCATTCTTGCTTGATGTGCAGTTTAAGTTGTTCAACAGTCCGGGGTCTTGTTGTCGTATTTTACGCTTCATAATGCGCCACACATTATCCATCGGAGACATGTCTGGACTGCAGGTGGGCCAGGAAAGTACCCACACTCTTTTACTATGAAGCCACGCTGTTGTAACACGTGGCTTGGCATTGTTTTGCTGAAATAAGCAGGGGCATCCATGATTACGTTGCTTGGATGAAAACATATGTTGCTCCAAAACCTGTATGGACCATTCAGCATTAATGGTGCCTTCCCAGATGTGTAAGTTACCCATGCCTTGGGCACTAATACACCCCCATACCATCACACATGCTGGCTTTTGAACTTTGCGCCTATAACAATCCGGATGGTTATTTTCCTCTTTGTTCCGGAGAACACCACGTCCACTGTTTCCAAATATAATTTGAAATGTGGACTCGTCAGACCACAGAACACCTTTCCACTTTGCATCAGTCCATCTTAGATTAGCTCGGGCCCAGCGAAGCCGGCGGTGTTCCTGGGTGTTGTTGATAAATGGCTTTTGCTTTGCATAGTAGAGTTTTACTTTCCCTTACAGATGTAGCGACCAACTGTAGTTGCTGACAGTGGTTCTATGAAGTGTTCCTGAGCCCATGTGGTGATATTCTTTTCACACTAATGTCGGTTTTTGTTGCAGTACCGCCAGGGGGAACAAAGGTCCATAATATCCTCGCTTACGTGCAGTGATTTCTCCAGATTCTCTGAACCTTTTGATGATTTTACGTACCGTAGAAGGTAGAATCCCTAAATTCCTTGCAAAAGCTTGTTGAGAAATGTTGTTCTAAAACTGTTCAACAATTTGCTTACAAAGTGGTGACCCTCGCCCCATCCTTGTTCGTGAATTACTTAGCATTTCATGGAAGCTGCTTTTATACCCAATAATGGCACCCACCTGTTCCCAATTAGTCTGCACACCTGTGGGATGTTCCAAATAAGTGTTTGATGAGCATTCCTCAACCTAATTAGTATTTATTGCCACCTTTCCCAACTTCTTTGTCACGTGTTGCTGGCATCAAATTTGAAAGTTAATGCTTATTTGCAAAAAAAAAAAATGTTTATCAGTTTGAACGTCAAATATGTTGTCTTTGTAGTGCATTCAACTGAATATGGGTTGAAAATGAATTGCAAATAATTTTATTCCGTTTATATTTACATCCGATAAAATTTCCCAACTCATATGGAAACGGGGTTTTTGTAATTAATATTTAGGCATACTATGCATCTATATTTTACTGTGGGTCATTATGATGATACTTGATGAGACAAAGGTTTTCTGAGGTGGTATTGGGTGAAAAAAGTTTGAGAACCACTGATGTGCTAAATCCGACAAGCCTGTTGGGTTATGATGCATACTGAAGACCAACAAAGCAAAGAATATTACATCCACCTTTAAAAACAACATCTGACACTGATCTGACCCAAAAGATGTTTTTAAAGGGGACTAACTCCAAAATGTGTAATGCCGAACAGAAACACATGGAAAACCTCAGAGCAAACTCAATGGAAATGCCATTTTTTAAGGTTGTCTAATCAAGATGAACGCTTCCTGTGAAGTCATCCTCTATAGCTTAAAACACTAAGAGCACCTTAAAGTTCTGTGACTTTAAACCAGGTTTAACCCGCGTCAACATGCAGCCTGTGCAGTCCACCACTAAATCACTGGGAGAGACACCTCCTTCATGGGTATCTAATAGGGGTGTAACGCAGTGTTCATTTTGAAGGAAAGTTTAAATGTATTTTTAGTTAGTCTTTTGATAAACATTTATTTTATTTTGTCAAATTTTAGCCATGTCAATTGAGTTGGTCTTAGTCTATGATATTTAAAACCATTTTAGTCAGCTAAAATTTAATAAATTTAGTCAACTGACAATCGGAAATTATAAAAAAATCTTTGAAGTTTCGTTTAAAGCACCTTTTTTATGCAGATAATTTGTTTAAGATGAAAGGAATTATGCAGTTGGAGATTTTTTGCTCCACATTTAAAGTCAAATATCTTTCAAGTATTTTTTTGTAGTTCCGCTTCATAAAGATGTTTATAAGATAGTGTATTTTAGTTTTCTTCGAAACAGTCTGCTTTTGATCAATATCTGCACCATTTGGAAAAAAAAGCTGTCATCTTTAACAGTTGTGACAAGTAATCATGATCTGTTAACCATTTTGTCATGATTTTCTGTACAGTCACATTTAATTGTCACATAAGAGTAGAAAATACAGTGTATTTACATTGTTTGCTGTTCTTTGCTGTGTTCTGAGCTCCTCTGCAACTGTGACGTTAATATTATGTCAGAGCAACAACCATGTTTCCTAAAACATTCCATGTTTAATAACTTAAAAAGCACAGCCAGCAAAGGTGTGCAAACATAGCACTCATGTAGAAGACATTATTAAATATATTTGGATTTTGTACCGGTCAGTATTTGTCTCGTTTTTTTTAATTTGACTAAAATGTTAGTTGATTTTGTCTTTGTCTTAGTCATTTCGCATTTGTTTTTATTAGTTATCGACTTATTATATTCAAAGGGACAAAGGTTGAAGATAACTAAGATGAAAATTATTAGTCAACAAAATTAGCACTGATGTAACGATACAGGTATTAAATATTAATTTACGGTACTTACTAATTTACTGTTACTGTCTGGTTACTTTCTACTGTTACATTTTTCTATTAACACTTCTGTTAAAATGTAATAAGCACTTGTTCTTCGGTTGTTTGGATACTTTAAATCAGTTTTGGAGGATAGGAGAATTTTTTGTCTCAATCAAATACCAAGTAGTTAGAGGGGCAGTATTGCTCAGACCAAAGTTTATACTTAAAATTTTCAGGATAACATTTCTGATCACAACTGAAATTCAACAAAAACACAAAATGGCAGTGTAACAATATAAATTAATATTATAACTTGAATTATATCCTTAATCCCTTTTTACATACACTTATAATATAGTCAATAGTGCAAAATAACTACACATAAGCAAAAACTTCCATTGGCTGTTATTTCCTGAGTTTGTAAAAAATTAAAAATATTTTTGGACATTAAAAAACATTGATCTAATACTAAACTTGGTATCGTTGTTGATATTTGTATCGTTCCACCACCCCATTGATATTAAAGAGCTTTAGCTGAGCGGTTAGCTATGCTTTTTTGTATCCTCCTATGCAGTGTAAAGTAGCATGCATAGCAATGACTTGTCCCCCAGTGATAATGTTCCATGTAAAAAAACAGTTTATTTCCCACCATGGAAGCGAGGATTACTGATTTAGAAGTTTCAGCGTTGAGACGCATTAGTTGCCGGCTCATTAACGAGGATTCTAAATTGCATTGAGGACGCCTTAGTCCGGGGCAGCATGTTGGAAGAGGGGTTAGTGCGTCTGCCTCACAATACCAAGGTCCTGAGTAGTTCTCAGGTCCTAACGAGAAATGGGCAACAAATTATGTTAGTATCTTCTTTTAAATATTTGGGATTTTAATGGATGACCACTTGAGTTTTAAGGAGCACATTCAGTATGTTGTAAAAAAAAACTGAAACGTTTACTGGAATTTTATTATAGAAACAAGTCTTGCTTTTCTTTTACTGTGAAACAGAAATTGGTGGAAACAACCTTTTTACCTGTTATTGACTATAGAGATGTGTTGTACAATAATGCTACTGCTGGTTGTCTACACAAGCTGGATAGTGTGTACCACAGGGCACTGAGATTCATCACCAACTGCGCTCCCCTTACTCACCATTGTGTCTTATACTCAATGGTTAACTGGACATTTTTATGTTCTCGACGCCTCAATCATTGGTATGTTTTCATCTACAAAACCATTCTTTGTATCACTCCATCTTATCTATCTTGTCTTTTAATAAAAAAACAAGGAAGTCACAATCAGCGTTCAATGAATGTTCTTCAATTTGTCATCCCCAAAGTAAGAACTGAACTGGGCAAGAAAGCATTTAGGTTTTCAGCACCGAAGGCTTGGAATAACCTACAATCGAATATTCAACTTCAAACCCTTGTTACATTAAATGAGTTTAAAGCTTCTGTGAAAGGATTGCAGTCTACCTTGTCTGTATGCACATGTGTGATGTGAGCAAATTTTAATGTTGTAAATTTGATGTTTTATGTGTTGTTTACTGTTTTTATTGTAACCTTGCTGCTGCCCTCTTGGCCAGGTCTCCCTTGGAAAAGAGATATTTGATCTCAATGGGATTTTACCTGGTTTAATAAAGGCTAAATAAAATAAAAAAAATCCTGGGTTCAATCCCGGGCTTGGAATCTTTCTGTGTGGAGTTTGCATGTCCTCCCCGTGATTGCGAGGGTTCCCTCTGGGTACTCCAGCTTCCTCCCACTTCCAAAAGACATGCACTTGGGGATAGGTTGATGGACAACGCTAAATTGGCCCTAGTGTGTGAATTTGAGTGTAAGTTGTTGTCTGTCTATCTGTGTTGGCCCTGTGATGAGGGCGACTTGTCCAGAGTGTACCCCGCCTTCCGCCCGATTGTAGCTGAGATCGGCACCAACGCCCCCCGTGACCCCAAAAGGGAATAAGCGGTAGAAAAATGGATGGATGGACGCCTTAGTTCGTTTGTCGCTGTCAAATATGAGGGACACAGCTAGAATGTGTCATCAACATGCATCACGATATGAAGATAGTATAAAAATTATATCGTTCACCAAATTGACATTGTCCATATTGCGCAACCCTTCTCCACATTGGTCAGTAAAGCTGGGGAACGTCAGCCATTACGTTTTACATTTTGTTCTCTTACTGTACCCAAAATTAACTAACCTGTAACCTTTGAACTACAATAAGTGCCAAAACTCCCCTTGCATATTTTTCCACCATCAGTTTGGACGGCCCATCTACTGTGAAACCCGAATACCATCGGCCACATGTGAGCAACATCTAAAATATCTTGTGGACGGCGCGCGTGTTTGTAGGCCCAAAAGCGGCAGTTGTGCTTCCTGTCATGTGCAACAAGCTCAACCGCAGCGCAGCAAGTCATCAGCCAGCTTTGAGTAGCACCAGCAAGCCGGATCATGTTACGACAGAGGAGGGGTGAGGGCAAAGAGAAGAAACTTCTGCTTTTCTGTAAACGTATAAACACACACAGGGGGCTTCAGAACACAATGTGGGTCAGACTGAGCCTGCAATGGACATCACACTCTGTCCTCCAAAAGACTAAAACAAGCTATGTAATAATACTAACAACTCTGCAGAGTTTAGATGATGATGTTAGTGAGATTTCCAGAAGCACACGCCACATGTGCAGGCGACAACATGTGGACTTCATCAGCAGGTTAACTCCATCCCCACTATTAGGTGCTCCTCAGGGTGTCAGTATCTAAGCAACACATTTGCAGAAAAAGCCCTATTTGTCTTTTCAGCAGCTGTTCATGCGTTCATGCTTTACAAAATTCAACTGCAAATATGCTAGTAAATCCAAGGCCTAGACATGCAACTGGCGCATTCGAGTAAAGCAGCGGTACACAAAAGGACAAGGATTAACACACAAGTCACAGGAAGTACGTCTGCACACATTCCTGAAGGAATTCCCTAGACTGTGCCTTTCAAAGTAAACTAACTCTTGTCAAGCAGCTTAAGAGGGAAACCAGCAACAAACAATTCAACGTTTTATGACACAATCATTACACTCCTCTAAATGGTCACTGTGAAACTTGAAATCTTAATTTGTCCCCATCTGGTCATCTACATACAACACAAGAAAGAGCAGAAAACAAGAAGGTGCACTTTCAAGCCACTAAGAATGTCAAACATGTCATGTGGTGCTTTTGACACGGTGGAAAAATAAATCCACACGGCCACAATGCTGTGTCAGCAGGGTTCTCTGGTGCCTTTTTTCGCCTCAAACCACTGTGCCTAATCCTCTCATGACTGCACTCAGCTATGGAGCTGCTAAAACAGCAACAAAATGAAGGGCATGTGTTGTAAGCACAATATCAATGGCGCGCAATTTGCAAAATGCGCAACCGAATTTTGCAAATTTAATCAATCAATCAATGTTTACTTATATAGCCCTAAATCACTACTGTCTCAAAGGCCTGCACAAACCACAACACAAACCACTACGACATCCTCGGTAGACCCACATAAGGGCAAGGAAAACTCACACCCAGTGGGACGTCGGTGACAATCAATCAATCAATCAATGTTTACTTATGTGAACCTAGGAGAGGACCACATATGTGGGCAACCCCCCTTCTAGGGGACCGAAAGCAATGGATGTCGAGCGGGTCTAACATGATACTGTGAAAGTTCAATCCAAAGCGGATTCAACACAGCAGCGAAAGTCCCGTCCACAGCGGAGCCAGCAGGAAACCATCCCAAGCGGAGGCGGATCAGCAGCGCACAGATGTCCCCAGCCAAATCAAATCAAATCAAATGTTTATTGGATTCATCCCTATACAGTGTACATCCACGACAGAACTACTGACTAAACTACAACCACAACTCGGTTTACTATTTATAAAATATAATAATGTAGGGTTACCTGGAACTTGAAATAGGCCACCCGGCGTGAATCCACACTTAATAGTTTAGTCGTGGATGTACACTGTATAGTGATGACTCCAATAAACATTTGATTTGATTTGATTTGATTTAACATTAAATTTGCAAAATGCGGTTGTGCATTTTGCAAATTGCGCGGCATTGGTATTGTGCTATCCCAAAAGGGAATAAGCGGTAGGAAATGGATGGATGGATGGATGGTATTGTGCTTACAACACATGGACATAACATAGGGCTTGATTGCACCAATGCTAGTTGATATTTATGCTTCAGCTGTCCCAACTGGAAGACCAAAGAAGGACTGTCCCTAAATGCACTCGCTTATCATGCCAGATCCCTTCGGGGAAATGAACATCCATCCATCCATTTCCTACCGCTTATCCCTTTCGGGGTCAAGGGGGTGCTGGAGTTCAAAATGTAAATTATGACACCGTTATGCGTAGTATTCGAACGCAACCTATTTCAGTGCGTTTGAAAAACATCAACCGAATTATGTTTTTCAGGCTTGTTTCAGTCTGTCGTTCCGAAAAAAATGAAGCTCACCACCGGGTCCACGGTGCTCCTCACCGCCTCCGAGACGCTCTGTCTGACCTCCGCCGCCGTCCCGGGTTTGCTCAGCCTCTTGGTGAATTTCCGGACTTCCGACATCGTGTCCCCCCAAAAGGTCAAATGTTTGTGTTGGTAAAATTCCACAATTCCAGCGTGCATGTGTCCAGATGTGGTCCGGGTTTGGAAAAAGGGGTGGTAGGAGGACCAGCTACCCAGCGGTTTGACGTCGCGAGGAGGGGTGGCCACTTCCCGTGATGCTGATGAGAGGACACCAAAGAGAGAAGGCGAAGCAAGAGTAATCTCTGACGCACATTTCCGGTTTCTGTGACGCATACTTCCGGTTCACCACCAGCGCCGTACACTTGCCGAATGTACTGGCATCCAATACAAGGGTTGTATCAAAAGGTCATGCTGGAGTGTGTTGTGTATTCGTAATAAAAATAAAATAAAATCATTTGTAAAAAAAAAAAAATTAAAAAAAAAATTACAATGTATATACAGAACATTAAAAAACCAAACTTCCATGAAAACAATCGTAGTTGGAAATGTACTAGAGCGGGGGTGTCAAAGGTATGGCCCAAGGGCCGGATGAGACCCGCCAACAGGTTTTATCCGGCCCGCGGGATGAGTTTGCTAAAGTATAAAATTAAAGGCCTACAGAAACCCACCATTACCCACCACACAGTCTGATAGTTTATATATCAATGATGAAATATTAACATTGCAACACATGCCAATACAGCCTTTTTAGTTTACTAAATTACAATTTTGAATTTCCCGGGAGTTTCGTCTTCGAAACGTCGTGTAATGATGACGTGTACGCAAGACGTCACGGGTTTTTGGAAGGAAGAGCGCTGCGCACACACACATCTAAATGTCGCCTGCTTTAACGGCATAATTATACAGTTTTTTGGACATCTGTGTTGCTGAATCTTTTGCAATTTGTTCAATTAATATTGGAGAAGTCACAGTAGAAAGATGGCGTTGGGAAGCTTTAGCCTTTAGCCACACAAACACACGGTGATTCCTTGTTTAAAATTCCTGGAGGTGAAATTCTATAGATCAGAGCGAACATGGATCCCTACCAAATCTCAACCAGCAGGTTTCGGTAAGAAAATTGTGGTTAAACAGTCAGTTCTTACCGGAGACACCCGTGGAGACACCCTTCCGACTACCAGGTACTATTTAACTCACTAGAACACTAGCAACACAATAAAAAGATAAGGGATTTCCCAGAATTAACCGAGTAAATGAGTCTAAAAACATTGGAATCTGTCCCAATGCAATCGCGTTTTTCTTGTTTTTTTTCTAGTCCGTCGCTATCAATATCCTCAAACACGAATCTTTCATCCTCCCTCAAATTAATGGGGAAATTGTTGTTTTTTTGGTCCGAATAGCACTTTTTGTTGGAGGCTCCCATTAAAAACACTGTGAATATGTGAGGAGCCATCAAACATGTGACGTCATCCTCTGCGACTTCCGGTAGAGGCAGGGCTTTTCTCTTAGCACCGAAAGTTGCAAACTTTATCGTGGATGTGCTCTACTAAATCCTTTCAGCAAAAATATGGCATTATCGCGAAATGATCAAGTATGACACATAGAATGGACCTGCTATCCCCGTTTAAAAAAGAAAATCTCATTTCAGTAGGCCTTTAACCTAAAATTTTGAATGAAAGAAACTGCTGTTCTGAATTTGTCCACTGGATGTCGCAATGGCAATTCTTTGTATCTTTGTACATAAAGCTATATATGTACAAAATAAACCACATGATGGTAGTAAATCAGTCAAGGAAAATGATCAAACCACATAAATAACATACTGTAATTTGATTTTGATATTTTTTTATCTTGATTGATTGAAAATGAACACCAATGAGTTGACTGATGAACATTGTTACATAATGTATTCAGAAAATATAAACAACGACAAATAAAGATAGAATACTATTAACCGCAACATGTAAGTGTAAAAAAAAAAGAACAGTTGCCTTTATTTTTAAGTTATCGTGCCGTGATTTTACCAGTTCGGCCCATTTGAGAGTAGATTTTTCTCTATGTGGCCCCTGATTTAAAATGAGTTTGACACCCCTGTACTAGAGTAACACAAATCTAACGCATACGGTCTTGCTTTTGCTTTTAATGTGGATCCTAAATCTGGACCAGGCAAAATAAATTGATTTACCTTTGTGCTTGTTCTTATGCTGTCCTCTAGTGGAGAATGTTGTGCATTACAGATAATTCAAAGTATCATTTTACATTTTCATCATTGACCATTTCAGCACAGACACAATGGCTTTCTTGAACTGATTTATTTGAAGACTTCCCTTCCCTTCAAATTCACCGTGAAAACTGAAATAAAAAAAGCACGTTACAAACGTCAAAATAACAACATGCATCCAGCATGTGGATCAAACATGTTACCGAAGTAAAATACAAACAGAAATTACAAACAAATACCTCGTTGGCCTGCATGTTTCTTTTAGGAGGAAATTGTGATCTTCAGGCTCGAACAGCCCACACGCTAATGGTCCTTGTGACACGTTTTAGTCTTTGTGACAGTCATTCTCACTCTTTCTCCCTTCTGACCTGTACGAAGCCTCACTGCAGTCTGACTGTGCAGATGAATCCTGCTTGATATTAGTAGTGAAATCACCTGTGCTCCCTTACATCAGACGACAGACCAAACGATACACTTCAAAATAAAAGTATGGCCACAAACTTAACAAAAAGGCATGAAAAGACATTTTTAACCATAGTAACTTAAATATAGCCTTATTATGAACTTTTATGCATTTTGATGTGAATTCCCTTTTATGAACTTAACTTCTGTTTTTAGAGAAAAAAACACATTATAATAATTATTATTAGCAAAAGTTACAATTTCCATTGTGCACGAAATCGGATTTTCTGGAGAATGCTGTGTGGAATGCCTTTCTTACACCAGAATCTGTTGAATAAATATGTTTAATAGACACTGACTATATAAATCAGCTGGTCTCAAACGTCTAACTGGTTTAATCTTGCCCGCAAATTGAGTTTGCTATAAGTATAAAAATGAGCTGCAATGTTTTAATGAAAGAAACTGCTGTCAGTCGCACACTGTTTAAGGATGAAGTGTGAGCTGACTTTAAAGCCCTCTGGATTGTCTGCTGTCACTCCAGTCAGCATTGGTGAAAGCAAGCAGCTGCTCCTGTTGTGGCTGCAGACTGCTGCAGTATCGATACAACTTTTTTTTATTATAAAATATCCACTAAACAGATAAAATACCGAAATGTGAAGTGAAGTGAATTATATTTATATAGCGCTTTTCTCTAGTGACTCAAAGCGCTTTTACATAGTGAAACCCAATATCTAAGTTACATTTAAACCAGTGTGGGTGGCACTGGGAGCGGGTGGGTAAAGTGTCTTGCCCAAGGACACAAAGGCAGTGACTAGGATGGCGGAAGCGGGGATCGAACCTTGAACCCTCAAGTTGCTGGCAGGGCCACTCTACCAACCGAGCTACCACCGAAATGGTAAGATGCAAAGACTTAAGTCAACATGACCATCATCTTTGTAGTTAGAGTTCTGTGCAGCGCTCACAATTTTTTAATGGAACCATGTGTGCACCATGAACTCCATTGTAAACATGTGTTTCTACATTTGTTTGTTCTATTTTATTTTATGCTTAATCTACCATGTTCACATTGGATACATTTGTAGTTATGTTACCTTTAATTCGGCTATCATGATGTCATTTGGATCATTGTTTTGATTGTAATATTGTAATGATGATAAATGAATGTGTTGTGGATGTCACCAATGTGGTGGTTTGAGGAAACAATTGGTTGCTTTTCCAAACATGTTTTTAAAGTTGAACTGTCAACCTAAGGAAACTTAAGTTGCCGACCGAGATGCTGCTGGAGTTTTACTCAGGCATCACCATCTGGTTCCCCGGCGTCATAGTCTAGGATAAGCATCGACTGCAGCGCATCGTACATGCTGCTGAGAAGGTTAATGACTGCAAACTCTCGTCCCTCCAGAGCCTGTTCTCCTCAAGGACCAGGAGGCATGAGGGTCGGATCACAGCTGACTCTTCTCACCCAGGACACAAACTATTCTTCCCTCTCCCCTCAGGCAGGAGACTACGGTCCATCCAAACCCACACCTCCCACCACTAGAACAGTTTTTTCCCCTCGGCCATCGGGCACATGAACAATAAATAACAAAATCTGATAGCTCAGTTACAGCTCATGTTATTATATTCTGTGTTGTATGTTGCACAATTACACCAAGTACAATTCCGAGTTTGTGAACCCGTTTTCAAACAATGGCATAAAAACTATTCTGATTCTGATTTTAAGAATGCTAAACAGAAAGTGGATGAAGTGTAGTGGATTTGTAAATACACTGAGACAAAGTCTAAGTTCATTGTGGTCTTCATGGTGTTTTTGAAACTGCACTATTTTTTTTTCCAACTAACTTGAAGGGTATTGCTAATATTATTATTTGTGATTTATGCATTTTGAGAATGTGCTTGTTCTATTTATGGTTTAAGTAAAACAAAAAAAACTATTTTGAAATTGTCTTTAATTTAAATTCCCTCCGAGTAATCTGGCTTCCTCCCACCTCCAAAAACATGCAACTGGGGAAAGGTTGATTGGCAACACTAAAATTGACCCTAGTGTGTGAATATGAGTGTGAATGTTGTCTATCTATCTGTGTTGGCCTTGCGACGAGGTGGCGACCTGTCCAGGATGTACCCCGCTTTCCGCCCAAATGAAGCTGATATAGGCTCCAGCGACACCCCGCGACCCCAAAAGGGACGAGCGGTAGGAAATGGATGGATGGATGGATTTTACCAGTCCAGCCTGCGTGGGAATAGATTTTCTTCCATGCAGCCCTTGAGCTACAATGAGTTTGACAGCCCTGGTATAAATAATCCTTCCTTTCCTGAGTCTCTTTCTTTATGCAAAACTTAACAATTAATACAGACTACAAATGAATATCTAATTGTAATTCATCAAAATTAATCCATAGCAACCCTGTTATAAATCTCATTTAACTTTTCAATTATTTGACAGCACTAAAAGGGAAGGTAGTCAATTCTTCTTTATAATGTTAGAGACAAAATAAGTATTAAACTATTTTGATGTCAGTGATCAGATATGATATTCAATTTATGTTGTCCTTAGTGAATTCCTTCAAAGCCCAGCTTTTCATGTCGATCTCTTCTCGAAATTTGCAGTACTCCTCAGCCAGGGCCTCAAATTCTTTGCCCAAGATCTGAAAGGAGGAAAGTTTTAACTCCACAGACTGTTTCTCCACCTGACAGGCTTGCAGCTCTGACTCCAGCTTTGTCCTACAAATAAGAAAGTGACAAAAATATAAACCATGTTTTCTGTACAATCAAAAACTCTATAATTTTTTTTAAAGAAATGCAAAAAAATGTCTCTTGCCGGATTTTTCTGTGAGCAGATATTGTGTTGGCTGTGTACGTGTCCAGCTGAATCCCAGCCACCTCATCTCTTAAAAAAGAATAAACAGACACATTGTCAAAATACACACACATATTTATTAGAACATTAAACTCCTTACCTTATCTTCTGCAAGACTAATTCACATTTGCCTTCAAAGTATTCCAACTTCTTTTTGTCCAAATCTGCCTGGACTGTTAAACAGCGCTCCAAGATGAGCGACTGCAGGAGCTGCACACATTTGGTCATTTCCTGGAGAAGTTACACTGTGTCACATTAATACTGTAAACTACACACTGCAGACCGGGCTTTGTTAAAATGCACTAAGTGAAGAGTTAAATGTTCATAATTAAGCAACCAGAAGTGTTTACAAAGTAGGAGCAAACAGCACTCAGTCTAAAAAAACTCACAGAAAGGTACAGTTGTGTCAGTCTTTGCAGGAGAACTGCCTTTTCATGGTAGCTCTCCATAAGAATCTTGACTCTTTTTTTGTCTTTTTCCATTTGGGTTGACAGATGAGACAATTTACAGCTCTTTAGACTTTCACTCTGATTCTCTACGAAAAAAACAACACCCATGTCATCAACAGGTTAATTAGGTAACATGAAAAGATCCATTTGTGTGTGAAGAAATGTCACCACATTCAGGTTGATAGTAGGAGAGGAAGCTGAGACACTTTTTCTTTAGATGTTCCTCCAGCTCTCTGGGTAGAATCTGCTTCATTTTTTGCACATTCTGGCATAGACAAAGCAAAATGTGCATTACTTAAATAACCAACAAACATTTTTACTATGAGATAATGCCGGGTAAAAAATAACAGCTTGAGTATATTTCCTTCCTGTACCTTCTCTGAAGGCATGAGCTCCATCACCTGTGGGGGAGTCAAACCCAAAACAAAGGGCTGATCCTGCTTGGTGGTGTTGCTGAGATCCAACTGTCTGGCACACATGGCCACAACAAGGCATCTTTCCATTGTCTCATAAAACTGTTAAGAAAAAGTTTGCATCAGTGACATGTGGCAGATGTCGGTTCACTTGTTGCTTGTCATACTACTGCACCATCTTCTGGTCCGGTGGTACAGTAGAATGATGCTTCTGGACACTATATTCCTGGATAATCTCCTGCAGTGATCTGTGGAGGGTCTCGGAGCGCAGCCATCTACGTTTCTGGCTCTGCAGCTTTTGCTCAGCCTGAAAAAAAAAAACAGCCACAGGTAAAATCTTTTGTTGAGGAGAACACCAACACAGAACTTTGCAGGAAGAAAATTAAGTGTCCAGTTTACTCGATGTGCCTTTAAATACCACTAAAGGGAAAGAAAATGTGGATGAAGAGGGGCTGCACAAAAAAACTGATGCTGCCATTGTTGTCATCAGCATTAACTTGGATTTTTTTGTGTTTTTATTAATTTCTTTTCAAAGAGCCCTCAATCAACTGTCCTTCCGGTGATTTGTTTAACCCAAAAGCACATGCCCATGAACACAGTGTGAGTGTGAGTGTCTGAAAAAAAAAATTGTCGTGATCTCAACTTTGGGCAAGAAATTCATGAATCAAATGTTTTGCAGAATTCTGTAGTTCTAATGTAAAGCGTTAATAAGTGGAAATTATTTAACAGACACGTCTCACGCCACAGCACCAAACAAATGTCACTGGTGTTGCATGGCAGCAGGTGCATACAGAGGTTAGCTGTGGATCTTCTATCAAGTGCAGTGGTTCTTAATCTGGGGTTTGAATGAACCCTAGACGTTCGGTGAGTCGACCTTAGGGTTTCGGCGGAGCCTCCTCCCCGCAGGTCAAGACACGCCTGACTCATCGTGTAAATAAAAACTTCTCCCTGTCGGTGTATTATGGAAATGGCAACAGAAGTCGTCACACTGATTTGCAGGCGTATAATTTGTTGTGAGTTCATGCACTGTGTTGGTTTTGTTCTTTGAACAAGGTGATGTTCATGCGATGGGAGAGAGGTGTTTGGGCCCGTGTGTGTGTGTGAGTGTGTGTGCGTGTGTGTTTTGTCTCGTCTTGTCTTGTCTCATAGTATTGTTAGTGTACAGGAGTTTTTCTTGTTTTTGTTTATAGAGTATTGTTTTCGTATTATATTGTTTATGTTAAATGTGGAATGAGTGACAGGGGTTGGGCTATTATAAGCATCTGCTTCATCCAACCCCTTTTCAAGCCTTGCATAAATCCATCCATCCATCCATTTTCTACCGCTTATTCCCTTTCGGGGTCGCGGGGGGCGCTGGCGCCTATCTCAGCTACAATCGGGCGGAAGGCAGGGTACACCCTGGACAAGTCGCCAACTCATCGCAGGGCCAACACAGATAGACAGACAACATTCACACTCACATTCACACACTAGGGCCAATTTAGTGTTGCCAATCAACCTATGCCCAGGTGCATGTCTTTGGAAGTGGGAGGAAGCCGGAGTACCCGGAGGGAACCCACGCATTCACGGGGAGAACATGCAAACTCCACACAGAAAGATCCCGAGCCTGGATTTGAACCCAGGACTGCAGGAGCTTCGTATTGTGAGGCAGACGCACTAACCCCTCTGCCACCGTGAAGCCCGCCTTGCATAAATATCTTTGCCAAAATGTAAAATAAAAAACTGTGTTTAGTTGTACTGTGCAGGTTTTAAATAAATATTTCAATTCAATTCAATTCAATTCAATGCATGTTTAATTTTGTGAACCAGTAAAAAAAAACATATAACTTTGTCTGGAATTTGAAAAAAATGAACATTTTGTTTTTAACTAAAGAAGGGTTAAAGAATGCACATATGAAACTGTTGTGTTCCGGTACCTCCAATGAGGTTAGGAACCACTGATCTAGTGGAAGTGTTCTCTCTCTTTACATATACATTAATCCCGTGTTTTTCAACCTTTTTTGAGCCAAGGCACATTTTTTTTCATTGAAGTAATCCATAGGCACACCACTAGCTGAAAACATAAAAAAATGATACTCAGCAGCCGATATTGACGGTAAAAAGTCATTCTTGCAATTTTTGGATATAAATTCAAACCATAACCAACCATGCATCAATATAGCTCGTCTCAAAGTAGGTGTACTGTCACAAACTGTCACATCACGCCGTGACTTATTTAAGTTTTTGGGTGTTTTCCTGTGTGTACTGTTTCCTATTTTGTTGTTGATTGACATGTAGTTTACAGATGTACTTTGCTTCACAAGCTGTAAGTCTTTGCTGTCATCCAGCATTCTGTTTTTGTTTACTTTGCAGCCAGTTAAATTTTAGTTTTGTTTTGCATAGCCATCCCTAAGCTTCAATGTCTTTTCTTAGTGGCACTCGCCTTTTGGTAATTTTTGGTTTAAGCATTAGATACCTTTTTACCAACACGCTGCCTCCCGCTGTCGTCTGCATATTTTGATAACGACAAACAATGTTTCCAACATCCACAAAGCATTAGCTACCTGCTGCCACATCCTGATATGGAGGAGTATTACACTGTTACGCTGCCGCGCTCTAGACCAGTGGTTCTTAACCTTTTTTCAGTGATGTACCCCCTGTGAATATTTTTTTAATTCAAGTACCCCCTACTCAGAGCAAAGCATTTTTGGTTGAATAAAAAAAAAGATAAAGACGTAAAATACAGCACTGTCATCAGTTTCTGATTTATTAAATTATATAACAAAATATTGCTCATTTGTAGTGGTGTTTCTTGAACTATTTGGAAAAAAATATATAAAAATAACTAAAAACTTGTTGAAAAACAAACAGGTGATTCAATTATAAATAAAGATTTCTACACATAGAAGTAATCATCAACTTAAAGTGCCCTCTTTGGGGATTGTAATAGAGATCCATTTGGATTCATGAACTTAATTCTAAACATTTTTTCACAGAAAAAGAAATCTTTAATATCAATATTTATGGAACATGTCCACAACAAATCTTGCTGTTAACACTGAATATTGCATTGTTGCATTTCTTTTCACAGTTTATGAACTTACATTCATATTTCGTTGAAGTAGGATAGGTTGATTGGCAACACTAAATTGCCCCTAGTGTGTGAATGTGATTGTGAATGTTGTCTGTCTATCTGTGTTGGCCCTGCGATGAGGTGGCGACTTGTCCAGAGTGTACCCCGCTTTCTGCCCGATTGTAGCTGAGATAGGCGCCAGCGCCCCCCGCAACCTCAAAAGGGAATAAGCGGTAGGAAATGGATGGATGGATTATTCCAAAAACATATTTATAAGGGATTTTTGAATTGTTGCTATTTTTAGAATATTTTTTAAAAATCTCACGTACTCCATGGCATACCTTCAAGTAACCCCAGGGGTACGCGTACCCCCATTTGAGAACCACTGCTATAGACAACACGGACACTCAACAACGGCATATTATTTGCGGATTATAATTAATGGTTTGCAAAAAATATTTTTAGATAGATTGATAGATAGTAGGGCTTCACGGTGGCAGAGGAGTTAGTGCCTCTGCCTCACAATAGGAAGATCCTGCAGTCCTGGGTTCAATCCCAGGCTCGGGATCTTTCTGTGTGGAGTTTGCATGTTCTCCCCGTGAATGCGTGGGTTCCCTCTGGGTACTTGGGCTTCCTCCCACCTGCAAAGACATGCACCTGGGGATAGGTTGATTGGCAACACTAAATTGGCCCTAGTGTGTGAATGTGAGTGTGAATGTTGTCTGTCTATCTGTGTTGGCCCTGCGATGAGATGGCGACTTGTCCAGGGTGTACTCAGCCTTCCGCCCGATTGTAGCTGAGATAGGTGCCAGCACCCCTGTGACCCCAAAAGGGAATAAGCGGTAGGAAATGGATGGATGGATGATAGATAGTACTTTATTGATTCCTTCAGGAGAGTTCTTTCAGGAAAATTAAAACCTTGACTTTAACCCAAATAAGTGAATTTGCATAATCTCCTACCGCTCCCCAGACAATATCTCATTGTACACTACTATGCCGCAGCACAGTGGTTGAAAAACATTGCACTAATGAACAAGGATACATTATTTATAGAAAATCCTGAAATGATAGGTTGGTTTGCAACACTAAAATGGCCCTAGTGTGAATGTGAATGTTGTCTTTCTATCTGTGTTGGCCCTGCTATGAGGACGGCGTGGCGAAGTTGGTAGAGTGGCTGGGTTACTGGTTCAATCCCCACCTTCTACCATCCTAGTCACGTCGGTTGTATCCTTGGGCAAGACACTTCACCCTTGCTCCTTAAGGGTCCTGGGAAGCGCCTTGCATGGCAGCTCCCACTGTCAGTGTGTGAATGTGTGTGAGAATTGGGTGAATGTGGAAAATACAGTCAAAGCGCTTTGGGCTCCCTAAAAAGGGGTAGAAAAGCGTTATACAAGTACAACCCATTTACCATTTGTCCAAGGTATACGTTGCCTACCACCCGAATGCAGCTGAGATAGGCTCCAGCGACCCCGAAAGGGACAAGTGGTAGAAAATGGATTGATGGACGTTACTATTTTACGAGCGAAATAAATGAATATCAATAGGAGGCGACCAGCCTCATTGGTGCACTTAATGGTATGGACCACTGGTCCCAGGACAGATCACATAATCGGCAACTACCCCTGCTAGATGTAAACACATTTCTGTACCTTTTTCAACTCAGTTTTCAGAGGGTTGGTAAGTCCTGTTTTATCCACATGTTGTGCAAGAGTCGCCAAGAGTTTACAGAGCTGAGGGTTCTGTCTCAGGTCGTCTTCGGTCATGTCACAGAGTGGAAAGGAGGCCAAAACTGTAGAATAAAACGACGTACACACAGACAGACACTAGGAGTACTGATTTCAATAGAAGCAGAAAAACGACACAAATATGTTCTCTTACCCTGTTGGTGCAAACTGTCTTCATCTCCGAATGATGATGCACCAGTGACTCCGAGGACATTTGCCATTTTCAGCTAATGTTTTCAACAAGAGAACACGTCCACTTCAGCAGTGGGCAGAAACTTCCTGAACCAAGTAGCGCGCGCATACGGGCTTCTTCTTTTCTGGTTTAATGGCGGTTGACAAGCAACCTTAAAGTGTGCATTACCGCCACCCTCTGACATGAATTCTGGACCGAGCTGGAACCCTGCTCTATATTCTTCTATTTAACCCAGTTTAAAAAAAAAAAAAAAAAAGTATATATTGCTTTGTACTAGGGCTGCAAATCTTTGGGTGTCCCACGATTCGATTCAATATCGATTCTTGGGGTCACGATTCGATAATATATTGATTTTATCGATTAAACGCGATTCTCGATTCAAAAACGATATTTTTACGATTCAAAACGATTCTGTATTCATTCACTACATAGGATTTCAGCAAAATCTACCCCAGTCTGCTGAAACGCTAGCAGAGTAGTAGATTATTATTTTTTTAAAGCTTTTATAATCATAAAGGAAAATATTTTATCAGCTGATTGCAATAATGTAAATTAGTTTTAACTATTAAACGAACCAAAAATATGACTTATTTGATCTTTGTGAAAACATTGGACACAGTGTGCTGTCAAGCTTATGAGATGCGATGCAAGTGTAAGCCACTGTGAGACTATTGTTCTTTTTTTAATTTTTATAAATGTTATAATGATAATGTCAATTAGAGATTAATCACTGCTATGCTGAAATCATAACTAATATTGATACTGTTGTTGATGATATCAATTTTTGTTTCACTACTAATTCTGTGTCATGTTTGTGTCTCCTCTCAATTACTCTGTTTATTGCAGTTCTGAGTGTTGCTAAGTCAGGTTTGGTTTTGGAATTGGATTGCATTGTTATGGTACTGCTGTGTAGTGGTTTGTTGGATTGATACAATGTTTTTTTTTTTTAAATCGATTTTAAAAAAAATGAGAATCGATTCTGAATCGCACAGCGTATTTGATTCGATTCGTATTCAAATCGATTTTTTCCCACACCCCTAAACTTTGTACCTTACATATCTATGAAGGTTCTCATTCATCCAGATCATTGTCATCTCAGGGCATTCTATCGATCGCAGCTGGACTGCTTTGTTTGTCTTGGAAGACGTTTCGCCAATCATCCGAGTAGGCTTCATCAGTTGGTGCTCATATAACTGTTGTATCCTACGTGTTCTGAGTGCAATCCTAGAATATCTTCCACTACTAATTTCTCTTTTGTTAATTTATTTTCCAGTATTTCTATTGCATTTCCTTCAGTATATTAAAACATGCCTTATACTTTCTATCTGATGACAATAGTGACACAGCTCTGTATTATGTTTTCCTATCAATTTCAATGAACTATTTGTCACCGATTCTGTTCATAACTTTTATGGACAGAATTTCTAGGCACAGTCAAGGGGTTGAGGGGTTGTGGTTTGGTGGCCGCGGGAATAGGTCTCTGCTTTTTGCAGATGATGTGGTCCTGATGGCTTCATCTGGCCGGGATCTTTAGCTCTCACTGGATCAGTTCGCAGCCGAGTGTAAAGCGACCAGAATGATAATCAGCACCTCCAAGTCCGAGTCCATGGTTCTCGCCCGGAAAAATGTGGAGTGCGATCTCCGGGTTGGGGAGGAGACCCTGCCCCAAGTGGAGGAGTTCAAGTACCTAGGAGTCTTGTTCACGAATGGGGGAAGAGTGGATCGTGAGATCGACAGGCGGATCGTGAGATCGACAGGCGGATCGGTGCGGCGTCTTCAGTAATGCGGACGTTGTACCGATCCGTTGTGGTGAAGAAGGAGCTGAGCCAGAAGGCAAAGCTCTCAATTTACCGGTCGATCTACGTTCCCATCCTCACCTATGGTCATGAGCTTTGGGTCATGACCGACAGGATAAGATCACAGGTACAAGCGGCCGAAATGAGTTTCCTCCGCCGGTTGGCGGGGATCTCCCTTAGAGATAGGGTGAGAAGCTCTGCCATCCGAGAGGAACTCGAAGTAAAGCCGCTGCTCCTCCACATCGAGAGGAGCCAGATGAGGTGGCTCGGGCATCTGGTCAGGATGCCACCCGAACGTCTCCCTAGGGAGGTGTTTAGGGCACGTCCAACCGGTAGGAGGCCACGGGAAAGACCCAGGACACCTTGGGAAGATTATGTCTTCCGGCTGGCCTGGGAAAGCCTCGGGATTCCCCGGGAAGAGCTAGACGAAGTGGCTGGGGAGAGGGAAGTCTGGGCTTCCCTGCTTAGGCTGCTGCCCCCGCGACCCGACCTCGGATATGCGGAAGAAGATGGTTGGATATTTAGGTATGTATGTCTTAACCTCCTTTTAGTAAAAACTTCTTCCTCCCTCCTTCCTATTTCTAATATTAAAATGATTATTCCCTCCTCTCATTAAACCTACTCTCATCTGGTTTTTGATTTGATTATTTTTTGATTGATTGATTGATTGATTGATTGATCGATTGATTGATTGATTGATTGATTGATTGATTGATTGATTGATTGATTGATTGATTGATTGATTGATTGATTTTTGATTGAAACTTTGACCACTAAATGGTAACACCAGAATAAGTTTTTCAACTTGTTTAAGTCAGGGTCCACGTTAATCAATTCATGGTAATGGACTTTGTAATACTCCCTACTTGTTTCCATTGTTCCAATTATCCTGCCACTTTTTATTGTGTTCTATCTTAACGATATTTCTTTCTCTGTTCCTGAATGCTTCAGTCTATTCATCATTGTGACAGTTTCCCCTTTTATTTCTCTTTTCAAATCTTCTAAATGTTCTCCTTTTTAGATTCCTATCACTGCTAGGCCCCTTTTGTTCCCGACCTCTATTTTTTACTTTATTATCTTATTATAATAATAATGATAATGGATTAGATTTATATCGCGCTTTTCTATTATTAAATACTCAAAGCGCTCACAGAGAAGTGGGAACCCATCATTCATTCACACCTGGTGGTGGTAAGCTACATCTGTAGCCACAGCTGCCGTGGGATAGACTGACGGAAGCGTGGCTGCCAGTTTGCACCTACGGCCCCTCCGACCACCACCTATCATTCATTCATCATTCATTCACCAGTGTGAGCGGCACCGGGGGCAAGGTGAAGTGTCCTGCCCAAGGACACAACGGCAGCGACTTGGATGTCAATAGGCGGGGAGAGAACCTGCAACCCTCAGGTTTCTGGCACGGCCGCTCTACCCACTACGACATGCCGCCCCTATTACACAGCTTTTGTAATCGCATTGCTTTGCTCTTTTGCTGTCCATTTTTACATTTAATCAACAGACTTTTTCTGTCCCTTAGCCTTTTTGTCTTCTCCACCTCTCCAATATCCTTCTTTAACCCTTTAACCAATGTCATCAATCTAAAATTGTTCATGTCTCTGTTGACTTAAATTTATATACTGAATAATTTTGCAATTCTCTGCCATAATAATTTTTCTTTCTTCTCCTCTTTCGTCATCTTCATGTACTCTTTTAACACTTGACTTTCCTTTCATTGCCTCCTTCCCCCTTCGTTCCTCTCTCCCATCCAGTCCTATCCATGTCCATACTTTCCTCCTACATTTTGTCACTATACCCTTCCATCCCCATCCAGTCACAAATCAGATTATTAAAACCGCCCCAAAAATTAAAAAAAATTAAATTCTCACAGTCACGTACGGGCATTATTCTGATTAATTAAAGAAGAAACTAGGTACAATCTGTTGGGCGAGAACTGCTTACCTATCGCGAGAACCCGCGTGAACGCTGACTAAATACAGTACCTAATTGGTTCCCTATAAGGAATTACTTTTTGACAGCAGCCATACTTACCCATAATATTGTAGAACATCGTTGAAGCAGTGTTTTTCAACCACGGCACACAGTCTGGTGTGCCGTGTGAGATTATCTAATTTCACCTATCTGGATTAAAAATATTTTTTGCAAACCAGTAATTATAGTCTGCAAATTATGTGTTGTTGTTGAGTGGCGGTGCTGTTTAGAGCTCGGCAGAGTAACCGGATAATACTCTTCCATATCAGTAGGTGGCAGCCGGTAGCTAATTGCTTGGTAGATGTCAGAAACAGCGGGAGGCAGTGTGCAGGTAAAAAGGTGTCTAATGCTTAAACCAAAAAAAAAAAAAGAAAAGGTGATTGCCCCTAAGGAAAGGCATTGAAGCTCAGGGAAGGCTATGCTGAACGAAAGTAAAACAGAACTTGCGACAAAGTAAACAAAAACAGAATGCTGAAAGACAGCAAAGACTTACTGTGAAGCAAAGACGGCGTCCACAATGTACATCCGAACATGACATGACAATCAACAATGTCCCCACAAAGAAGGATAAAAACAACTGAAATATTTTTGATTGCTAAAACAAAGTACATCGCTCAAAGGATCATTAACAATCTCGCAAACTCCTCTACCACGATAAGGTGGCAGCTCAGAAAGAAGCTCACAGATTATGTAAACAATATTTACAGAGACCCAAATCACCAGGAGGATAAGCACTACCAAATTTTAGGTTTTACGACTGGGCCACCAACATTAGAATTCTTAAATTTTGGTTCAGTTTAAGTGCTTATTCGGTTTGCAGACTATTTCCAGTCTTGCACCCATCACTGCTAATCATGCTTCCCCTCCCACTCTTGTTGATAATGCCTTTTTAACATGGTTAAGTCTGAGGATCAACAACATTAAATATTTATACATTGACAACACTTTTACCTCATCCCAGCAACTTTGTAATACATTTTCACTCCCTATACAACACTTATTTTTTACAAACTCTGTTTCCATATCAGTTGGGAAATTGTGTTAGATGTTAATATAAACGGATTGCAATGATTTGCAAATCCTTTTCAACCCATATTCAATTGAATGCACTACAAAGAAAAGATATTTGATGTTGAAACTCATAAACTTTATTTTTTTTCAAATAATAATTAACTTAGAATTTCATGGCTGCAACAAGTGCCAAAGTAGTTGGGAAAGGACAGGTTCACCATTGTGTTACATCACCTTTTCTTTTAACGACACTCAATAAATGTTTGGGAACCAAGGAAAATAATTGTTGGAACTTTGAAAGTAGAATTCTTTCCCATTCTTGTTTTATGTAGAGCTTCAGTTGTTCAACAGTCCTGGGTCTCCGCTGTCGTATTTAACGCTTCATAATGCGACACACATTTTCGATGGTAGAAAGGTCTGGACTGCAGGCGGGCCAGGAAAGTACCCGCACTCTTTTACTACGAAGCCACGTGGCTTGGCATTGTCTTGGGTTGACAGATGAGACGCAGGGGCGTCCATGATAACGTTGCTTGGATGACAACATATGTTGCTCCAAAACCTGTATGGACCATTCAGCATTAATGGTGCCTTCACAGATGTTTAAGTTACCCATGCCTTGGGCACTAATGCACTCCCATACCATAACAGATGCTGGCTTTTGAACTTTGCGCCTATAACAATCCAAATGGTTATTTTCCTCTTTGTTCTGGAGGACACATGTCCGCTGTTTCCAAATATATTTTGAAATGTGGACTCGTCAGACCACAGAACACTTTTCCACTTTGCATCAGTCCATCTTAGGTGAGCTCGGGCCCAGCCAAGCCGGCGGCGTTTCAGGATATTGTTGATTAATGGGTTTGGCTTTGCATAGTAGAGTTTTAACTTGCACTTACAGATGTAGCAACCAACTGTACTGACAGTGGTTTTATGAAGTGTTCCTGATGTGGGTTTTTGATGCAGTACCGCCTGGGGGCTCAAAAGTCCGTAATATCATCGCTTATGTGCAGTGATTTCTCCAGATTCTCTGAACTTTTTGATGATTTTATGGACTGTAGATGGTAAAATCCCTAAATTCCTTGCAATCGCTTGTTGAGAAATGTTGTTCTAAAACAGTTCGACAATTTGCTTACAAAGGGTGACCCTCACCTCATCCTTGTTTGTGAATTACTTAGCATTTCATGGAAGCTGCTTTTATACCCAATCATGGCACCAAACTGTTCTCAATTAGCCTGCACACCTGTGGGATGTTCCATATAAATGTTTGATGAGCATTCCTCAACTTTACCAGTATTTATTACCACCTTTCCCAACTTCTTTGTCACGTGTTGCTGGCATCAAATTCTAAAGTTAATGATTAAAGCTGGAACGCAAATGGCGCACGACTAAACTTGAGGTGCACCATCAAGCATGGATTGATAGTTTAATAACTTATAAACGCATGCTTACCTTAGCTAAAGCTAAATATTTCTCAAATCTCATCCACCGTAATAAAAACGATCCTAAATTTTTGTTTAGTACGGTAGCATCGCTAACCCAACAAGGGACCATTTCCAGTAGCTCCACCCACTCAGCTGATGACTTTATCAATTCTTTAGTAAGAAAATTGAAGTCATTAGAAAGGAGATTAAAGACAATGCGTCCCAGCTACAACTGGGTTCTATTAACACTGATACGATGGTATATACGGCGGATACTGCCCTCCAAAATAGTTTCTCTCATTTTGAGGAAATAACATTAGAGGACAAAGACATGCACCTGGGGATAGGTTAATTGGCAACACTAAATTGGCCCTAGTGTGTGAATGTGAGTGTGAATGTTGTCTGTCTATCTGTGTTGGCCCTGCAATGAGGTGGCGACTTGTCCAGGGTGTACCCTGCCTTCCGCCCGATTGTAGCTGAGATAGGCGCCAGCGCCACCCGCGACCCCGAAAGGGAATAAGCGGTAGAAAATGGATGGATGGATGGATGGAACATTAGAGGAATTGTTACAACGTGTAAATGGAATAAAACAAACAACATCTTTACTTGACCCTCTTCCTGGGAAACTGATCAAGGAGCTCTTTGTATTATTAGATCCATCAGTGCTAAATATTATAAACTTATCACTTTCCTCCGGCACTGTTCCCCTAGCATTCAAAAAAGCGGTTATTCATCCTCTTCATAAAAAACCTACCCTCCATCCTGACCTCATGGTAAACTACCGACCGGTGTCTCACCTTCCCTTTATTTCAAAAATCCTCGAAAAAATTGTTGCAGAGCAGTTAAATGAACACTTAGCGTCTAACAATCTGTGTGACACCTTTCAATCCGGTTTCAGGGCAAATCACTCAACGGAGACAGCCCTCGCAAAAATGACTAATGATCTATTGCTAACGATGGATTCTGATGCGTCATCTATGTTGCTGCTGCTCGATCTTAGCGCTGCTTTCGATACCGTCGATCATAGTATTTTATTTGAACGTATCAAAACTCTTATCTTACTGATAGGATGCAGTGTGTCTCCCATAACAATGTGACCTCGGACTACGTTAAGGTAACATGTGGAGTTCCCCAGGGTTCGGTCCTTGGCCCTGCACTCTTCAGCATCTACATGCTGCCGCTAGGTGACAGCATACGCAAATACGGTGTTAGCTTTCACTGTTATGCTGATGACACCCAACTCTACATGCCCCTAAAGCTGACCAACACGCCGGATTGTAGTCAGCTGGAGGCGTGTCTTAATGAAATTAAACAATGGATGTCCGCTAACTTTTTGCAACTCAACGCCAAAAAAACGGAAATGCTGATTATCGATCCTACTAGACACCGACCTCTATTTAATAATACAACTCTAACATTTGACAACCAAACAATAAAAACAAGGCGACACGGTAAAGAAACTGGGTATTATCTTCGACCCAACTCTCTCCTTTGAGTCACACATTAAAAGCGTTACTAAAACGGCTTTCTTTCATCTCCGTAATATCGCTAAAATTCGCTCCATTCTGTCCACTAAAGACGCTGAGATCATTATCCATGCGTTTGTTACGTCTCGCCTCGACTACTGTAACGTATTATTTTTGGATCTCCCCATGTCGAGCATTAAAAGATTACAGTTGGTACAAAATGCGGCTGCTAGACTTTTGACAAGAACAAGAAAGTTTGATCACATTACGCCTGTACTGGCTCACCTGCACTGGCTTCCTGTGCACTTAAGATGTGACTTCAAGGTTTTACTACTTACGTATAAAATACTACACGGTCTAGCTCCATCCTATCTTGCCGATTGTATTGTACCATATGTCCCGGCAAGAAATCTGCGTTCAAAGGACTCCGGTTTATTAGTGATTCCCAAAGCCCAAAAAAAGTCTGCGGGCTATAAAGCGTTTTCATTTCGGGCTCCAGTACTTCGAGATGCCACCTCAGTAGAAGCATTTAAGTCTCACCTTAAAACTCATTTGTATACTCTAGCCTTTAAATAGACTCCCTTTTTAGACCAGTTGATCTGCCGTTTCTTTTCTTTTTCTCCTATGTCCCACTCATCGGTGGCTATGTACTGCTTGCCTGTGTATCGGCTGGGGACATCTCTGCGCTGCTGATCCGCCTCCGCTTGGGATGGTTTCCTGCTGGCTCCGCTGTGGACGGGACTCTCGCTGCTGTGTTGGATCCGCTTTGGACTGGATTCTCGCGACTGTGTTGGATCCATTATGGATTGAACTTTCACATTATCATGTTAGACCCGCTCAACATCCATTGCTTTCCTCCTCTCCAAGGTTCTCATAGTCATCATTGTCACCGACGTCCCACTGGGTGTGAGTTTTCCTTGCCCTTATGTGGGCCTACCGAGGATGTCGTAGTGGTGTGTGTTGTGGGTTGTGCAGCCCTTTGAGACACTAGTGATTTAGGGCTATATAAGTAAACATTGATTGATTGATTGATTATTTGCCAAAAAAAAGTTTATCAGTTTGAACATCAAATATGTTGTCTTTGTAGCATTTTCAACCGAATATGGGTCAAAAATAATTTACAAATTCCGTATTCCGTTTATATTTACATGTAACACAATTTCCCAACTCATTTGGAAACGGGGTTTGTATATCTATTGGGTCAATTACACATATTTACTATTATTTTTTTCATTTACGCCCTGAATGTCTGAATTCAATAAAGTTACTTTGGGAGGGTGACTTAGGAGTGACCGTATCTGAGGAGAGCTGGACAGAGATTTTAAGTAGAGTTCATAAGTCTTCTATTTGTGCTACACACACCCTTATTTAATGCAAGCTAATACATCGTACCTATTATACCAAGGTCTGGTTGGCTAAAATGTAAGACAGAATATCTGTATATGTGATGGGTGTCAACAGTCTCCAGCTAACTTAAAACTGTGGTATTCTTAGGTTTTTGTGTGTTTGTTCTCTGTCCCTGCACCTGTTCTCACTCTATCTCCCCCCACAGTGTGGTGTGCCGCTGGGTCGAGACAGCAGGGCACACCTGATTCTAATTAAGGGTCACACAACTCCTGCCTTATTGTGTTTCCTTCACAATAAAGAGAAATACTTTTTGCCAAACGCTCACCGTCTTTGCATTTTTGACATCCACAACACAGTTATTGGACTGAAATGTTTAATACTTTGTCTTTGGTAATTGGCGAAAAGATCGAACTGAATCCTCTAAGTGGACTATTTGGGGTTGCACCTTAGTCATCTACGATTAGCAAACCCAAAAACAATTTTGTAGCATTAACTACTTTGTTGGCTAGAAGACTCTGTGTGTTAAATTGGAGGTCAGCAGTGCCACCCTGCCACACTCGCTGAATTAAAGATTTTCTGTATTTTCTCAAACTGAAGAGGCTGACATTGAGCGGTTGTTTGATGAAGTTTCAGGAAGTATGGTGTGGTTTCCTAAAATATGTAAAAGAGACTGATCTCAAATTTAACCCCGAAAGAAAAGTAATTGAAAAGTAAATGATTGATGAGTCTTTTTTCTGCTTTTGTGTATTGTTGCACAGTGTTGGGGATATTCAGGAGTGCAATTGTCTGTGGCTTCATGTCAATATGTTCATGTACTTGTTTTTTTTTATGCATGTTTTGTTTTGTTCCAGTTTATTGTTTGTTTATTTTTGTTTTATATATATTTTTTATGTGTTACCTTTTGGGGGAAGAGAAAAATAACATTTGACAATTGTTTTTCTGGACTACATGTCAAAAATCGATTTAACAAATGTTTAAAAAAAAATCTGGTATAGGCAGTTGAGCTGTATCAAAAACTCTGTGAAATATGTGTGTGTTTCTGTGTTTGTAAACTGTATGTGAACAAATCTTACACTTTTGTTTAAGCTCAGCTTCTCCCTACTCCTTTTTGGACATGCTGTAATGTAACAACTGGAAATATGTGATCTATTACATTGTAATTATCTGCATTTTAGAAATAAACTGACACCAAATCAACCACCCATCACCTGTCTGCTTTTTGTTAAGGGTTGTGCGCCACAGTAAATCCATCCATCCATTTTCTGCAGCCACCGGTAAGCTGTAGCCAATTCAAACTGAAATTTTCTGACCTTGAGGCTGACGGGCTAACTTTTATGTACAGTGTATAAATGCATATACCCATTTTTTTCATACAATTTTCCTCATTAGGGCAATCACAGGAGGACACACATAGACAAACAACCATTCAGACTTTCTTGTGCAAACATGCATGTTTGGTGGATGTGGGAGGAAAGAAGGAGTGTGTGAAGAAAAACCACTGAAGTCAATTATAGACGCTGAGTTGTATTGAGATGTGTTGTTATTGCCCCGTAAATGCAGCATCTTCCTTCCTTCCAGACTGTGAGGCAGAGTGCTAACTTGATTTTTAATTTTCAGTTACCTTTATTTTCAGAAATATCTGTGTTTTTATAGTTGTGTTCTACACATTGCTATATTATTTTTATTTATATATTGTTTACACAAAAAACCCAATTACCTCCTTGTCTTGAGGGTAAAAAGCCAAATGATTCAAATAAGAGCCAATAGCAATTTTTGTTTAGTTATTTTCCACTATTCACCTTATACTGGGGTGCTCGAACAAGTAAATGTCGTAATGAAATGGAGTAAGGTAATTATATGATTCTATTTATGTTGTCTGTCTATCTGTGTTGGCCCTGCGATGAGATGGCGAGTTGTCCTGGGTGTACGCCGCCTTCCGCCTGATTGGAGCTGAGATAGGCACCAGAGTCCCCCGCGAACCCAAAGGGAATAAGCAGTAGGAAATGGACGGATGGATGGATTTACAAACCCCGTTTCCATATGAGTGTGGAAATTGTGTTAGATTTAAATATTAACGGAATACAATGATTTGCAAATCATTTTCAACCCATATTCAGTTGAATATGCTACATAGACAACATATTTGATATTCAAACTGATTAACATTTTTTTTTGTGCAAATAATCATTAACTGTAGAATTTTATGCCAGCAACACGTGGCAAAGAAGTTGGGAAATGTGGCAATAAATACTGATAAAGTTGAGAAATACTCATTAAACACTTATTTGGAACATCCCACAGGTGTGCAGGCTAATTGGGAACAGTTGGGTGCCATGATTGGGTATAAAAACAGCTTCCATGAAATGCTATGTATTTCACAAACAAGGATGGGGCGAGGGTCACCAATTTGGAAGCAAATTATCGAACAGTTTTAGAACAACATTTCTCAACGAGCTATTGCAAGGAATTTAGGAATTTTACCATCTACAGTCCGTAAAATTATCAAAAGATTCAGAGAATCTGGAGAAATCACTGCACGTAAGCGATGATATTACAGACCTTTGACCCCTCAGGTGGTACTGCATCAAAAACCCCATCAGTGTGTAAAGGATATCACCACATGGGCTCAGGACCACTTCATGAAACCACAGTCAGTAACTACAATTGGTTGCTACATCTGTAGGTACAAGTTAAAACTCTGCTATGCAAAGCAAAACCCATTTATCAACAACACCAAGGAACGCCTCTGGCTTCGCTGGGCCCGAGTTCAACTAAGATGAACTAATGCAAAGTGGAAAGGTGTTCTGTGGTCTGACGAGTCCACATTTTTAATTATATTTGGAAACTGTGGACGTGGTGTCCTCCAGAACAAAGAGGAAAATAACCATTCAGATTGTTATTGGCGCGAAGTTCAAAAGCCAGCATCTGTGATAGTATGAGGGTGTATTAGTGCCCAAGGCATGGTTAACTTACACATCTGTGAAGGCACCATTAATCCTGAATGGTTCATACAGGTTTTGGAGCAACATATGTTGTCATCCAAGCAACATTATCATTGATGCCCCTGCTTATTTCAGCAAGACAATGCCAAGCCACGTGTAACAACAGCGTGGTTTCGTAGTAAAACAGTGCGAGTACTTTCCTGGCCCGCCTGCAGTCCAGACCTGTCTCCCATCGAAAATGTGTGGCGCATCATGAAGCGTAAAATACGACAGCGGAGACCCTGGACTGTTGAACGACTAAAGCCCTACATAAAACAAGAATGAGAAATAATTCCACTTTCAAAGCTTCAACAATTAGTTTCCTCAGTTCCCAAAACGTTTATTGAGTGTTGTTAAAAGAAAAGGTGATGTAACACAGTGATGAACATGCCCTTTCCCAAATACTTTGGCACGTGTTGCAGCCAAGAAATTCTAAGTTAATTATTATTCGCAAAAAAAAAATAAGCTTATGAGTTTGAACATCAAATATCTTGTCTTTGTAGTCCATTCAACTGAATATGGGTTGAAAAGGATTTGCAAATCATTGTATTCCGTTTATATTTACATCTAACACAATTTCCCAACTCATATGGAAACGGGGTTTGTACGTTGATACTTTGTATTATATTGTAGTATTCATTTATTGTTAAATTGTTCACAAATGTTGCAAAAAATAAATCAGCATTGGAAATACTGGCCCTGTATTTACTTGGTATGGCATTGATACCAAAATGTGCAATAAACACAATTTCTCTGTGCACACACTGCTATTATGTAGATGGTATATATTTTTTTACTTTTTAAAACGTTTTTTTCCCCATATACCTTTATTTTAAAAGTCAACATTTTCAAACATAAATATATGAACAAGGACGATTAAAACAAGTACAAAAACAGTGCGATACAGCGCCACGGGGTTGTTAATTCCCAATCATCCATCCATTTTTCTACTGCTTGTCCCTTTCGGGGTCGCGGGGTTTTGCTGCAGCCTATCTCAGCTGCGTTTCGGGTGGAAGGCGGGACACACAGGGCCAACATAGATAGACAGACAACATTCCCATTCAGATTCGCACACTATGGACAATTTAGTTTTGCCAATCAACCTATCCCCAGGTGCATGTCTTTGGAAGTGGGAGGAAGCCGGAGTACCCGAAGGGAACCCACGCAGTCAAGGGGAGAACATGCAAACTCCGCACAGAAAGATCCCAAGCCCGGGATTGAAATCAGGACCTTCGTATTGTGAGGCAGACGCACCAATCCCTTTTCCACCGTGCTGCCGGGTTGTTATTTAATAAAGCAATTATAATAGTAGAATGTAAAATATATACCATATATGTAGATGGATACACATGTAGTAACGTGTAGTGTTATAGGCTCACACATGTTTTGTAAATATTTTAAATTTGGAGCATAGGATTATAGTTTTCACAGCTTTTTGGTTGCTAGAGGAAGATAGCGTTTAAAATTAAGTTCTAACTCTTTTTTTAAAGGCACAAAACACAGATTGGGTATTGAGAACCTTAAATTTATGAATATAAAATTTAGCCAATAGTATAATGAAGTTGCAAAGGTAAAATTCCTTTTCAATTTTTTTCTCATACTGTGTAAATCCAAATAGCACATCTTCAGGACAAAGCACAATTTGTCATAAATATTGTCCAAGATGAAACAACTGTTGCCCTGCCATAGTGATCGAGGGCTTTCACAAGTCCAAAACAGGTTGTAAACAATCTCAGGATGCATGTTACATAAGGTGCAGGTAACATCAATGTCCTTATTATATCTAACCATCACAGTTTTTACAGGGTAATAATGATGAATGATTTTGAAAGCAATCTCTTTGATTTTGTTCGTATGTAAATACCTGTTAGAAAGAGACCACGTTTAAATCGAGTAAATGTCATTCTCAACATTATTCCAGAACTAAAATGTATAGGAAATAGTCCCAATCATTTTGGAATAAGCTTTGGATTTTTCTGTTATTTTTCAGATCAAAACAAAGTTTCCCCACAGGAGTGTCATGTGGATAATTCGGTTATAGCAGAAAGAGGAAATGAATAACCTCTGTACAACATAACAACACCTGTTGGAATGGGTCAGAGACAATGGCAAACTGTTTGGGAGTCACAAGGACCTTAAAAATGGTTGAGAAATGATTGATAATTAAAACATTTACCTCCCTAATGAAAAGCTGGCTCACCAAAATAATACCATTCTTGAACCAGTTGTTGAGGAAAAGTGATTTCCTTTTGTAACATATCTCTATTGTTCCAAATGAAGTATTTTGTAAGTCATAAATTGTGCTTATAGAGAAGAGACCATTCCAGAAAGGCCTGTTTGTGGAAGTTTGAAAGAAAAACAGGAAATAATTGATTCCATTACTTCTTTGAGACAGATTAGACGGTCACATATTTCTTGGTCAGCTGTTCTGATTAATTTCTTATCAGTTGAGGCATCCATAAACGTAACAGCGTCACTTTCACAGTATTGACCATTGTATAATTTTTTTGTAAGATTGAGAACAACGATTGGCAATCTGTTTTGTATAATTGCTAACCATATTGTTTATTTTCAGTTGACCAACAGTGTTATTTTGAGCCTTCAATTTTTGAAATCCTGCGATGAGGTGGCGATTTGTCCAGGGTGTACCCCGCCTACCGCCCAAATACAGCTGAGATAAGCGCCAGCGACCCCCCGTTACCCCAAAAGGGACAAGCGGTAGAAAATGGATGGATGGAATTTTTGTAATCGAAAGAAATATGCGGAATTCTTTTTTTTTGTCCTGTCCAGCTTCTCAGGCTAATCATATAGTTGATGTAGATGCCTATATCGGCTGTTCAGATTTACTTTACAAAAGAGAAGTGTAGTATACTTTTCTTGTTGCTTTATTTGTAGTTTACTTTATTGAATGTATGTATATTATCATTTGGTGCAGCCGGGCCGGGGCAGGAGGGGATAGAAAGAGAAAAAAAAGGAAGACAGAGGGGAAAATTGTGGGGACAAGAAGGGGATTGGACAGAGAGACAAAAACAACAACAGCAAACACAACAATAGCAACAACAACAATAGAGCAACATCAGCACATACGATAAGTACAAAAAAGATCGTAAAAGGGATAGCAAAGAAGCAGTTTGCGAAATAAGTAGTAATAACACAAAAATGACAATGAGCATATTTACACTACAAGTGGAGCATTACAAATACCAATACAAATGGATAATGAACAATTACAATAATGTATCTCTACAATACAGTTGTTTAAATGCAAAAATACATATATGTAATGATTACTAGATATAAAAAATGAATACCAAAAATGGAGGGGAAGAAAGAGAAGCAACCTATATTAACCTTGTAGATTATTATGGTAAAAATAAGTTAACCTAGTTTCCCCTAGGGCAACAATGTTAACATATGTGTGATGAAATGTGATTATGTGCATGAGTGTATGTATGTATATGTACTAGCATATTTACAGAAGGTGTATATGTATGTTTGTTCAGTGAATGTATACGTACAGTATGTGTATATGTATATTTGTACATTGAATGTATATGTACAGCATGTGTATACAGTATGTATGTTTGTACCCTGAATGTGCGTGTGGGTGTACGAACTTTGAGTATGTAGGTATGTACTGTATTTGTGTATGTATGTGGGATCCTTTGTACCTATGTATGTATGTATGTATGTATGTATGTATGAATAACGATGTGTCAGCAGCTGGCCGACTCGCAGCACCTCAGATATAAAAATGCGGAATTCTGTTAACCTTCCTCTAACTATTGTTTCCTAGACCTTACAAAGGGTCCTTCTGCTTTCGATTGATACATTTTGTCTAATTTACTTTGACTTTCTGAGAGCCTTTCTTTTTCTTCTGCTGACATATTATCTGGACATATAGATGATAATGCAGTAATGATGGAAATGACATTTTCTTACACAGACCGCTTTTTCTTAGTTAGATTACTGCTGGATTACTGCAATATTTTCTAATAAATTTACCTACCTCAGATTTAAGGAGTTCCCAATTACTACCATCATTTTTTGGGGTCTTAGCTTTATTACATTTTTTTAAATTATTTCTTTAATCCTCATTTTAACTACTTCATGACATTAAACTGAACTATTGAGTTTCCAGTATGAGTCATTTGGACAATTGTGAAACGGATGTAGAGAGATATGGGATATCTGTATAGCCTTACAATCAGTCAAAGGAGTGGACATAATTTTAACAGTAACATTGTCTTGCAGTGTGTTAGAAATTAACCACATATCTATTCCAGACTTCCTTGAGCTTGACTTATTAGACCAGGTAAAGGATGTCTTATCAGGATTTTTATATCTCAAGTCATCAATTAAATCGAGTTTTTGCATTGATAATTTTAGATTTGAGCTGACACTATTTTGAGAGCCTGGTGGTCATCTATCAAGTGAATTGTCAAGGACAGTGTTGAAATCACCTCCTTTAAGTATATAAGCATTTGGAAAGTTGTAAAATGAAGAATTCTATTTTCCACCTCACTAAATCATCAACCTCTGCAATCACTCAAACGAGTATGAATGTCCGCCTGTTGGTGGGTCCTTCAGGAGAACGCCTGTGCATGGAATCTTTTTTTTAAGTGGAGAGATTGGTGCACAGACAGCCACTACACTGTCCTTGGCAAAGACAAGGCCAGGGACCAATGGCATGGAGACCAGGACAATTGGGAGTTCATCTTTGCTGCAGCCTTCCTCCGCCTTGTGGAGCTTCTCTGCAACCATCATCCACTCCGCCATTGAGGTCTTTTTCGACAAGGTAGACGCGTAGACTCCAACGTCACTTCTTCGCTGTGGGGAGCTGTATCCGATGGCATAGGAAACCCAGGACGACATGCACCTCCTCACAGCTGCGGTCTGTCGGAGGACCGCCTATGGTGCGCCTACCAGCAATTTATTTTCTCTCAGGCTGTGCTCCCCTAGCCTGTTGTCTTCCCAGACTAACCCAGAAGGCAGCGGGGGCAGTGATTGAATAAGGATGCTTCTCCGTTCACCACAAGGGCTTGCCAGCGGCAATGTCTGTAAGCGAGAGGTTAGCAAGCAGGTGAGAAGTAGACACGCAAACTTCCCTCTAACTAATGCACTAGACGCATCACGACACCCTCTAGGCCAGTGGTTCTCAACCTTTTTTCAGTGATGTACCCCCTGTGAACATGTTTTTAATTCAAGTACCCCGTAATCAGAGCAAAGCATTTTTGGTTGAAAAAAAAAAGGGATAAAGAAGTAAAATACAGCACTATGTCATCAGTTTCTGATTTATTCAATTGTATAACAGTGCAAAATATTGCTCATTTGTAATGGTCTTTCTTGAACTATTTGGAAAAAAAGATACAAAGATAATGAAAAAATTGTTGAAAAATAAAAAATTGATTCAATTATAAAACAAGATTTCTACAAGTAGAAGTATTCATCAACTTAAAGTGCCCACTTTGGGGATTGTATTAGCGGTCCATCTGGATTCATGAACTTAATTCTAAACATTTCTTCACAAAAAAAAAAAATATTTAACATGGTAGATGGGTTGTACTTATATAGCGCTTTTCTACCCCTTTTTAAGGAGCCCAAAGCGCTTTGACAGTATTTCTTCATTTGTCCATTCACACACACACTGAAGGTGGGAGCTGCTAGGCAAGGCACTCACCAGGGCCCATCAGGAGCAAGGGTGAAGTGTCTTGCCCAAGGACACAACAGACGTGACCAAGATGGTAGAAGGTGGGGATTGAACCAGTAACCCTCAGATTGCTGGCACAGCCACTCTACCAACTTCACCACGCCGTCCCCCCATCAATATTCATGGCACATGTCCACAAAAAAATCTAGCTGTCAACACTGAATATTGTATTGTTGTATTTTTGTTTCACGGTTTATTAACTTACATTCATATTTTGTTTAAGTATTGTCCAATAAATATATTTATAAAGGATTTTTGAATTGTAGCTATTTTTAGAATATTTAAAAAAAATCCCAGTACCCCTTGGCATACCTTCAAGTACCCCCAAGGGTACGGGTACCCCCATTTGAGAACCACTGCTCTAGGCTAGGCCCATTTATGAACTTGCATTCGTATTTCGTTGAAGTATTATTCAATAAATATATTTATAAAGGATTTTTTAATTGTAGCTATTTTTATCACTCAATCAATGTTTATTTATATAGCCATAAATCACTAGTGTCTCAAAGGGCTGCACAAACCACAACACAAACCACTATTACATCCTCGGTAGGCCCACATAAGGTCAAGGAAAACTCACACCCAGTGTGACGTCGGTGACAATGATCAATGATGACCCAGTGGGACGTCTGTGACAATGATGACTATGAGAACATATGTGGGCAACCCACCCCCCCCCCCCCTAGGGGACCGAAAGCAATGGATGTCGAGCGTGTCTAACATGATACTGTGAAAGTTCAATCCATAGTTGATCCAACACAGCCGCGAAAGTCCAGTCCAAAGCGGATCCAACACAGCAGCGAGAGTCCCGTAAACAGTGGTGCCAGCAGGAAACCATCCCAAGCGGAGGCAGATAAGGAGCGCAGAGATGTCCCCAGCCGATACAAAGGCGAGCAGTCCATCCTGGGTCCCGACTCTGGACGAGCGGTCCATCCTGGGTCTCGACTCTGGACGAGCGGTCCATCCTGGGTCTCGACTCTGGACAGCCAGTACTTTATCCGTGACCATCGGACCGGACCCCCTCCACAAGGGAGAGTGGGACATAGGAGAAAAAGAAAATAAACGGCAGATCAACTGGTCTAAAAAGGGAGTCTAATTAAAGGCTAGAGTATAGAATATTTTCTTAAAAATCTCAGTACCCCTTGGCATACCTTCACGTACCCCCAGGGGTACGCGCACCCTCATTTGAGAACCACTACTCTAGGCTAGGCCCATTTATGAACTTACATTCATATTTCGTTGAAGTATTATTCAATAAATATATTTATATTCACGGTGGCAGAGGGGTTAGTGCATCTGCCTCACAATACAAAGTTCCTGCATTCCTGGGTTCAAATCCAGGCTCGGGATCTTCCTGTGTGGAGTTTGCATGTTCTCCCCATGAATGCGTGGGTTCCCTCCGGATACTACGGCTTCCTCCCACTTCCAAAGACATGCACCTGGGGATAGGTTGATTGGCAACATTAAATTGGCCCTAGTGTTTGAATGTGAGTGTGAATGTCGTCTGTCTATCTGTGTTGGCCCTGCGATGAGTTAGCGACTTGTCCAGGGTGTACCCCGCCTTCCGCCCGATTGTAGCTGAGATAGGCGCCAGCGCCCCCCGCGTCCCCAAAAGGGAATAAGCGGTAGAAAATGGATGGATGGATGGATATATTTATAAAGGATTTTTGAATTGCTATTTTTAGAATATTTAAAAAAAATCTCAGTACCCCTTGGCATACCCTCAAGTACCCCAAGGGGTACGCCTACCCCCACTGCTCTAGGCTAGGCCCACACACACAACCTCACTAAATGACATATAATTGTCTGTCAGGCACTGAGTTATAACCATTAATATTGATTTATTTTTTTACTTTTTTGATTGTTTTTACCTATTTGCACGTTGATCGTGACGTTGCAAAAGGTGATCGCCTTGTTTACCTTTGCATAATAGAAAGCCTTTGAATCCTTGAATCATTTGATTCAAAGGTTATCGACCAATAACAGAGCAGACTTCCGTAGTGGGCGGGGCTTCGTTGGGTGTTTGAGGTCATTCAGCCCCTCACTGATTCACTCTATCGGCGTGTGTTGGAAAGGCTTGCTGCCTTCATTGAGTAGTCGCCGGGCAGTGCACCTTTTTTTTTTTGGAGGGGTCCGCCCTTGAAAGCTGCAAAGCAGGTTCAAAAGGACCGGTGAAATTTTCCCCTCTGCGGTTGTTCAACGCAGCGACTGCGCCATACTTGAGGCACACGGCTATCAGTGGCTAGCAGCAGACTAGCATCCTTCCAACTGACTGGATCAAGGTGTTGGTAGCAGCTATAGCCTCGGTGCTAATCAGCCATCAACCCAGATCCCGCTTGTTTGTGCCGCCAGTGACCACGGTGCTCCTAGGGATAGACGGTGTGCTTCCGTCGGGTTCACTTGACAACATCACACCCATCACCTCTTTCCCCTTCTCCCTCTCCCTCCCACCCGAAACACTGGACATCCACAAGCGGCCGGAGAGCGGCGACGGGCCGGTGAAGCTGGGGGTGGTCTCGTTGCCCGACGCTCTCGGAGTCGTACCGGCTCCAGCCGACAAGCACAGCCCCGGGGAGCTGCCGTCAAGTATGGACGGGCTGGCCGTGGAAGTTCGTGGCTCGAACGGGGCCTTCTATAAGGTAACTGGGCTGCCTCTTATAAGCAAAGTTTTCTGCTTTTCCCAGCTGTTACATTGAGTCCTTTTACCCTCAGTAGTCGCCGAGAATGACTTTATTAGTACGAGTCGAGTCGTTTTTGAGTAAAACGAGGGCGTTTTGGCGTCCCAGCACGGTTGGTCATTGTAGGGTGGGCAGCTACTAGCACGAGTTAGCTCTCAAGCTAGTAGGTGCAACTGTCGTCATCACAATCACTGTATTAACCATTGTCAACGTTTCTTCTTCTTCTGATACCGCCCTAAAATAGTGTGGGGGTTCTAAAACCATTTGATAACCACACAGCCATCGTGTCATTGCTGCCACTGGTGTGAGATGCTACACGTTAAGCCAGGGTACTTATGTTTGTGCAGGTTTACTCAATGCCTCACTTTCGGTTTCATTTCTCTCATAACTTATTAATTCATAATTAACTTCGGGGGCCCTGACAACCGTTTTCATTGTCACGTTTTGGGTCAAACACAGACATACACATACATGTATAAAATAGGCACAGTACAGGTGAATTGTGATTTGACTCATTTGAACTCCTTTTTTAACTTGGGTGGCATAAGAGTATAGAGCAGTGGTTCTCAACCTTTTTTTTTTTTACCAGTGATGTACCCCCTGTGAACATTTTTTTTTTGATTCAAGTACCCCCTAATCAGAGCAATGCATTTTTGGTTGAATAAAAAAAGAGATAAAGAAGTAAAATACAGCACTATGTCATCAGTTTCTGATTTATTAAATTGTATAACTGTGCAAAATATTGCTCATTTGTAGTGGTCTTTCTTGAACTATTTGGAAAAAAATATATAAGAATAACAAAAACTTGTTAAAAAATAAACAAGTGAATAAAGATTTCTACACATAGAAGTAATCATCAACTTAAAGCACACTCTTTGGGGATTGCAATAGAGATCCATCTGGATTCATGAACTTAATTCTAAACAATTCTTCACAAAAAAATAAATCTTTAATAACAATCTTTATGTAACATGTCCACACAAAAAATCTAGCTGTCAACACTGAATATTGCATTGTTGCATTTATTTTCAATATATTTATGAAGGATTTTTGAATTGTTGCTATTATTCAATAAATATATTTATAAAGGATTTTTGAATTGTGGCAATTTTCTTAGAATATTTAAAAAAGATCTCATGTACACCTTGGCATACCTTCAAGTACCCCCAGGGGTACGCGTACCCCCATTTGAGAACTACTGATATAGAGGTACCTACTTTTGGAATGAAATAGAAAGAATGTATGGAATGGCAACCTTGCCGCCCGCCCTCCTAACTACCTAGTCATATTTTTAAAAGCTTGCCGTATTTTAGTTATGCGTATTACAGTGAAAACATATGTCCGCCCCTTTCTGCCGTTGGTTGTTCAGCAGGCCAGGCTGACCACATAGGAGGTTCGAGATGAGCCTAAATTTACTCGCCTTCTGCCGCCTCACCTGTCGCTGCCCATTACTTGGTGACAGTTTGGCTCTGGCACGAATGAACAATTTTTCTGTTCTTTTCGTCATTTATCCCGAAACCATTGCATCCTGTTCGGACGCCGAAGACAAAGGGTTTAATTGCCAGTTGATGGAGCTGTGTATCAGTGCGCGATGATTTACAGTCCTGGCCATTCAGCGCGTGATCGCCACATGTGGCCGCCGACTTAAGGACGTGGTGTCCTTTTGACACTTATACACCACTCTTGTCACACCAGGAGGCGGGCCTGCTCAACCTATGACTTGGTGGTCTTGGTGGCAGTCAATCTAACATTAAATGTGCAGCTGTCTCCTGATGTAACCTCCATAAATTAGTGCAGCGAGGACGACGGGCTCGCTATCTTGCCACTTTTAAAACGTGAACCATCAGTTAATGTCAACTAATTTCTCAGAATGACATTGATATTTTCCAGCAGGTGAACCCATGTCAACATGGACGCCACCTCTGTCCCTTATAGGGTAGTGTTACAGCAAGAGGCACGCCACACCTACCACTTTGACATCGCTCAGCACAGAGGGTGTTGGCTGAGGTCTGCCATTCATTCTCAATGGCGTCCTTTTTTAATTTATGCTGTGCACATTGTGCGTGTGCCACCTTTCCACACCTTTTCCCAGTTTCTAATAAGCCTCCTCTGGCTTTGTGGCTTTTTCTGTTTCTTACTTCCAAGCCAAATGTTTACACTCAAACAAGACCAAGCTAATCATAACTGCAATAACGTTGTACCCCCTCTGTGCTTTTCTCCCCCTAGGGTTATATCAAGGATGTCCATGATGACTCGCTCAGCATAGTGTTTGAAAACAAGTACGTTTGAACCGTTTCTACCACAGTGTGTGTCTGTCCTGCCAATGTGTGTCGTCGTGATTAAGTTACCACAACTGGTTGTGGCCGGTGCTCTCTTCAAGCATTCAAAATGTTCCTCTTCGGCACCTGTGCTTGGAATGCAGCTGTCTGTACACATCTTTAGCAGCTCCCTCCCTAGCTCTGCCCGACCGCACCTTCCATTTTCCACCACTTCCACCAACACACACCCGCCACCCTTTTTATCTTTTTGGCTGGGAGTGCAGTGTAGTGCAGGGAGCTCCCTAAAAATAGAGGTTGACCCAAGTTATGCAGAGGAGGCGGCAGGCCACTGCCGTTATTGGGATGCAACTTCAGCCCCTGTCACGACCCTTTTTTTACTTTCCCTGATAAGGTGCTTGGCTATTTGTATAAAACAATGCCTTTATAATGCGTCGAAGGATGAAAAAAAATTATGCACCATCCACCATGTTAGTGTGTATTGTAAAGACAATGTACACTTAATTGCACATGTAATATATCACCATACTGATCATTAATTGCGCTATAATTCCATGAGAGTTTTGCAGTGGCACACGCACATCTGCTCTTTAGGCACTTAAACAATCATGAGGCTTCCTGAGTGTTCGCTGATCTTAGAAATAATGTAGACTTCATTGCACATGTAATACATTACCATGTTGCTGATCAGTTATGTTAGAATGTAATGAGCGTTGTATATCATAAGCACAGGCGCATGTCTGCTCTTTAAATACTAAAAAAATATTGATATTATTCTCAGGCTGTGTCAGGCTGGTTTTAAAGACTATGTACATGTCATCGTATGTATAGCTTATCAAAATAAACATAACAGGTGTAATGCACCATACGTCAGTGTGGCTGCTTTTCCAGGCTTCTGATTGGACCAAACGTGTATGACAGCAGGTGTATGTGTTGTGTAGACATAGACAGTTTTAAAACTACACTGGATGGAGATCGTTTTTACCCCGGATATGCGTTTTTGAAACTGTCCGGGTTCGTGTGGACATGGCCTAAGCTATTAGAAATAGCAACGGTAGAAGATTTTGGTGTGCCCGTATAAGCTGGTCTTCCCCACAACAAGAGGATAGAGAAAAATAAAGAACTTGACTACGACTGGATTAAAAAAAACGCCAGACTCGCGCAAAGTTCTTCAGATAAACCACAACCATGTATGGAGCTATCCCTTGTCTAAGGAAAAATACGTCACTCAAGGCTCAAATTCTGAACAACTCATTTGGATCACTTTTGAAAGGAAGCAAGATTGTTTCATAGATATCTCTGCCATGCCTCCATGGTTTGATTTCAAATTTTCAGGACTTGTGGGGATCCCAAATACACAAAAACAGGTATCAATAGGTAAAAAAAATTGGGTTTTGCATAATAGTACCACTGTAAAGATTAATTTTTTTGAGACCTGAAGTAGAAGATTGTGTCACTAGAAGATTAGAGCTAGTTATCTGCTTTTGTCTCTCCCGCTCACACTGAAGCTGGCAGCCAGAGCGACAGTTACCCTTCAGCGACGTGCGGTTGCCGCCTCCGACCGACTACCAAAAGGAAATTGGCGAAGGAGAGGAGGTGGAGGTAAGGTCTTTGGCGCTTTGAGTCCCTGGCTCTCTTGTTTTCCTGAACTTTCTCACTGTCATAGGCCTCATCAGGGATCCTTTTTAGCAGCCGACCATCTACAAAAAGATGAAGTTGTGACTGTTTCTCTGCCTTGCAGGTTTACTCCAGGGCCAATGAACAGGAGCCATGTGGCTGGTGGCTCGCTCGGGTCCGAATGATGAAGGGAGAGGTAAATAAAGTTCATCTTTGCTTGAGCACTTTTCATTTTACACTTGAAGCAAACCACCTCCCAGTCACCAGGGCGATCGATGAGTTGAATAGTGGGTCAGTGGAATATGGAGTTGGGGGTAGCCTTACAGTGTCTCCATGCCAGGGCAGTTGCTGCTGAATGTGTCGCTGTTATTTAGAGCAGTCGGGTAAGAGCCTAAAGGAATGTCTCGGGTTTACTTATTGCTCTAATTCTCCATTTTAAGCGTGTGGTGGGCTCTACCAGATCCTATTTTTTTGTTAACATTCAATAACTTTTTTTATCGCTCCATTGACCCCTGATATTACTTTTTTATCAAAGTAGGAATGGATCTTTAGCCTCATAACGGAATAATGTTGAATCTTTGTTAAGAAGTGTAAATGTTTTAGGCATCATTCAGTACACACACTAAAGAACCAATTTACTGCCTGAATTGGCTGGGAATTAGCTATCTACAAACCCCGTTTCCAAATGAGTTGGGAAATTGTGTTATATGTAAATACAAACGGAATACAATAATTTGCAAATCCTTTTCAATCCATATTTAATTGAATGCACTACAAAGACGATATTTGATGTTCAAACTCAAACTTTTTTTTTTTCTTTTTCAAATAATTACTACTGCAACACGTGTCAAAGTAGTTAGGAAAGGGCATGTTCACCCCTGTGTTACATCACCTTTTTTTAACAACACTCAATAAACGTTTGGGAACTGAGGAAACTAATCTTTGAAGCTTTGAAAGTGGAATTATTTCCCATTCTTGTTTTATGTAGAGCTTCAGTCGTTTAATAGTCCGGGGTCTCCGCTGTCGTATTTTACGCTTCATAATGCGCCACACATTTTCGATGGGAGACAGGTCTGGACTGCAGGCGGGCCAGGAGTGTGCTGAATGTGGTTTGGCATTGTCCATGAAAAAGACGGTGCTTAAATGGCAGCATATGTTGTTCCAAAAACCTGTATGTACCTTTCAGCATTAATGGTGCCTTCACAGATGTGTAAGTTACCCATTCCTTGGGCACTATGGCACCCCCATACCATCACAGATGCTGGCTTTTGAACTTTGCGTCAATAACAGTCTGGATGGTTCGCTTCCCCTTTGGTCTGGATGACACGATGTCGAATATTTCCAAAAACAATTTGAAATGTGGACTTGGTGGCAGAGGGGTTAGTGCGTCTACCTCACAATACGAAGGTCATGCAGTCCTGGGTTCAATCCCAGGCTCGGGATCTTTCTGTGTGGGGTTTGCATGTTCTACCCGTGAATGCGTGGGTTCCCTCCGGGTACTCCGGCTTCCTCCCACTTCCAAAGACATGCACCTGGGGATAGGTTGATTGGCAACACTAAATTGGCCCTAGTGTGTGAGTGAGAGTGTGAATGTTGTCTGTCTATCTGTGTTGGCCCTGTGATGAGGTTGCGGCTTGTCCAGGGTGTACACCGTCTAACGCCCGATTGTAGCTGAGAAGGGCGCCAGCGCCCCCCCGACCCTAAAAGGGAATAAGCGGTAGAAAATGAATGGATGAATGGACTCGTCAGACCACAGAACACTTTTCCACTTTGCATCAGTCCATCTTAGATGATCTCGGGCCCAGAGAAGCCGGCAGCGTTTCTGTATGTCGTTGATAAATGGCTTTCGCTTTGCATAGTAGAGCTTTAACTTGCACTTACAGATGTAGCGACGAACTGTATTTAGTGACAGTAGTTTTTTGAAGTGTTCCTGACCCCATATGGTGATATCCTTTAGAGATTGATGTCTGTTTGGGATACAGTGCCGTCTGAGGGATCAAAAGTCACGGTCATTCAATGTTGGTTTCCGGCTTAAGTGGAGTGATTTCTCCAGATTCTCTGAACCTTTTGATGCTTTTATGGACCCTTGATGTTGAAATCCCTAAATTTCTTGCAATTGCACTTTGAGAAACATTGTTCTTAAACTGTTTGGCTTTTTGCTCACACAGTTGTGGGCAAAGAGGTGTACCTCGCCCTATCCTTTCTTGTAAAAGACTGAGCGTTTTTTGTGAAACAGTTTTTATACCCGATCATGGCACCCAACTGTTCCCAATTAGCCTGCACACCTGTGGGATGTTCCAAATAAGTGTTTGATGAGCAATCCTCAACTTTATCAGTATTTATTGCCACCTTTCCTAACTTCTTTGTCACGTGTTGCTGCCATCAAATTCTAAAGAAAATGATTATTTGCAAAAAAAAAAAAAGTTTATCAGTTTGAACATCAAGTATGTTGTCTTTGTAGCATATTCAACTGAATATGGGTTGAAAATATTTTGCAAATCATTGTATTCCATTTATATTTACATCTAACAAAATTAAATGATAAATAATGGGTTGTACTTGTATAGCGCTTTTCTACCTTCAAGTTACTCAAAGCGCTTTAAAACTACTTCCACATTTACCCATTCACACACACATTCACACACTGATGGAGGGAGCTGCCGTGCAAGGCAGCACCCATCAGGAGCAAGGGTGAAGTGTCTTGCTCAAGGACACAACGGACATGACGAGATTGGTACTAGGCGGGGATTGAACCAGGGACCCTCGGTTTGCGCACGGCCACTCTCCCACTGTCGGCGCAGGGTCTGTACAACACTTGTAAATGTATCTTAATTTGATCTTCAGTTCTCTCTGCCATGTAGTGAGCTTCTATGTGGGGTGGGGGGCTGTTCATACCTAACCTGACTCGGGCCAGATCCTTGTAATTTGCTGAGCTCCACACAAGGATCTGGGCTCGAGGGCATTGTATACTTCTTCAAGTAGGAAAAAATAATGAACCAATTAGGATCGCCAGGCTGGATTTCATAGATGTGACGTAGCGCCGAAGTGACTATTTGATTCAAACAACAATGGCGACACGCAGCGAGGAGTTGTGTGCTGACACAGATTCTGCTATTGCAACTGTTTTGCGACATCGATCGTCTACTGACATTGCTGCGTTGTTTCAGTAAAAGTTCTCTCACCTTTCGCTCTGTCGTTATCCAATATGTCGGCTGTTCTGTTTTGCATTTCCCAGCGTCGCTCTCTTCAGCATCACGGGTTGATTTCGATGTGAGGGGTTGAAGTAGCACGTCATTCAAGATAACGGACAAGTGGTTTATCTAATCACATAAAATTATTTTTTTACGAGACACCGCCTTCTGAAATACATCTCCTATTGAGAAATTCTAGATCCTTGTGTGGAGCTCAGCGAACTAAAAGGATCTGGTGAGAGTCAGGTTAGTTCATACCAACAATCATGCACAAATTAAAGCTATAGAAGCTGAAATAAATAACACAATTTTTAAATTACAATTTACTAGCACATTGCCTTCGATAACCAAGCTTGTAACTCAAAACACCCATATCTCAATACAGGCCTGTCTATTTAAAATATGTTCAAATCAATTCAATATGGGCTTAACTGTCCCAAACACAACAATTTGAACAGATATAATACCTTTTGAAAGGAAGATCTAACTTTTAGATAAGATATATTGTTTGAATCACATTATTGCATGTACTACGAACAACTGCATTAGTTTTATGAAATAATGTATTACTGTTCAGCATTTACTTTGTGGAGCAAACTTTTGTAGGTGTGTCATTCGGGCTGCTTTTTTGTCACGTAACAAGAGAAACTAGGAAATGTTTCATATTGCACACGGATGTATTTAAGTTAAGGGCCGACGTCAGAATTGACAGCAAGGTGTGCCCATGCACCAAGGGCAGTGCCATCCAACCCACAGAGCCAGTAGACCGATAAACGGACACACAGCATAAGCAACCCTCCCATACCTGCATGGATAAATGGTTGGACGCCTGAGTGACATGGACCGACAGCGCCGGAAGGCTGGGTCGGGCAAACCGTTAGGGCATGTTCATGGTTTGTTTCTGATTCAGCCGTGGTCTACCCCTTCCCGCTGACTTTTTCAGTTACAAAGGTTGAATGGCAGAATTGTATCAATCTTTGGTTGTGACAAGTATTACTTCCACTGTTACCGATAATGCTTGTGAGCTAAACTTAAAACATATAATAGGAACACAGCACCAAGACTTAAGTTAATCAACAGAGGATTTGTCGATATAAGCAAAATCGTCTTTAAGTGGGTTCTGCTGTACCTTAGCTAAACCACAAAAATCCCGGACACCTCTCGTATTTTAAAGTATTTGTAAGTTTATGATACATGATAAAATAAATACCCAACTGTTTAAATGTCAGAATGTTCTCAAGGAAGATACTTTAAATATGTGATGTTCTAGTGGAGAGAAACCTATAAACAGCCCTATTTTGACATTAAAACTCTTTAGTATATACAATAGATTTAATAGAGTAAAATATCATATTTGAGTTTCATTAATCAGTGATAACTAGGCAACAATAATGAATAGTGGCAAATCACATGAAGTATGTTTTTCTTGATGTCTTTCATTCTCACAATCCACAAGCAACATTGTTATTTATGCTTTATTTAGTAATGTAAGAATTTGTACAATTTAGGCAACGCCCTTGACATCCAAACTAACAAATATAATTCACTGCATTTGTCTTTAGTCAAAGCAGTGACCCCAATGGCAATCGTTTGTCTCTAATTATCATAACCACAAAAGCATGTCATTCAAATATTACCACCAACAGGAAATAGCTGTGGAAAGTTTAAGTTTTCCAGAGCTTCTGCTACACTGACAGCTACTATATTACTTATGTTATCATTTAGCGTTATCTTCTTTTACTTAGCTTCCCACATAGCTGACAGCCTGAAATGACCACAATCCCCCCCTAGCGTATGAGAGGCATACAGTGTATGGCCAACAGTTGCATTGATGATAGAGCATGTAAACTGGGAAGTCATATGTAGGTGGGGGAAAAAAGAAGACACCAAATTATTTTAAAAATCAGACTTATTGGGGCCCAAAAACCGATAGTAACGCAAAATGGGTTTGTGGTTTCAGTTCTACGTGATCGAATATGCGGCATGTGACGCCACTTACAACGAGATTGTCACAGCAGAGCGCATCAGGCCTCTCAACCCCAACAGCCCCTCTTCGCAAAAATCCTTTCACAAAGTCATCATCGCTGTCCCTGAGGACCTACGGGAGATGTGAGTGTCTTAACTACTTAATGATGTTGTAAGAGGCTCTAATGTCTGATTTAGCAATTTTGTTCCAAAGCAGCTCTGCTGATTGTGTTTTTCCCCATCAACAGCTGTGCAGGTGACAACATTCACAAAGACTTCAGGAAAGCTATTGGTGCCAATTGCATCTTCTACAGTGCCCAATCACATGAACTCATTGTGCTGGTTTGTACTCACTATCTGTCACATATATAGCTCACTATTCTCTCCAATACACAAATATTTAGTTGAAGCCTTATTTTTTTTCTCACCTTCAGTCTACAAACGAAACCACAACAAAGCGTGCTGCCCTTCTCAGCGACATGCACTTCCGCAGTATCCGTACCAAGCTAATGTTGATGTCCCGAAACGAAGAAGCCACCAAACATTTGGAGGTAATCATCCCCTTTGTACGTGATTAGTCCACCCCATTTTGTGTATTCCTTTGAATCACATCCCGCCCTCTTTCAGACAAGCAAGCAGTTGGCCTCTGCCTACCAAGAGGAGGTTCGAGTACGAGAGGACCTGATGGGGCTTGCCATCGGCTCCCATGGCGCCAACATCCAACAGGCCCGAAAGGTACCTGGTGTCACCGCTATTGAGCTGGAAGAAGAGAGTTGTACTTTCAGGATCTATGGAGAGGTATGTGACCTCAGGGTTTAAGCATAGTTGGATGGTCATCATCCTGGTCAGTTTGATCTGATGTGTGTTTTACAGACCCCAGAGGCTGTGAGGCAAGCTCGAGAGTTTCTTGAGTTCAAAGAAGACTACTTTCAGGTACCTAGGAACCTCGTAGGTGAGTGAAAAAATTAATGTAGTTTGCTCATGTTGCTAATTTTTCTTCACCAGAATCCTCCCAATATTAACACCGTCTCTGCCCTTCCTCCTCATACGCAGGCAAAGTCATCGGTAAGAGTGGCAAAGTCATACAGGAGATTGTGGACAAGTCGGGCGTGGTCCGCGTCAGGATCGAGGGAGACAACGACAAAAAGCTTCCTCGGGAGGAGGTAGGCAGGCAGGGGGCAGGCAGAGACGACACTGCCAGCAGCAAAGAGGTGAATAAAATGTTAGGCTGGTCTCTGTGTTGCTCTATACTCTGCAAAATTGTCGTAACTTGTAAAACAAGTGCTGATGTTCCATAATATGTCTGCTTTTAGACTTTCTGCATTTTTTGAAAGTAATACAAAGTGTATTCAATGCACACATGTGTTTGCTTTTGGGGCTATTTGCCCCCAGCTGTAAGCTCATCTGAGATGTTCCTTTTTGAAGAGTTTAAAATGTCATATTAAATAATAGGTTTATGTTTTTACAGTCGAAGCCGTCAGATTTCATGGAAAAGAACAACACACTGATCGCTCCTCTTTTATCATTTCTCTTTCCTTATATTAGGGCATGGTTCCCTTTGTGTTTGTTGGAACTAAGGAAAACATCAGCAACGCTCAGGCACTGCTGGAGTACCACGTGTCCTATCTCCAGGTGAGTGTGGATTGCATGAAAACCAATAGAGCAGGCGTCGCCCAAAAATATTAGGACAAATAAAGCAGCATACACTACATCAGCTCGTCATGCACACTCGTTGAGTAATACGCACGGTGCATCTCCAAAAATATCCTTGAGGGTATGATGGTGATGCCTATCTTCAAAGCTGAATGACAATTCATAGTGACAGCTGCAATAACGATCTCCTCTTTTTTTTTTTTTTCTTTTTAATTACAAGCTTAATAGTTAATAATTGTTGGATTTTCTCACAGAGTGGTCCCTAATGTGTGGCGCAAATGCCGTTTGTGGTCAATGACTTGTTTTTTGCTGGCCCGTGTCCCATTGTGGAAATAAATTAAGAAAATGGGCCAAAATATAGGTACCCGCAACTGTGCCTAAGTCCATACATAGGTCAATTCAGAATTTTTTTGCCTATATGTAACCTGTATCTTATTCTTTTTTTCAATCTAACTCAGACCTCTTTTTTGTATATGTATATACAATGTATGCCATGCGACTGCAGTCTGAAAGATCGTGTCGCATTCATCCAACTAATATGTAATCAAAAAGCAATAAGTCTACTAATTATTTGCCAAAATAGACGGTCGCAAAACTTGTGGACAAATTAGCCAAAAACATGCAAAAAGATGTTTAAGAACTCTTCAAAGTAGACGTCATAGTAATCATGCACCCCCCCAAACTGAAAGCCAAAAATCTTCCCCTCTTCCTTTTTAATCTTCTATACCAAATGCGCCAGAACTGAGACCTACTAGAATTGGAGCCATCTTCACATCTGTATACACTGAAGCGCATGTGATGTAGTGATGTCATTACATTGATATTAGAAATCAAAATTTTCACTGATAATATGAAAGAGTTCATGAAATGATCGGATTTAACAAAGAATAAGAATTATCATATCATATCCTACAATGTAATTGTAGGATGATGTTTATTTATATAGCCCTAAATCACAAGTGCCTCAAAGGGCTGCACAAACCACAACGACATCCTCGGTAGGGCCCCACATAAGGGCAAGGAAAAACTTACCCCAGTGGGACGTCGACCATGATGACTATGAGAAACCTTGGAGAGGACCACAAATGTGGGCAACCCCCCCCCCCCCAAGGACTAAGACCTGGGATCTTGGGCTCAAAAAGGTTGTTGACCACTTCAATAGAGGGCAGTGCTATCATCAAGTAGAGTGAATGTAAAATAAATATCATAGTAAACACTAAGCCTACCACACTAAAGTCTGCACCAAGTATCTTTTTCAACACTAAGCCTACCACACTAAAGTGTGCACCAAGTATCTTTTTCTCCTTTTAAAGGGTCATATTAAGATTGTTTTTCTCCTTTTTTAAAACACTTCTTAATAGTCTAGATAACATGTAATGGTGGTTCTTTGGTCAAAATGTTGCATAGCTTATGTTTTACAGACCGCCATCATGCATGGTCACTACTGCCTACTTTGTCTTGTTATATTCTTATTTTACTGTTATAATTGTATTCCCATTGTTGCTTTTTATTTTTTATTCTTATTGTAATATTTCTCTATTTTGTTTCCATTTAAACCCCCATTATTTACTTTTTACTTTTTTTTTAATTGATCTCAACTCTGTACACTGCTGCTGGAATTTTAATTTTCCTGAAGGAACACTCCTGAAGGAATCAATAAAGTTCTGTCTATCTTATCTATCTATCTATCTATCTATCAAGCCTCTTTCTGACCGTCTTTTGGGGTTGCGCCGTTTTGTCGGCGGTCTTATTTACCTTCCTCCACTTCGACTGCGTCTTCTCTCCGCCAGCCATGTTGTAGTTTACTTTTTTCATTTGGAGTCTATTGACAAATATATTGAAACTATACGCTACTTTTTATTAGAAAAGGCAACAGTCGAAAATAATAATAACTTAGATTTGTAATAATAATGCATGAAAATGCATGTGCATATACAAGCCACCCTGCCCCTCAACAAGAGGATAGAGAAAAAGAAGCTTATTGACTACCAGAGGTGGGTAGTACCGCGCTACATTTACTCTGTTACATCTACTTGAGTAACTTTTGGGATAAATTGTACTTCTAAGAGTAGTTTTAATGCAACATACTTTTACTTGAGTATATTTATAGAGAATAAACGCTACTTTTACTCCACTCCATTTATCTACATTCAGTTCGCGACTCGCTACTGATTTTTATCGATCTGTTAATGCACGCTTTGTTTTGGTTTGTCAGACAGACCTTCAAAGTAGGATCTATCACATGCCTGCCTTTCACCAATCAAATGCAGTCACTGGTGACGTTTGACTCCGTTTCACCAATCAAACAGAGCCAGGCGGTCACATGATTAACTGCACATTTTTTTTTTTTTTCAATAAACCTTTATTTATAAATTTCAGCATTTACAAACAGTTGAAAATAATAATCAAAGTAAGTACAAAAACAGTATAAAAACCGTACAAAACAGCGCCAGGGGGTTGTGAATTTAAAGTAACAAATGCAAAAAAAAAAATATATATATATATATAAAATAAACAAATTGCAAAGCCATAGGCTTACTCAATCTCAGTAAATCACTTAAATTTGGAACATAGCATCATCGTTTTCAAAGCTTTTGGTTGTTAGAGGTAGTGTTTTAATGTAGAGTTCTAAATCGTTTTAAAGGCACAAAAAAACAGGTCGGGTATTGAGAAACTTACATTTTATGAATATAAAACTTAGCCAATAGTATAATGAGGTTGCAAAGGTAAAATTCATTTTCAAATTATTTTTCAATACAGTGTAAAACCAAATATATATTATTTAATATATATTATTGTTTTAGTTGCTTAAGAGATCAGAATCAGACATACTTTAGATATTCCTGGCTCCGAATTTGTTCGTTGCTATTTTTATGTTTTTTTGCATTACTTTTTGCCGTCATCATTAAAGGGACAGATTACTCATCAGTTACTCAATACTTGAGTAGTTTTTTTCACAACATACTTTTTTCTTTTACTCAAGTAAATATTTGGGTGACTACTACAACTTACTTTTACTTTAGTAATAAATCTCTAAAGTAACAGTACTGTTACTTGAGTACAATTTCTGGCTACTCTACCAACCTCTGTTGACTACAGTTTTGTACCACAATGGCGGATTCGCGCAAAGCACTCCGGGTAAAATGCTACCATATATGGGGATATCTGCTGACGTCCCACTTGGGGACATTCCAAACTGCTTGTTTAGAGGAAGTATGAAGGCAGGCAAAATTGTTTTATACATTTCTCCACTATGCCTCCATGGATGGATTTTAATTTTTTGGGACTTATGCAGACCCAACTACACAAAAACAGGTACCAAAAGGTAAGAAAAGTAGGTTTTGCATAACCGGACTCCTTTAACAAAGAACTGAACCACAAATGTGAACACAGCCATAGAAGCGCCAGCTTGTGATCTGGGCCATGCATGAACCATATTGGATCACCTTTCGAGCTTCCACTGTCCGTCACCACACGACTAAACCTGTTGTGTGGAATGAGTTTTTGCCCTTACCTCATGTGCTTTTATAAATAGGCCTTCCCTCTTGGATTGGGTGGCCGGCATGCCCGAAGTTTAGATTACACCTATCTGGACCCTCTGTGTCCAAAATTAGCTGCAGACTGCACCCCCCTGTCCACCCCTCTTAGTGCCTCATTTCCTTCACAGCCACCTCTCTTAAGGGACAGCTGTCATTGGCAAAGACAGCTGTCACGCCGCAAAGTAAAACCCATTCCTTTAATCATTCACTAATCAAACCACCTTTTAAAAAGTGCTAAAAAGAATTAAACCAGTATTTTTTTTGGATTGTTTTGACTGTGTTTTGGACATGTGGTTATAGTTTCACAGTGCAAGCAAATTATCTAATCATATATTTTAACTTGCATGTGTGTTTCTGTTTTATTAATCTATTCATTGCTGCCACCAGAGGGGATGTGGTCAGCTTTTGCTTAGCATGTCAAGACATAAAATTACACTACAGCAGGGGTCATCAACTAAAATTCAAATAGGTTCAGATACAGAAAATTTCCTCATGTGAAGGTCAGGGACCCAACTCCCCCCCCCCCCCAAAATAGAAAAAACTAACTAAAAACTAATGTAAGGCTAAAAATTTACCTTCGGCTGCACTTTGGACACCATTAGGTTAGTATTAAAAACCACGGACTAACAGATCAGTTTAGATGTTTATATTAGGTTTTAAAAGTGTGTTTTTTTGTGACAGCAGTTAATATATAAATGTCTTGTCAAAACATGCTTTGTGTCATGATAGTCATGATAGTCATGATTATGATTTTTTTTTCAGACATGTTTAACAAGTTTTCATTAAGGAACATCACATGGTTGCATTTTTTAAATTCATCATATGTCAAAGGAGTAGGAAGAAGCAAAGCATATATTTAAAACTACAACTTCTTCATGTGTTTTACAGATAATTAATTCATGACTTTACATATGTATGTAAAAGTGAAGTTGACTTCCTGTGTGAAAGAAAGGTGTTAGGAAAAAATTATAAATCTCAATCATAATAATAAATAAATGGGTTGTACTTGTATAGCGTTTTTTTACAATCATGTAAACAAAACAATGGCGATGTGAAATGGCATTGTTTTTATTAGACTAATCATCTGTAAATATTAGACAAACAAGTTTTGTGCTCAGAGGAAAGTATGAACATGAATTAGTTTATGGACATTCTGGCTTGAAACTGAAGCACTGTTTTTGCTGTCCACTTTTTACAGAGCATCATGTTTATTTTTATTATTCCGTTGTTTTCCGTCGCTGTCCTTTCTAGCAACTGCGGCCGGTGATTAGGGTGAGAAGGCAGAAGTAACAAGTGGGCACATTTAGCTTTTTCTTCCCTTCTAACGCTTACTTGTCTGCGCATAAGTCTGACTTGTTTCCTTCTTATTTCCATTGATATCACTTGTTCTTTCGTCTGTAGCTGCATTTACACTTGGCATGTTTACCGCCTGGAATGAATGGATTTGATTGGCCGAGCAGTATCTCATGGGCTGGTTTAACTTGCAAGCATTTGGTCAGTGCATTTCCTGATATGAAGAACCAGTGCCATAAAGTCTAAAAGCTGTGGTGGTCAAAATAGAAATCATTCCATCAAAACTTAAAATACTTCAATAATTAATTCACTTTAGGTCCAGGTCTGTATTGGAGAGTGTCAAGGTCCAGCTTCGAGCTTCGATCCGCCAGTTAGTGATCCCTGCACGAAAGAATGTATTGCGTTATAAATCCATTTGGACTTTCCAATTCTCTCTGGTGTGGCTCAGTTCAGGTTCCCTGCAAGCATTGCTCTTCAAGGTCTGTGCGTATTGTTAATTGAGATTGAGTAAATACACTCTTCGATGACTAAATGTATCACAGGTAAGTGCCAGAATTAACTCCTTAACACAGTGGTGTCCAAACTTTTTCCTCTGACAGTCGATGAGGAAAAATTTAGTGGTACAGGGCCCAATAACTTGACTTGACTTAAACACTCTAAAATCAATTTAGTATGGGTGACAAAGTTGATAGTTTTTAATATAAATGTGATTTTGTTATCGCTTTTTCTCATCTTAACGCTTTATTTAAATGGCAGCAGATGCCGCACCGAGGTATGGGGTTGAAATGTATGTAAATGCTGTTCTTTCCTCTTTGTGCTTTTAGGAGGTGGAGCAGCTGCGACTTGAGCGTCTCCAGATTGACGAGCAGCTCCGCCAGATCGGGGTGGGCTATCGTGCAACTCAAAGTAGAACCGGGGCTGGCGGCAGCAGTGGTGGTGGTGGTGGTGGTGGTGGTGGTGGTGGTGGTGATCAACGAGACAAAGGCTACTTGACTGACGAGAGCGGCAACTCGCTCCACACCTCCCGCACATACGGGGTACGTGGCAGAGGACGCAGAACTTCCAACAGCCAGTATCCTGGATATGGTAAGGAGGACCTGCTTTAATAGGTTCCATGCTTAGGGAATAGTGACGGTAGTCTTTGCAGGGACAAACTCCGAGCTTTCCAATGCCTCTGAGTCAGAGGACTTCAGTGAGCGAGATCAACGACCCCGTGGTATTGGTGGAGAGGAAAGAAGCTCCCGGCGCGGTGGAAGGGGTAGAGGCTCCAACCCTGGACGAGGACGAGGTGGACCAGGGTCTAAGCCTTCCAATTCTATCAGCTCCGGTACAGTGGAACCCACTTAAGTCGATCTCGTCTGTCGACAAACCGTCTGTCGATCAACTCATTAAGTCCTGAACCTGTGTTCCAATTACTAAAAAGTGCTCGCTTAAAGGGGAACTATTATGCACTACCAAGTTTTTTTTTTACCAATTTGTTGTTTTTGCGTATTTGGGATCTGCATAAGTCCTAACAATTTTAATTCAAACCAAGGAGGCATTGCAAAGATATTTATAAAACAATCTAGCCTTTTTTCATGCTACCTCCAAACGAGTCGTGATGTTTTTCCAATTCGTGACGTCAGCGGACATGTATGCTAGATATTTCCTCCAACAGCTTTGTGCGAGTCCGCCATTGTAGTCCGATGTTGTAGTCAATAAATTCTTTATTTTTCCCTTGTTGTGGGGCAGACTGGCTCGTACATGCACATGCGTCCTCCGTTGTTGCCCTTTCTAATACAAAATAGTGTATAGTTCTAACCTTTTATCTGTCAGTAGACTAGATATGAAAGTGCTAAAACTATAACATGGTTGACTGGGAGTAGGGTTGCAACAATTAGTCGACGTTGACAATAAAATTTGTCGACGACAATAGGCGTGACGTCATCACTCATGTTTTTCCTGGCGAAAGTGGTTACACGCCGCTACTCGCAAAAACATTACAAGTGAAAACATTTAAAGTGTGAGAAAAATTCCTCCTATTTTTGGTAAAAAAAACATGAATACTTAGCTCATTTTGCAAAGAGGACCTTGTTTTTTTTCATGACAATACATCTGTGATACACAAGCATTTTTTTTAAACGAAGGCATGATGTCGAATTTCTGCAGACTTAACCTCGGTAAAGAGTGTTAGCTTGTAACTTGCTTCCTAGCTATAACAAGTGTGAGACGAAGTAGTGTGGAAACAACTATAATTTTAAGCCAAAGTCAGCCAGCTAAACTTTGTTTACATCAATTCGAGGACTTTTTAAAGCAGCATTAAATTGCAATGCAGTAAAAAAGGCACAATAACAGAAGCAAATCACGCAGACACACAGAGACAGACTTTAGGCACTAATGCAATGGTATGATAAGATTATACATACAATCTAATGTGATAGCTAACATGTTAAGACTAATCAAGATACAATTTATACAAGAGTCTATTAGAGTGCTAAAACTGTCAAAATGTTAATGGGGTTAGATTTAGAGTTTTGATGTTTGTTTTTATTGCTGCTATTTTAACTGTTGATTTAAGAATACATAAACAAGGTTAATTGTTGTCTTTAGCACTTCAATTTTCCTGTCTTTTAAATGGACAACATTTTAATAGTCATTTTAATTTTGTAACCGCTGAATGAGCAGCACAGTTACAGTATAAATAAATATTTAGGAATAAATTAGTCCTCTTTGTTGTGCATAAGCACATGCCTAAAATAACTTAAGTTGCATTTTAAATACAATGGAAAAATTAAAGCCAATAGATGTGTATGTTTTATAATCTGACTAATCGTTAAGATAATCATTGCTTATTAAAATAGTTGTTCGTTGTAACCCTAACTGGGAGCAGACGCAGTCAAAGCTGAGCCACCTGAATAAGACCGCCAAAAATACAGAGCATCCTAAGGAGACAGTCAGAAAGCGGTTTTGAAGATGGTCTGTAAAACATACTCTATGCAAAATTTTGACTAAGGAACCACTGTTACATTGTATGTTGGCCACAACGCGGCGTTTTAAATGTAGAAAAAAAAAATCACAATGTGACCCCTTTAAGTCAACGTTGACTGTATTTCAGGGTTTAACGGTACATGAATGTGTGTTTAATTTTTTTGTTACTGAGCTTTTTATTCAGTGAAGCTGGGAACAAATTATTGCACAGTACACTCGGTATGTTACGATTAACGGTAGTAATGATTACCACGTTAAAACTCGCGACGGTTTGTATTACTGTTTTAAATTAAAATGATTAAAAAACTGTGATTGATAACTGCGCTTTGATACTCATGGACTGACCGGTGCCAGCTCGCTAGCCTAAATGCTAACATGAAAACAAGTGACATGGATATCTTTCCCCATTAAGAAACAAAATATCCCAATCTAAACTTATGCAAACACATTACTATCTCAGCAACTAAGCAGTTCGATTGCACACATTTTAACTGCAGTACAAGCTGTGCTCTCTAAGCAATGTGATTGTTCTAAACTCAAAGGAATATGAAACGGAGGTGTTTTTATGGTGTGTTCAAGGACCGTTAAACAGAGTAGGATGCCACAACCTTTGCCAGAAATAATAGGTCTTATTAGTGATACACTTTTTATTTTAATAATTAGTGCTACAGTGCAAGCCAATTAAAAAAATAAAATAAAAGCTTAGCAATGAAAATTGTCTTTTAGTCTTAGTATTTTATCAATCACTGAAGCACAAGAAACATAAAACATGTTAAGTATTGGGTTTTCTAACATTGTCTATTAATTTTAGTTCAAATAAAACATAAATTAAAAAAAACAGTAAAAAATATATTCGTGTGTAAAAGTACTTGTTGAGCACTTTCAACAATACCGCTATACAAGCTGATAATTTTGGTTACAATAACTGTGATATTGAATTTTTGTATCGTTTCATCCCTATGGTATGCATTAATTGTGAGGAGCAGGAACTGTGTACATTCGGCCTTGCAATGCTCAAAAAGCCTGGAGAGTCTCCCTAAAAGCAGACTACAATGCACGCAATAAGCAGACAAAGTTGGTCTTTTCGTGTTATTTAGTCAAGTCATTTACAAAAGGTAGACATAGGTAGTGTGCCTAAAAGCAGATTATAATGCGAGACGTTAGACCTAGAAGCAAAGATCTCTTCGTAATGCAAAGTTTGTATTGTGTTATGTATTGACCTACAATGGACTGGTTTTAGCATCTCTAAAGCACAACTTATATCACAGTGGCCCCCTGCATCCTTTAATTTGTCTCTGTTTTATTTACTTTGTGGTGTATTGTACTATTCTTTGGATTTTACTGACGTCATGTCCGGCTCACGTCACGGCCATTAAATATGGGTGGTTGTCAAGCTAGCTCTGTTCTCAGGCGCCTTTTAGCGTTTTTTAATTTTATTTTTAAAAACGCCCAATGCTTGTGTTGTTTTCGGCTGTGCGAATTGTTCAAATTACAAAAAAGGATACATTTTTCTTCACAGTTCTTTGAGAGGTAATCAAAAAGGGTGGGGGACTGTAAGATTTTATGAAATGAGGATGAGAAAAACAGCTCACGCTCCAGTCCAAGGGAGCACAGTCGAAAAATGCATGAGTTTGCAGTGATCATTTCGTTAAAGGTTTGTTTGAAATACTTTTAACGTTTATAATTTCTAATTTAATCATATTATTAATATTATTTGCATTTCCTGAACACATGCTACAAGTGTTTCGAACAGCACCAAAAAAAAAAGTAAATGTGAGCAAAACCTAAAAGAGTTAAAGACAACAATTATAAACGGAGCATTCAGCACATACACAATGTTGACATCCATAGTTATATTTTTGATAAAGACGGGGTGAAACATGGCAGTAGATGCAAAGTTAAATCATAAAATGCAACCTTACCCGAGCAAAAACGGTGCATATGTATCCGGAGAGTTTTGATACCAGTTTCTTTTACCCCACCACACACAAAAAAGGTGTTGACCTGCATGCCTTTCCAAGTTTCCATCTGTTTTGTCGCATAGAATGGTGTCTGGAGCACAATAGTTCGATATGTCTGGGAATGTGACTGTCGTATAATCCTTGATAACACTTGACAAATCTTTTTTTATAAAGAATAGGGATCTATTCCATTGCATAGTTTGATATTCTGCTCATGTCTGCTTTTTGCAGGAAAATGTAAGCTTCTTTTGTACTGAGATAGTTTGCGCGCTACATGCTATACAACAGCCCTCTTGGCTTGGTTGACCACTTTCGGGAAGAAGCCATGTGACGGAATACAAGCAATAGAAGAATTACCTGCCAGGAGATTTTTTTTTTTTTTTAAATGAAACATTAAAAAAATTCAACACAAAAGCTAAACAATTTTTTTCCACATTTTGCTCCCCGAGGGACTGAAAATTTACCAAACTGCGACCGTAAAACTGAGGTGCTTACCAAACTATGATTAGGTTGTACTCTCACAAAGGGGTCATTTATGTCAAATAAAGTCCCTTTATGTTGACATGCATTATAGAAGTTAGTTCCTCATTTTCACTTGCCTACATGCACAGTCACTTCCTGTCAGTGCAATGCAAGCTTAAAAATAAATGCCGAGCATAATTTACTGCTGCAATCAACAAAATGCACCCATTTAATTCTTTTTTTTCATTTATTTTTAGATTGTTTGCCGCAAAAAGAAAGATTTGTTCGTGAACGATCGCTTTCTTATTTTAAGACATACACAAAATTACCACAGCAGTTATGTTGACACAAATGTCAAACTACCATAGGTTTAAAAAAACATTATTGGCCATACACCTTATCTTTTTCACCAAAGTCACAAGTAAACCCACTTATATTGATGTGAGTCAAGTCAGTCCGGGCGGACACACAGGGTCCACTGTTTGTTAAATTTCATGTTAAATGAGGTTGAAGTTATAAGAGTATGCCCTGTGAGTGAGAGTAAAGTGCAGTGAAAAGTGTAATTGCAAACCTCTATGATGTGGCATCTACAGTGCTGAGGGACCCAGACAGTAACCCTTACTCTCTGCTGGAGGGTGAGGGAGAGCAGGCAGACACAGACGTCAGCGAAGGCATGGGAGAAGACCGGCGAAGGCGCTCCCGCCGCCGCCGCAACGACCAGGAACCCAGTGTGATGGATGCCGCAGCAGAGTCCGATGGCCAGGCCGGGCCTAGCGAGAACGGCCTGGGTCAGAAACTTTTTCGGCAATCACTGACGTTTTCTTGAAAATCAACCTCCAAAATGTCTTCATCTCGTACTTTTTTTGCCATTAGATGACGAAGGCCGACCACAGCGACGTAACCGAAGCCGCCGTCGCCGTAACCGTGGCAGTCGCCTTGAGGGAGGCTCCACGAGCCGTGACAGACAACCAGCTGATAGTGGTGAGGTGACACGTTTTCACCAGCTCATGCATAGTCGTCCATATTTGTTCTCAACCAGTTTCAATGTTTTAGTGACCGTTGCTGACTATATATCCCGTCCCGAGTCCCAAAGCAGACAGAATCTTCCCCAAAAGGAGAACCACACTGGCGCTGAGCCCAAAGTACGGATAGTCGCCGATGTATAAATGACCAACTATTATTAGCCCTCCTTATCTTTTATTTATCCACAGGAGAATGGGACTAGCATCAAAAAGGATGAGCGAACGCCCTCCAAGCGTTCCCCCAGCAACGGCACGACGCCGGCCAGCGAGACGCTGACGTTGGTCAATGGCGTCTCGTAATGAGACGGCCTCACCCCTCGCGAAACTCATGTCTCAAGCAAGAAGACTCCATGGCAAACTGTCCCTGCTTGCATTAACTTAAACCTTAAACAGATGAGTGAGAATTATCTGACAAAATACCTGAATCCATACTATGAAAGTGAAAAAACCCGACAAACGCATCTACTTAAAAATACACGGTGTATGCTATCCTATCTATCAGTACTTAGTGCTTATTTAAAAAAAACAAACTAGCTTGCCAAAAAGAGCTGGTGGATATGACTTGATTTTTAAGGAAAATACTGAGACACAACAAACAGGACTAGACATTTTGAGGGGATTTTGTTATTTTCCTTGTGAGCGTGTTTGTATGTATGTATATGTGTGTGCGTGCGTGTGTACGTGCGTATGTTTCGTTCATTGTTTATCACTGGCGTGGACTCTGCAGTCGCTATCTCTCCACTGAAACAACGTCTCTAAATGGCGTTAAAAGCGCAGGTGAGACAGGCTTAAACTACGGAGAGTGGCATGAGCACAGATGGTCCAATGCGACGAGGCAGTGTTCACACTCACAGAGGCTGGAATATTGATAGACATTGTGCCTTGAATTAGAAAAAAAGTTTTTCACGGAGAAGTTCTGTTTTGTTTCAGTTCTGAGGGGAGAACTGACTGAGGGAGTTGTAAAAGTGCTTGGAGGAGTGGGGGGGGGAATAGACAAGCTGCGTGCCAAACACCAGAATCAAGTCAGTTTCCTTATCCCAGTTAGAGCAGATGATGTGGAAGCTCAGTGGCAACTTATTTGACGATCACAAAACTAAAAACAAAAGCCCTGTCTGATCTCGACACAGGAAGGATGGTGTGAAGTAATGTGTCTCCTCCTTTCACCTGTCTTAGGTCTGTCCAGGTGGGTAAAGGGCAGTGTCCCAAGCAGCTGCCTTTCTTTTTAACACGAGAAATAAAACCATCAAAGAAGTAGCGCTAGCTTCCATTCACAATCTCCAAAAAACCATGGCGGTGCACCGCTCCGGATGCTCATGAGGGTAGATCACCCCTTTGAGGCGGCGGCGGCGGCAGGCATGTGCTGCCGGTGGAAAAGGGCCCAGGCGAGGGGCAACAGAACTGTGGGGACAGCTTCAAATGAAATGAGAGCCACATGCAAACAAACACCACCAAGGTGGTGGTTGCCTCGCCTGGCACACAACCGAGCAAGGTATTGGGCAAGTGATGTAAGAGTCTTCGGCGACTCTGCTCATGTTACTGTTGTCTTGGTTATTGCTCTTTTTTTTCTTTTGTTGCGATTTCCACATCTTAGAAAATATGAAATAAAAATGGAAGTAAAATGTACCCCTACTCTTGAGACGAACTTTTGATTTCTCTTGTCTTGTGGGTTTGCAGTCTATTTTTCTAACTTGCATGACACGTAGCTAACCATTCGTTTGGTGGTCGCCTGTCCCGTGCATGAAGAAAGGGTGTTGTTGATCTGACTTACAAAGCCATCTTTCATCCACTAGAACTGCTGCTAATGTACATGTTGAATGTCCAACACGACTAGAAAGTAGAGCGAGACCAGAGCGGTTGTTCGTTCCTTTTTGCTTGCAATCTCCAGTCCCCCATCTTGGAGTTACTGGGGCAGCTTTGGGCAAAAACTGGCAAGCATCCAAACATGACCAAAAGTTTTGAGAGGCAGATGAATGGGTGAACGGTTGGCAACGGGCAATGCTTGTAATGTTACTGCTCACCTGTGTCTTTTTATGAGTGTGTGTATGTATGTGTGTGTGTGTGTCTTTAAGGAAGAGCGAGAACTTGAGAGTATTTGTACCTTTTTGGTTCAATTGCATGTGCAAGTCTGGTCTTGTACGTTTGTGTACATTTATACCTCATTGTGTGAGTACTGTACTCCCTTATGTATCTGTAACCCATGTGTCCTACTACTGGTCGCACTTTGTGTGTTTGTGAGAGAGAGAATGTGTGCGTACTCGTTGTACAGTCAACTTCTCTGTCAGATTTTGTCTCTGCACTCATGATCTGGTGGCAATAAAGGACTTTTCATTATTTGGTATACACTTTTCATGAGCTCACTTTTTTTTTTAAGAATAGCAGCCAAATTCAATAATAGACCTTTGTGTATCATTTGAATCATATTACCTTTCAATTGTGATTGACATAAAGGCCTCAAGTATTTATTTTTTAGTTGTGTTACATTGTGCATTGTCATAAATACGTACATCATACAAGCATTTAAATTAAAAATTTTTAGACATTCAATGCTGAAAGGTGCACGTGTTAGTAAATGGACTGATGTTAATTCCATTTTGCAACAACAACCCATCCATGATTTAAACCTGTGGTTCTTAACCATGTTGGAGGTACCGAACCCCGCCAGTTTCATATGCGCATTCACTGAACCCTTCTTTAGTGAAAAATAAAAATCTTAATTTAATGTTACTATATTAAAGAAATACTAATAAATATATATCTTACAAACAGAAAGTTACAGGAATGTACACATGATCCAATGTTTACATCTCATTGTGCAACATGCGAATGTTTTAGTGGGACCTAAATGCGATATCTGAAAGGGGTACAAACTATTTCCAACCCCACCTTGTACAGAGCTCATGAAAAACAATGTTTTTTGTCATAGTAAGTGTGCCAAAACACTTATATTACAAAATAATCTCATGGAAATGATTGCTGTCATTTGATTATAATAAAACATTGAACTTGTTATTTAGTCAGGTTTGGACAGAGGCTCCGTTGAACCCGAGGCCGACTGACCGAACCCCCAAGGTTCGATCGAACCCAGGTTAAGAACCACTGATTTAAACCATCCATTTTCTACCGCGTGTCCTGTTCAGGGTCACGGGGGAGTGCTGGAGCCTATCTTAGTTGGATTCGTTGCGGAAGGGGGGGGGGGGGGGGGGGGTTACCCTGGACAAGTCGCTACATCGCCCCGCCAACACAGATAAACAACATTCACACACTAGGGCCAATTTAGTGTTGCCAATCAACCTATCCCCAGGTGCATGTTTTTTGGAGGTGGAAGGGCCAATTTAGTGTTACCAATCAACCTATCCCCAGGTGCATGTTTTTGGAGGTGGGAGGAAGCCGGAGTACCCAGCGGGAACCTACGCAGTCACGGGGAGAACATCCAAACTCCACACACAAAGCTCCATGATCTTTCTGTGTGGAGTTTGCATGTTCTCCCCATGAATGCGTACTCCGGCTTCCTCCCACTTCCAAAAACATGCACCTGGGGATAGGTTGACTGGCAACACTAAATGGGCCCTAGTGTGTGAATGTGAGTGTGAATGTTGTCTGTCTATCTGTCTTGGCCCTGCGATGAGCGGCGACTTGTCTATGGTGTACCCCGCCTTCCGCCCGACTGTAGCTGAGATAGGCACCAGCGCCCCTCGCGACCCCAAAAGGGAATAAGCGGTATAAAATGGATGGATGGAAGTGCAGTTACATCAAATGAAGTTTGCAACCGAAAGAAATCCCGCACGATTGAGTAGAATAATGTAACTAATACATGGCACACTTTGAACTAATCATACTAATAACATATGGCATTTCCACAAATGGGTTCTGACTGCAAACGACGGCTTGGTCCAAAACACGTTGTCAAATACAACTATTGCAACCAAAATACATATCGTGACTTTGCAAAACACCTTTCATATGATGATTGGCGAGTACAACATCGTGTGCTCCTTTTTAATTACTCTAAAACCTTTATTGCTTACGTGCTCCGCCATGACTCTATTAGCGGAAATGACGCGTTCTCAAGGCTAGCGTAGCGCCCACGGAGTTGACCAATCACGATAGGATATATTTTGACCGACACATTCATCTGCCAATAAGATTCATACTTCTGATGTAAACGTCAGTGTCCGCCATTGTGGTGCGGCTTCCATTTCCCTCAGATTCTCCTCGTCGTCGGTGCGTGCTGTCGAAGCAACTAGAAATTTCGGTGGGTTTTAGGTATGTATTTGTCTTTTTCGCACTAAAAGTATAGTGGAGCGTTAGCCATTAACACAGCAACAGTAAAAAATGCAAAATAATTAATGTTCAGCCCTCATGTCGGTGAAATGTAGCAGGTTGCTAATGTTAGCTTGCCTATAGCAACTGCTTGGCCGCGCACACAGCAGGAAGTGCTAACGGTTAGCCTCTTTGTAGCAACCCGTATCGCTGTTCACGTTTGAACGCAACTAAACGTTGGAGCAGTAATTTATTTAACTAATTCAACCTTCACACCAGTAAATTGTAACAGGTTGTTAATAGTAGCCTGCCGATAGCACTTGCTCAGCAGGTTTTTCAGGGTGCTCGGCCAACAGTTAGCGGCTTTGTAGCTTCCATTATCGCCTTGCACACGTGATTGCAACTATTATAATGAAAATGTAAGGTCGCCTTTGTCTTTGGTTGGATGCACTCCATAGAGGTGAGTGTGTAAATGTTTTTAAATGTATTTTCATTAAACATCAGACAAGTGTTGTAAAGATGATTCTAGTGCTATATGAACATTATTTTCCTGTGATAAATTAAGTAATATATGGTCTTTTTAAACCGGTAAAAAATGCACTAATTTGATGGTTAACTTTATACTGTTGTAAGCATTTCACAAATCTCGCGCACTTTGCAAATTTAGACTCGGATCTAACAGCAAAACAGTCTCCCAACACTGCGTAGATGGCATCAATGCCTATTTATCCAAGCGTGAGGGTTGGGAAACGAAGGTGTTTGGCGAGGGAAGTGTGGATTCAGGCCGGGTGGCCTATTTCAAGTTCCAGGTAACCCTACATTACATTTTGTAAATAGTAAACCAAATTGTCGAAGTAGTTTAGTCGTGGATGTACACGAAGAATCTAATAAACATTTGATTTGACAATAAAGGCCTACTGAAACCCACTACTACCCACCACACAGTCTGATAGTTTATATATCAATAATGAAATATTAACATTGCAACACATCCCAATACGGCCTTTTTAGTTTACTAAATTGCAATTTTAAATTTCCCGGGAGTTCTGTCTTGAAAACACCGTGTAATGTGTACGCAAGAAGTCACAGGTTTTTAGGAAGTATGAGCGCTACGCGCACACAGCTAAATGTCGTCTGCTTTAACGGCATAATTATACAGTTTTTTGGAAATCTGTGTTGCTGAATCTTTTGCAATTTGTTCAATTAATATTGGAGGAGTCAAAGTAGCAAGGTGGAGTTGGGAAGCTTTAGCCTTTAGCCACACAAACACATGGTGATTCCTTGTTTAAAATTCCTGGAGGTGAAAATTTACTATGGATCAGAGCCCGGTCAAGCGAACATGAAACACGACTACATGTCAACCAGCAGGTTTCGGTGAGAAAATGGTGGTTAAAAAGTCGCTTCTTATCGGATAAAAGCTGGTTTGCCCTGTCCACAGCTGTTGTCGACTCCCCTGAGACACTGCGCGTCAAGACACCCGTGGACGTACACCTCTGACTATCAGGTACTATTTAACTCACTAAAACACTAGCAACACAATAGAAAGATAAGGGATTTCCCAGAATTATCCTACTAAATGTGTCTAAAAATATCGGAATCTGTCCCAATGCAATCGCGTTTTTTTTTTTTTAACTTTTTTTTTTCCTTTTTCCTAGTCCGTCGCTATCAATATCCTCCAAACACGAATCTTTCATTCTCCCTCAAATTAATGGGGAAATTGTTGTTTTCTCAGTCCGAAAAGCACTTTTTGTTGGAGGCTCCCATTATAAACAATGTGAATATGTGAGGAGCCATCATGTGACGTCATCGTCTGCGACTTCCGGTAGAGGCAGGGCTTTTTTCTTAGCGCCGAATGTTGCAAACTTTATCGTGGATGTTCTCCACCAAATCCTTTCAGCAAAAATATGGCAATATCGCAAAATGATCAAGTATGACACACAGAATGGACCTGCTAAACCCCGTTTAAATAAGAAAATCTCATTTCAGTAGGCCTTTAAATTTGCAAAATGCAGTTGCGCATTTTGCAAATTGCGCCCATTGATATTGTGCTTACAACAAAACAAAGTCAATGGGGCTCAAGATTTTAAATGGGACCTTTTTTTTCTGTTAAGAATGCCCAACCTTTATTTACTCAGTTATGAAAAGGTTGGTATAATTGGAAAGCTTGTTAAACAAAGAAACAGACAAGAGGTTTCACAGTCACCGTGGTTTTTAAATATGGATTGCATTCATGAAATTAGAATTTGTAATTATAGAAAAACTTGAGTAAACATGGCTGGCCGGACTTGTGAGTCACATCACAAACGACCAGGCTATCTGCAGTTCCAAAAAATCTGCAAATCGAACAATTTGAAAAACATTTGGCAGACTCACTGATAAATGTATAACTTGCATTGTAATAGAGATTCAAAGGAGTGTTTTACTCACAATAGATTTTTTGCAAGAGTTTTGTCTTGTGTAAACTTTTATAAAGTTAGTTTAAGTACCAATGATTGTCACACACACATTAGGTGTGGCGAAATTATTCTCTGCTAAAGAACCAATGATTGTCACACACACACTAGGTGTGGCGAAATTATTCTCTGCATTCGACCCATCGCCCTTGATCACCCCCTCAGATGTGAGGGGAGCAGTGGGCAGCAGCGCTGGCCGCCCCTGGGAATAATTTTGGGTGATTTAACCCCCAATTCCATCCCTTGATGCTGAGTGCCAAGCAGGGAGGTAATGTTCCCCTTTTTATAGTCTTCGGTATGACTCAGCTGGGGAATGAACTCACAACCTACCGATCTCAGGGCGGACACTGTAACCACTAGGCCACTGAGTAGTTCAGAGCCTTTTGGCGCGATTGCTTGATGAAACCCCCAAAAAATGTATGTTCTGGACTAACTAAGGTATGTTCTATGTCATGAGAATGGTAGTTTAGTGGTAATAAAAACAATGCAAACATAGTTGAACCCTGAAAAAAGCAGTCCGGTTGTTTCTCATGATCAAACATGACTACTGCGGAGATCCAGCCAGAGGCGAACACGCACATGCCCATAACCTGTTTGCGTGTTCTCTATTAGGTCATTGATGATTTTTGTACTCGATGCAGGTCAAAAGTGCAAAGCAACAATGGTGAAGATATTTATCGGAAACCTGGCAGAGGAGACTACCAGGCATGAAATTGAAGCCCTCTTTACTCCGTACGGAAAATTGACTGAATGTGCCAAGTACAAAAACTATGCCTTTGTACACATGGATGACCGCAAGGCAGCGACCAAAGCCATCCGTGAGCTCCACCTCCGTAAACTCAACGGCAGGCCCATGAATGTGGAGCCCAGCAAAGGGAACAGCCAGGGTCCGGTCAAGCTTCACATCTCCAATGTAGAAAGGGGCTTCGAGAAAGAGTTACAAGCGCTCTTTGAAGAGTATGGCACCGTATCAGAGTGTGCCATTGTGAAGAATTTTGCATTTATTCACATGACCAATTCTGATGAGGCCATGGATGCCATTAAAGGTCTGGATAACACATTGTTTCAAGGTAAGCTCAATGGATATACTTAAACATTTATTTTGTCTTTGTGAATATGAAGACATGTTTTTTCCCCTGCTTTTTCTTGTCAGGAAATTATATCCATGTTCAACTGTCAAAAAGCAAACCTGCATGGGCTCAAGAAGAGGAGGACTATCCGCCACCACCTGGCAGAGGAGGCTATTTCCCCCCTCCTCCTCCTCCTCGCTTTCATCCAGAGCCTCCCTATGGCGAACGCATGTCTGCTTACCCACCTCCACCTCCCCCACCACAACCTCCTAGACGACCCATGTATCCAGACCGTGGTTATGGCGAGCGAGAAGGCTATAGTGTGGTGGATTACTATGAGAAATTCAGAGCCCGTCCTTATGGCGCCCCAGGTTATGAAGACAGGCGCTCTGGCACCATCCCTCCGCCACCGCCCCCCCCACCTTCAGGAATGGGTAGGGAGCGTGTTGCAATGAGCTCGCATGATCCGTATGACCGGCGGCCTATTCCCCCTCCTGCTATGCCCTACATGACCCGGGACCGCAGCCCCATCCGACGAGCTCCGCCTCCTCCAGCTCCCCCCGCTCCGGTGGCTGGCAACGGGTACCCCTATGAGCGCACCCGTTTCTCCCCGCAGACCAAACCTCAGGGATATGCACCCCCTTACGCCAGGCCCAACTATGCGCAAGGCGGTCACCCTCCTCCGCAACCCAACTATGGCGCCTACCAGGCCCATGGTTAAAACAAAGGTGAGTACAAATATAAGACCTCAAAAGTCCCACTCATAACATTTATGGTTTGTGTGAAAATAATTACAAATAAACGATCAGAATCCGCTCCTCCTGCGCTCAGATATATAATCCAGCTAATAAATTAATCAGTGTTAGAAGCGCTAAACTATGCTGGTATAGCATCAAAAAAGTTTTGCGTGAATCTTGAGTTAAACCCGTTCCTTGACATGTGTGGTATGTTCTCTCTCCAGGTTTAGAATATGATGAACGCCGTCTGCTGATGCGCATGGTGCTATACGCTCCCCCTTGTGTATGGTGGATTGCGTTGCGTTCGCCGGAGACTTACAGGAAGATACTGTATTGCGGACGGTGCCGTTCTTAAAAACAAAACCTGCGATTCTTTGTTGCATTTACGTATATCTCTGAGCTGTCAATGCTTTTTCTGTTCTTCTGTTTTTCACTTTTCAAACTCGTGGATTGTTGGGTTTCAGTGCTTAGTTTAGCAAGTGTGGCACGCTACTTTTACCTCTTAAATGTTGGTAGAAAGACATTATTCAAATTGAAATACATCCAGTCTTTGAACAGAAATATTGTAGCTATTGTGTAGACTGATTTTTTTATATTTTACCCATAAAAATCACGTTTAAAAAAAAAAAAAGACTTCAGCAAATGTGTCTATTCAACTTGTGTCGCTAAGACAGACATAAATCGAAGCTCTCTTTTCCGACCTGTACGCCTGTAAAGTCAAAATTATAGCATTGATTTCCCCTCCCTTCTTTACTTTGTTAGTCTATTTCTCAGTTTATACAGCAGAGTTATGTATGCTTTCATTTAAAAGTTGCCCCCCATTCCCCCATTTTAAGTTTTTAATAAACAGATGAAACACAAAACGAAAGTTTTTAACTGTCAAGTCATTGCTCAGGCCGAGATATTTAATCGCAGCGTGAAGATGCTTTGCGATCTGTCATCAGTTTGAAGCTCGACACAGGGTAGGTTTGTACAGCCTGAACGTTGCGAAATGTCATTTGTTTTTTGTCAATTGAAATTTTGTCCTACGCTTATTATATTCCCTAGTTGGACGTTAAGGAAATAAGCTTGCGATTTTAAGTCACTTGATATATAGGGACGGCGTGGCGCAGTGGGAGAGTGGCCGTGCGCAACCCGAGGGTCCATGGTTCAAATCCCACCTAGTACCAACCTTGTCACGTCCGTTGTGTCCTGAGCAAGACACTTCGCCCTTGCTCCTGATGGGTGCTGGTTGGCGCCTTGCATGGCAGCTCCCTCCATCGGTGTGTGACTGGGTAAATGTGGAAGTAATGTCAAAGTGCTTTGAGTACCTTGAAGGTAGAAAAGCGCTATACAAGTACAACCCATTTATCATTTATATGCTCCCTATCTTTGCAATATTAATGTATAGTTTTTACGTAGGAACAATATACAAATTTTGCACCTGGCCAGCCTTTTCTTTCTATATTGATTAATAGTCACCTTTTGTGTCTGTTCTAATTTGTGCGATGTCTTGATGTTCTCAGTCTCTGCTCTTCTTAGACTCTGCAGGACACTCCATATATATAGGATGCTGACGTCTTCTTTCCATATGGAGCAGAGCGAGACATATTACAGTTTAGTGCTGACTCTTCTGTGCTATCTTTCTGAAATATTCGGTTGTGTTGGTTTAGTGTTGTAAAATTAGCTCTTTTTGTCTGCAGGGTTGTCTTCAACATTCAATACAGAGTTGGAGCACCTTGCACTGAAGGAATCCTGACCTGATGACCTCAAATTAGGATATTGTGGGAATAGTTTTTTCAGCCTTGAGACATTTACACATTTTAAAGTTGAAAAGTATGAATTTTATAGACCTGTGCCTTTTTAACTGTGTAATCCAATTTTTGATACTAGGATGAGAAGTTAAAGTATATTTTTTTTACACTTTTATTGTCAATGTACCATTTGCACAAAGTTTTAAGGACTTTAAACTCTGACAAGATGTTTTATAATGCTGCCATTTTGTGATCGTCACACTTCAGTGGAGATAAAGATACACTGACTTCAGCAATGTGCAGTCTTTTTTTTCAGAATTTGATAGGAAATGCAGACATTGTAATATTTTTAAAAGTCAGCTGAATAAGCTGTTGTAAATTATGCACTGATCTATGGCAACTAATTGGAGTACTTACAGAAAATGTGGGTAAAACAGTTTTCAAACAAACTTAGCGGTATATAAAGCATAGTTAAATACAAATACTTTATTCAGTATGTAAAAAATTGTTTAGCATGCAATACAGCTTATGACTTAATGACAAGCCTTGTAAAATTACAGGTGTGGTTAAACTAGTCCCCCCTTACAATCAAAAGTAACTCACATGGAGTGTAGTGTCTAGCAAGAATAAGTCTCATCAGTTTCCAAAGGACTTTGGAATTCTGTTTGGGGTTTCAGCTGGGAGCCTGTCTCCATGACTGGAAGGGTACTGGGCTCACAAAAAAATGTCTCCTTCAATGGAGGTGCAGGCAGGACGTCCAACTCCACCTCAAAGCTACCTTTGGCTTCACCGTTCTCCTTGGTGATCAGCATCTCATATTGCATGAACCGGACCAGGGCCTTACTGGGGAGATCCACCCTCTCCAAGAAGTCCAGGGCTGAGCTGTTTACATACACCTTCGACGTTTTAGACAAGTTCTGAAGAGTGAATTGCATGTCTGGGCTCCCAGGCATGCGGTAAGCGTGGAAGGCCAGCTGCTTGCGGGACACACGGCGATCGACCATCGGAAAGGTGCAAACCTGGACATCACGTCCTAAAAGGAGAGGCGTGTCTGCAGAATGTTTGCTTCTGTTGCCGAGAGGGAGCAGACTGTAAAAACCTTGAGTGTGCTGTTTGGGGTGGTAGAATTTGATGTAGAGGCAGGTCAAAAGATCCTCTTCTGTCTCCAATATCTCAGACACATTCATTGTAAAACAACCCTAATAAATGGATGGATAAAAAGTTGACACAAAATGCATTTTTAGGGTGAAATGTGAATATATCTTCAGTGTGGTGGGATTACCTTAAATCGGTTCCTTTTAACTGAAAGTAGAAGTGCTGCCAGATCCAAAGTGGATGGAAGATAAACCCAAGTTTCAGTCTGACCCTCCCAATTTCGTCACCGTCACGAGAGAGGAAGTGGGAGGACTGCTGCGTTCAAGAATGCTTTGAAAAATACCCACCGAATTCTCTCTCTGCCTATGTATATATGTTTGTGTATAAGTATATATGTTTGTACATATGTAGAAATACATGTTTGTGAGGTAAATGTATGTATTTGCGTGTGTGTATATTTATATATACAGTACAGGCCAAAAGTTTGGACACATCTCAACCGATGGGCCCAACCCTGTTGATAATGCAAGAAATTCCACAAATCAACCTTGACAAGGTACACCTGTGAAGTGGAAACCATTTCAGGTGATTACATCTTGAAGCTCATCGAGAGAATGCCAAGACCGTGCAAAGCAGTAATCGAAGCAAAGGGTGGCTATTTGGAATAAACTAGAATATAAAACACGTTTTCAGTTACTTCACCTTTTTTTTTTTTGTTAAGTACATAACTCTACATGTGTTCATTCATTGTTTTGATGCCTTCAGTGACAATCTACAATGTAAAACGCATTGAACGAGAAAGTGTGTCCAAACGTTTGGCCCGTATGTATATAATGTATTTTCTTACCTCCTTTGACATTTAGCATATCTGTAACATGTTAGGCATTTATTTTATTTTACAACTTGCCCCTGAATCCAATACAACAGAACGGAAAGTCCCCGATGGCGCAATGTATTGAAAAGAATGAACTTAGGTCAGTTTCGAGTATTTTAAGGTAAATGCAAATGAAACCACGATTTTGATTCCATTGGTAATTATTTATACCAAATTTAAGGACCTAATAGGAACAATTAGACAACAAAATGTGTCTGGTAAATAATATTACAAATCTGACCAGTATGCAAACGTTGTAAGCTGTGCTTTACTCCTTTAAATGACATATTTTGTACTTCAGTATATTCATATCACTCTTTGTTTTTTTGCAATCGTCTTTCAGTTCTTCGCGCAAGTCAACACTATCTGTGTTACTTGGGCACATTACCAGTAAAGTTACTTTAAACAATTCCACCAATGGTGGTTACGGCCATAGGTGACGTCATCACCATGGCCAATAAGAACCTGTGAGAAGTCAGAAAGAACCGGAAGTTCAGTTTACAGAAAGCACTCGCACGGTGCCGGTGCAACGTCATCTGCTTCTTGATAAAAGGTGAGTAAAGGAAACAATTTTAAAGGCTTGAATTTCCACTGTATTGCGTAGACTGCTTACAACTATATGAAAGGGCATTGTAGCGATTTGTGTGTGTCCTGCAAGTAATACTGTTCTTTGTCCCCCCACCCAAAAAAAAAATGGCGCCACGGCCAAGCTAACAAAAGCTAACTGCTAATATGATATACTAGCAAATAAATGAATATTTTAAACTGAAATGTGAACTTTTATTATACACTTAAATATATAATATGTCGATACTGTGGACTTTGCATGAGTTTTCACCCTTTTCAGTTATTTTATTTGCCCGGCGTTGAATGAGTGGCAGCCATTTTGCGAAGACAAAGGGGCCATTTAGACCCTCCCAGAAAGCATTCACTTTATGATCCACCTCCCTTTAAAATGTTGCCTGCCATTCTCACATACTATGCATCGCACCACTATCGTTACCTTTCTCTGTTACAGATTGCTAAACATGGTGAAGATATTTGTGGGCAACTTGCCCCAAGAAGCAACTGAGGATGAAATCAAGGCACTCTTTGCCGAGTATGGAAGGATCACAGAATGTGCCATTGTCAAAAACTTTGCATTTGTCCACATGGATGACCGCAAGGATGCTGTGAAAGCCATCAAGAACCTGCATCTCCACAACCTCCATGGCTCTGCGATTAATGTGGAGGCCAGCCACAAGAAGAACTACGGGGCGGTCAAGTTGCATGTGTCTAACGTAGAGCGTGGAGAGGATGATGACCTGCGTGCGCTTTTTGAAGAGTACGGTATTGTCACTGAGTGCGCGGTGATCAAGAATTTTGCTTTCGTCCACATGGCAAACTCGGATGAAGCTATGGATGCCATTCAGGGGATTGACAACACTGAGTTTCATGGTAAATGTGCCACACAAGATGTCGTTATCTCAGAAGCCGTGTGTTTCACCTTCTTTTCCCCTTGCATCCAGGCAGACGCATCCATGTGCAGATTTCCAAAAGCAGGCCCAGAGGCGAAGAGCAGGAAGACTATCCTCCTCCCCCAGAAGGTGGTGGCTTTTGGCCACCCCCACACTACCCAGTAGATCGGCCTGAGCCCCCCCCACCAGGCTACATGAGAGGTCGCCCCCACATGGCTCCAGGTTACCCTGCCCCACCTCTGCCGCCACCCCCTCCCAGGCGACCTGCCTACCCTGAGCGGCCCTACGAGGGCGAGCGGGGCGATTATGGTGTGGTAGATTACTATGAAAAGTACAGAGCCCGTCCGTACGGCTACGAAGCCCAACGCCCGGGTGGGCCGCTGCCTCCGCCGCCACCTCCTCCCCCCAGTGTTGCGCGAGACCGTCTCATGAACCCGCCGCTTGACCCGTACGAGCGTCGGCCCCCACCACCACCCCCTCCTCCCCCGTCTGCGTATTATGCCCGAGACCGCAGCCCACACCGAAGACCGTCAAACGGTGCAATTCCTCCCGCCGGTAATGGCTACTCCTACGAGCGCTCCCATGTCCCTCCTGTATCCCGGGTCCCACCATACGGAGTTCCTCGTCCCCGGGACCACTACGCCGAGCGACTACCGCCCCCTCCACCGCCCCCGCCTGCTCGCTACTATTAAGCAAGGCACCGACGTTTGAAGTTGAGGTGAGAATAGTCTAAAATGTCCGTGTCCTACGCCCCAGTAACATCTATATCTCACAACGAAAGGCGTGTGCTTTACTACTAGACTGCGTCGCTTTTGTTCGTGGCATAGCGATGCCCGCGCAACAAACTTCCAGACCAGAGCAGATCTAACGGAGGGATGCGTGGTTTGTTCCAATAGTTGCAGACGCTTCACTCATGTCATTTGCTCTTTTTTCAGGATCGTCGTTCGTCTACATTGCCAATCGCCATCATCAGATGTTCGTGACGCTATCCACTTCCTGTCTGCGGCGCAGCGCGTTATTGTTCCCCTTGAAAGCTCACTGGAGGAACAGAAATGCCGACGTCTACGTCTGTTTTCATTTTGATCCAGTTTTTACATAGACCCCCTTTTCTATTTTGATTGTGCTATTGTGATGTAGGAATTTTAAAGCGTTAACTTTTTTTTACGTTCTGATTTGTGACGTTAGGGTAGCAGCCCGTGTTAGCCAACCTGTCACTGTAGGTATCAAAATATGTTGTTTAAAGTAGTTCTGCACGTTTCTTCCTCCTTTGTCGAGTTTTCACCGACCTTAGATCAGCTCTGAAGATATTAACCATCTTAAACGTTTGACCGAGTGAGGACGCAGAGCACTCGTTTGTGCTTGCATTTTGTCCACCTTGTCTTCAAATGATGTGTAGTACAAATAAACCCAACGGGGGAAAACAAGCAAGGGTGGTGCCTTTTTAAAAACAACAAAACCGTGAAATTGGTTTTCTTTCCCTGACGCGTCGTTTAAAAAAAAAAAATTAAAAAAAAAGTGACGCATAAACTTTTTCAAAGATAATATCCATTTAGGTTTTGTCAATCTGAGGCTCGCTCGACCCTAGTAGTGTTCATGCACGTTGTTCACATTCATGCAGAGGCTTAGACCTGCAGGGGGTGGCATCCAGAGGCTGAAGACCTTCACCAACACCAGGTAAGTAAAAGGTGTCTGTTCAGGTGATCTCAGAAAATATGTTTGCTGTACACTTCATTATATTCCTTTTGATTAAAAAAGGCATCTGTAAGTGCAATGGAATTGCTTCCTTCTTTAGGTAAATAAAATGCATTGAATTACGGGCAGTATTCTTACTTGTGTGAGTAAAGTAAATACACTACTTGTCTTACATGTGGAATTATCTGTAGTTTGGTAAAAAGTTTTACAAACTATAAAATTGTATTTTCTTAAAAAAATAATAAAGCTCCAAATAAGCTTGCGGCAGTCAAATCATTTTATGAAACGTTTTCTATTCTATTGGTGTAACATTAACGGCCAGCAGAGGGAGCTTTCTGCTTTGCCCTTGCATGCAACTGCATAATCTGTTATTTCACTCATTTCAGTTTAATATTTCTATATATCCCAATACGTATCAAAGCGTTTACATTAAAAATAGGGAAGGGTGAAATGGTCAGAGAGCTATAACCTTATATGGATTGCAACCTGCATTTAGTGATGGTTATAATTCTTAACTCACCTGGAATATCTTATCTCACATGTTACTGCAGATGTAATTGGTAGTGGTAACACTACTTAATTTCTTGGTGTTTTCTCAGAACTATGAATCTAATTTTTCTCATTTCAGTTTAAAATTTCTATATATCCCAATACATATCAAAGCGTTTACATTAAAAATAGGGAAGGGTGAAATGGTCTGACATCTATAACCTTATATGGATTTCAACCTGCAGTTAGTGAAGGATATCATTGTTTTTAACTCATCTAGAATATCCTATCTCACATGTTACTGCAAATGTAATCGGTAGTGGTAACTAATTTCTTGGTGTTTTCTCAGAACTGATATAATTTGCTATTTCATTGTTAACGGTTGGTTACTTTCTATTGCAACATGCTTAAATGTAATAAGCACTTATTTTTCTGTTTGGATATTTTGTGTTCGGCCAATTTGGGATTCATTCCAATGATTACATTTATAATCACAAATATAAAGTTGGTGTAACATATCAATTCAATATTTAAATTATTTCCTTAAATTAGTTTTGAGCAAAGTGAATAACTGCAAAATATTTTGGCCTCTGTTTGAAATGTTTTTTTTTTTTTTTTGCCCTTTTTAATGTGTGAAGGTTTGACCATGTTCCTTGAATCTTTTTAGCCCTCAAACTTATTTCTTGTTTGTAAACAGAACAATTTTGTTTATCTAATCACTAGCGACCATACACTGATACAAAGTATCATAATTGTTGGTATTTGTCGTGAAGTGGTTAACTATTCCTTGTCCTCCAGTGACGATGAAAAATGCGAAATTTGCTGGCTTGTATTAAAATCGTTGTCGGCCGAATTTGTATTATGCTTGTGAATATATCTCACAAACCTGTGTGGAGGCCATCATTTCATTAGAGTTTAATATATCAAGTCAGCATGATTGATTGTTTCTGATGAAATCTTAGAATAAATCACTTTTTAGATTTTTATTTTTAATATTACACAAGTTCAATTAAAGGACATTTTCAACTGAAATATCAGGCTTCTGAAAAGTTTGTGCATTTTTAGAAGTTGTTGCGTAACTAGAATTTCAGTTGTCAATACGGTTCCTTAGGCTTATTTAATATCACAATAAAATATTGAGTTAATTTAATACCACAATAAACAAACTGACCTTGCCACTTCAATAATGACTGTTTAAAACTGGTAAGTGCATACCACTGCTTTGCTTCAACATCTTTTTTCACAGAATCTAACTCTTTACCAGTTGCCAAGAGGTATATATTCAAAGAACGGCAATTTGCGCCCAGTATATAAAAATAAGCCATTTTGTGATCGTACATATGCTCATAAATAACAGCAAACTACTTTATGTTTGAAAAAGAACAGCCGTGGTGTGGATCTTTCAACTACAATAATACTTTTCTTAATATACTTTCAATATAGTGGTAGCATGATGTGAAATGTTTTAATGAAATGGGCTAATAAAAAAGCTCAAACATTTCAGTCTTTTCTTATTGTTATACTCCTGTCCTAATTTTTCAATTTTTGTTAATTTAATTTCTGTAACGTTTTACAGACCCATAAAAAAGTTAAGGGGTCAGAAAATTGCCTACTGGCCAAACTGTTTACTTGGTGAAATAAGTAAACAAGTGGTGTTCAAACAACAGACGAACGGCTCAATGCTGTGTTTTTTTTTTAGCACTTACAGAATTGATAACAGTCGCTGCGGTAATGCACACACCCCTGGGCTTGTATTTGCCGATCTCTGCACTCATTGTGTGGCATTTACTTTCGTGACCGTTTGTTTTTAATTACCAAATGATACACATCTGAATATAAAATAAATATAGTGAGAAACTGGTTGAAGTGCAACACAAATCACTTCTGCTACAGTTAATTATTTTGCAAACCATTTATGTATGAGGTGTGCTGTCAAGCTGAGTTGTGCAACACCTACAGTTACATTGCAACAGTTCATTATTATTTATAAGCAAGAGAAAAAAAAATACATCCTTGACAAGCCTCCACAAATAAGCGCATTTATGTATGCACCGGCTCATTTATTTTAATATTGCAGACGATCTTTGGTCTTAACTCTGAAAATTACACAGTTCGACGAGGAAAAAGTGTTATATAGTATACAATGTCAATGATACCTATGAAAGCAGGTATTGATATATTTTGTATTGACTTGGTATGGAAGTATAGATACTTTTGACACTATTAATTTCTACTAATTTTTGTAACATTTGATTTAATAGCTTATAGCAACCCAAACAAAATAATACAGTTTTTGTCAGAAGATGAATAAACTGTGCACGTCATGTTTTGTATTCATACTTAAAATACAGTTTCTATGCATCTTGTGTTCCAGTAAGCATTTCAGCTCACACTACAACCTGAAAACATTAATGCTTTGAAATGTTTAATATCACATATTTTACTGACACTGTCGATCAGACTAACACCTGTTTTGTTAAAAAAAAAAAACCCTCATCTTTTCATGAAAATATGAAGTGTTCTGCCTTTTTTTGGTGTTGGTACCTCATTGCACACAGTCCATATTTAGTAGGCAAGATACATTTTAAGATGCATAATATAATGCCTGTCAATCAATCAATGTTTGTATATATAGCCCTAAAGCACAAGTGCCCACATAAGGGCAAGGAAAAACTCACCCCAGTGGGACATCAGTGACAATGACTATGGACCTTGGAACAGACCGCATATGTGGTCAATCAAGCACTGTAAAAACAACGGTCTTTGAATCCTGCAGAATATTTGTTATTGTCAATGGCTGCCATAATGGCATGTGAACCTCAGAAAAGAAAGTGGACCAACACCAGCAGCTGATATTGCAGCCCTAATCATCACAGACCTTGGAATAGTCACACTGAACTTTTATCTGAAAAGCAGATGTTGGACCCCAGAGGAACCGTCCAGTTCTTTTCCTCTACAGCCAAGGTAAGACGGATCCTGAAATTTCCTCTAGTTCAGGAGTGGCTAGACACCAAGATTGCAACGTTTGTAGCCGTCTAAATCAACCTGTGGTTACAGAGGCTCTAGATGCACTAACTCCAGTCGCAGTCCACTCCTGAAGCCCCCTCAAATGTTTCCTTAGCTTTTGCTTGATGACCCTTTCATGATGGACATTTCACACTTATCCTTTTCACTCAACTTCCTATGAAGATGCTTGCCCACGTGCTGTGTGCCGCGGTGACGTGCGGTGAGGTTCATGGCTGGTGGGGCACTGACTTCATCACAGTCAGATTTATAAACATATGAACCCTATAGAGTATCTTATTAACCATTTGATTGGCAGCAGTTAACGGGTTATGTTTAAAAGCTCATACCAGCATTCTTCCCTGCTTGGCACTCAGCATCAAGGGTTGGAATTGGGGGTTAAATCACCAAAAATGATTCCCGGCCGCTGCTGCTCACTGCTCCCCTCACCTCCCAGGGGGTGAACAAGGGCATGGGTCGAATGCAGAGGACAAATTTCACCACACGTAGTGTGTGTGTGACAATCATTGCTACTTTACAGAGATAGATATCTACATATATCCATATTTTAGACATTTTAAGCATCCATCCGTCCAGTTTCTACCGCGTATCCCTTTCGGGGTCGCAGGGGATGCTAGAGCGTACGCTGGCATATTATTTTGACAATCCCCCTTCTTGGGGGTTGTCAAAATAATATAGTATAGTAGAAGTCTAGATTACGACTCGGAGAGAGTAGGACAGACAATTAAATACTTTAAATGATACTGGTGTTATTTAAACATGTACAGTGCAACAACTAGTGGACAAACATTAATCTAAAACAAAATAAAAAAACAAAGGAATCTCAACAAACAATGTTGGTTTAGTTCAGGTAATTCATAAAAAGTAATATCAAAAGTTCTTCAAGTTTATTGGAGCCATATGAGACGGATTGCAGTCCACTTGTGCATTTGCAGTTCATACAGCCACTCAGTGTTGTCACTATGCCAGGTAAAACACAGTGTTGACACTATGACAGGTGTAACACAGTGTTGTCACTATGCCAGGTAAAACACAGTGTTGACACTATGACAGGTGTAACACAGTGTTGTCACTATGACAGGTGTAACACAGTGTTGTCACTATGACAGGTGTAACAGTGTTGTCACTATGCCAGGTGTAACACAGTGTTGTCACTATGCCAGGTAAAACACAGTGTTGTCACTATGCCAGGTGTAACACAGTGTTGTCACTATGACAGGTGTAACACAGTGTTGTCACTATGACAGGTGTAACACAGTGTTGTCACTATGCCAGGTAAAACACAGTGTTGTCACTATGCCAGGTGTAACACAGTGTTGTCACTATGCCAGGTGTAACACAGTGTTGTCACTATGCCAGGTAAAACACAGTGTTGTCACTATGCCAGGTGTAACACAGTGTTGTCACTATGACAGGTGTAACACAGTGTTGTCACTATGACAGGTGTAACAGTGTTGTCACTATGCCAGGTGTAACACAGTGTTGTCACTATGCCAGGTGTAACAGTGTTGTCACTATGCCAGGTGTAACACAGTGTTGTCACTATGCCAGGTGTAACACAGTGTTGTCACTATGCCAGGTGTAACACAGTGTTGTCACTATGCCAGGTGTAACACAGTGTTGTCACTATGCCAGGTGTAACACAGTGTTGTCACTATGCCAGGTGTAACACAGTGTTGTCACTATGCCAGGTGTAACACAGTGTTGTCACTATGACAGGTGTAACACAGTGTTGTCACTATGACGTCATAGTGTAACCGCGCTCCAGCGGCAGTGTTCATTCATTGGCTTTACTGTAGCATAAAAAAATGCAGATGGCCTTAAAACGCCACAATACTCAGTCACCATATTTAAGTACCCAAAATAAAGACTCGGCATAAATATATATTCAATAGGATCAGAAACATTGGAGGAAACAGGATTAAAACCCAACGCTAACCGCCCATAGAAAATACATGGGTACGGCTAGTAGCTACTATTAGCAAACAGATAGACTTACCAACTCGGCGTAATATCTCAACATCGACACACTCTTTCGTCGCAACTCGGCCCTGATGGTCGGCACCTATAAGTTTACAATTAGTTGTAAAATGTTGGACGGTTGTTTTTACGATATGCAGGCAAACGACAACTTTAAAACATACCGGCTTCAAATGTCTGCGGGCTTAGCCGAGTAGTGCAAGAATGATATCTGGGATCACTAGCGCCCTCTACCACCAGGAGGCCAGAGAACAGGTGCCTCACATTGTACGTGTTTCGCAGCAGTTTTATGATTGCCCAGCACAAGAAATACGTTACACACCTACAGTTTTAGACAAAATACACTGTACATTATATACCTCAGCTAACTAAACTATGGAAATGTATAATATAATTCATATAGCAATACGGTCTCACCGCAAGTCTCTTCTCAGTATTTGAACGTCAAATGTGAAAATTCAGCGATTTTGAATACAAATAATCTAAAATTGGTGCAGTTAAATGGAAAATAACTTTATAGTATAACCACTGGATACATATAATAATGCAATAATTTTTTTTCTTTTTAAATTTTTTTTCTTTCCATGATGGCAGGTGAGGCGTCATTAGTGTGCCGCCAACTTCTTCAACAAGAACCTTTTGTTGGTTACCCTGTCAATTGTTTACAGCAGTGGTCCCCAACCGTTTTGTAGCTGTGGACCGGTCAACGCATGATAATTTGTCCCGCGGCCCGGGGGGGGGGCTTGGTCTGCGGATGGATTCTTTTATTTATTTATTTTTTTCTTTGTCATGAAAAAGGTCGGTGCACTAATTGTAAGTGTATCTTGTGTTTTTTATGTTGATTTAATAAAAAAAAACCAATCGCGGCCCGGTGGTTGGGGACCACTGGTTTACAGTGGTTATACTTACACAGACAAAGAAACCATAAAGCTCAGGAAAATAATGTTCATAAATTTCTGACGTTTCAGATTCAGAAGGACTACACTGCAGCTCTCCAATAAAACACACCCAGATCTTCTGTTTCTAGCCGATACTACATGTAAAATAACGCAGTAACGCATCATGTAGTAACGGTAACTGAGTTACTGAATATAAAAAATAACGTGTTAGACTACTAGTTACCGCCGAAAATAGCGGTGTTACACGAACGCGTTAGTCCCAACACTGGCGCTAAAGCAACCTTTACAATTTATTTGTACTCATTTAGTTTAATTTTTATGAACAATATGGCCCATAAGTACTTAAAAATTCCGTGCACACCAATTGCTTTTTTGAATGAATAGAAGAACATACGGACAAATCCAATAATTGTATAAAAATGTTTTCTGGTGGAGAAATCACAATCCAAGTGAAGTGCAAAAATATTGTCAGTAATTTTTTTAGATGAACTCAAATCAAACTATTCACTCTGGCTGTGAATATTTGTAGCAAATCTGAAGTGAAACAGAGAAGACATAAATCTTCCTGTTTAAAACCACAAAGACAGGTCATGTATGAAAACATTCGAAAACCCACAGTATGTCTTGGTAGTGCACAAGCAACACATTTTCTGTCAAAGACTATGAATTTATTACACAACCTCACACAATCTTATTTGACATTAATGTTACACAAAGCAACAAGCCTACTGCATGATAATGGAGTACACACACTCAGCGTGGACGTCGTTCCTCTGTCTGGTTATCCTTCTTACCTTTTTGACTTTTAACTCAGTGTATTGGAGATTTGTGTCTTCATCACCCTGGCAAAAAATATTATTATGTGGATATTTGTAAACATTTATAATCTTTTGCATAGACGTGGTGTACAACAGGCCTGTCCAAAACCCTGTCTGTGGGCCATATACAGATTTTCTTTAACTAAAATAACATGTTAAACCATACTAAAATAGAAAGAGACAAAAGGTGAAAACAAATAGGTGCCTGGCTTTGGATATTCAGGAAAAATCCAAATACAATCGCAAACTATATGAAACTCTTCGAAAACTAGCATTGTATCACCGACAATTACTGTTGCCTTTAATGGACTCAAAAAAAGGGAATTATTTGTTAATGTATTGACATTTTGGCTTGACAAACTTTGCATTGACTGCATTTATATATGTAGGAATGTATGTACGCAGAGACAAAATGTCGATATCAGATGTACACTACTGGCTTACATCCTGCGATCAGATGTGTGTTTTTGCAGTAATACTGTATTATTACATAGTAAACAATTGTTCAATCATTTATTTTGTGGACAAAATTAACATAGTAAATAATCAAGTAAAATTAAATAATATTTTTTTCTAAATTGTATGGTTTAGTTTAATATTTAAGAATTAACAGAAAACCAGGTGTAGATATTTTAAAATGTATATTCAAATATTTAATGTTTACAACATAGCTACCTTCAAATGGAGAATACCATAGGCTCCTCTTTTGTTTTGTCTTTCTTTTACTTACTCATATTTTAAATAACGGTTTGACCGTTGATTGCTAGCAAGAAATGGCAGTGCCACAGAGCCAATCAATGAGCGTGTTGGCGGTCTAAAGGCTAACAGACTTCAGCTTGAGTGACTTGGTGCTGCTGCTTGAATAGTTTCCATTCAATAAAGTAACACGCACTTTGGATGGTAAAAAGTGCAGGGGACCAAAACTGCCTTTTGAAAGTCATTCGTCCTGTTGGCCTATATGTCAGTGTTATTCACCTGGCGGCCTGGGGGTCAAACCTGGTCTGGGAATGACAATCAAATCTTGCGGGACAAACATTTTTGCAGCAAATTATTAAATACCCCATATTTCTACACAGTGCACATGTTGTATAGATGAACCAGGACCACTGTAAACACATTGGCAGATTCCTGCATTGACATTTAACCTTGCTAACAATCATAGAATACTGGGGTCTAAACTTGTGATTTTCATATCTGGGGCATCCATCAATGCATCTCTTTTTTTTGTCAGTAACCCATTTTTTTTCATAATGTAGTTTATGTGACAAAAGTGTTTACTTCAGATGCAGTCAGTTGTCATTTGTTCAATTTCTTTATATAGTGTTTTTCTCAAGGTTCCGTTTTAGATCCTCTCTTTTTCATCATCTGGGCTTTTCAACTGGTGGCCCGCGAAGTCATTTCAAAAAACCTTTGAGAAACTCATGTTTGCAGAAGTTCTTTACAGACAGCAGATCTCTCCTGGAACTCTGACAAAATAAATGGACCAAAATAAAATGTCTACTGTAGAGGACTCTGGTTCTCCGGAATATACAAAATTAGACTGATAGTGAGGGGAGAACTACGGCCCCCTAAACATTTAGTTAAATATCCCTGTCCTTTATAGTGTTTTGTATAGTATTTAGATAATCAGGAATGATTTATTTGTCGAAATTATGGATAAACGGCTTTAAAAAATTCAACAGACATAGCTTTAATTTCACGTCAATAGAGCGTTAATGACTTGAAAATTACCAAAACGGTGAACTACGAATTAAAAAACAATTGTAGATTAAAATATCTTATTTGACTGTAAAAGTTACTCTTAACTATTTGGCATATTTTGACCTACATCAGACGGGTTATAGCATGTTTATTAACAAACAAAAGTTAAATAATATAAAACGACCCTATTTTACTGCACATAGACCTCAGTGAAAAACGTTTGGAGTTTGTACACCCCTGCTGTCCAACCACATTCATTAGGAAAAATCAATACAGAAAGTAAATAAATGGCATCTGATACAAAAAACATACCTCCTCTGGAGCCGAGGTAGCATGTAATGGTTGTCGTGGGTCTAGTTAGGGAAAAGAGAACCTCTTTCAAAATGAATGTACTTCATAAATGATGCACTTTGCAATGAGGCACACACTTGAACTCACATTCTTACCTGCCTGATCCTGTGTCTTCTTCTTTATGTTACAGGCCAAGATGACATTCACCAAGACGGAGAAGGCCAAAGCTGCACTTAAGATGTAGACCAGCAACGTGTCACCTGCAGACGGAAGCGTTATATGCAGGTAAAGCACTCAGCAGCCACACCAACTAAGCCCCTCACGTTCAAAGGTCACGGTGGTGCCCTTCCCGAACAGGATGTGTCCACACATGGCCACGGCACAGTAGTAAGTCCCCACGTCTGCGTTGTTCAGTCCGCTCATTGGTACCTCGTAAAAGCAGGTGCCGTTGGACCTCCTCCCTTCTGAAGCGTGAATGATCCCTGGGCCAGATCCGGGCTCGTTCCGAAGCCAGTAAACCTGGTGTTGATCCTTGTCACAGGACGACTTGGTTTGGACGGTGCAGCTCAGAGTCAAATTACCTCCATGGAGGATGCTCTTGGATGCTGGCTGCTTTACTGATGCTGGGATGTCCCAAGCGGAGGCTCTCACCTCCACTAAAATACTCTCGTGGAATTTACAGATGGAAATGTAATAAAATATGCAGAAGTAGGTCCCAGAGTCTGACATTTGGGCCTGTGAGATGTTCAAGCAGCTCCTGTCGGAGAGAACAGTCAGGGTAAGGCGGGAGTGCTCCTCCGGTTGGCCATGAAGTTTGCCCCTATCGCCTTGGGTGTAGGAGCTGGCCAGCAGATTGGGTTTCTTCCCAGGTGTTTGCTTGTACCAATAGAAAATGCTGATGTCGAGTCCCGTGTTTAAACACTCCAAAGTCACGTTTTGGCCTGCTTGAACCGGCAGGTGGTGCATGTACGACGACGACCTCTGTTCTTTTGTATGAGCTAGTAAACGACAAGACAAAGTAATGGATGTTCATTATCAGTTTAGTAAGGACACCAATCAAAAACTTTCCAGCTAAATTCTAACTGCAATCATCACAGGAATCTCCTTAGTGGAGGTAATGGAGAGCGGGGGGGTACTCACCAAATGTCCACAGGAGGAGACAAGTGACCACGCGGAGCGTCATTTTGTTGTCTTAATGATGAAGGAGCAGCTTTGTGAGGTCTCATACTGTCTTCACTCATCGGCCAATCAGAAGTCACTTCAGTGTGTGTGTATGTGTGTGTGTTTCCGCGGATGTAAACATCAATATCTTAGCAGTCTCCCTTATAACATCCTGTTTTGTTCATGCAATGGTATTTTCAAGTGTTTGTAACACACATACACACTTACAGCAATATAGGAGCAGCAGGTAAATAAATACCTCTAACAATTTACTGTAATGGTAATTACCGGTACAGTATATTGTGTGCAAAAATGGCTGAATCATTAGCATTTATTTTTATATTTAAATGAACCTTGGATTTGCAATGGTGTCATGTAGGGCTGGGCAATATGGCCTTTTTTTTAATATCTTGATATTTTTAGGCCATATCGCGATACACAATATATATCTCAATATTTTGCCTTGGACTTGAATGAACACTTGATGCATATAATCACAGCAGTACGATGATTCTATGTGTCTACATTAAAACATTATTCTTCATACTGCATTAATATAGTCTACTTTTAAACTTTCATGCAGAGAGGGAAATCACAACTAAGTCAATTGACCAAAACTGTATTTATTAAACAGTTATTAAGCAATGGCACAAACGTTCATGTCATTTCTAAAACCGAAAGTGCAAGATTGTCAGAGACATTTTAAGTGTTAAATAAAAAAGAGCTGCATAGTAGGAAATTAAATCGTGTTCGTCCTTCGCTATGTGGTAGGTTTCTACGGATGTTATTAAATTATATTTTTTTCATACGGTGTTGATGTGGAAATGATTCCCTTGGCATTTTGATGGTGTGACACCGAACGGAGATGTTGATTTTTTTTAAATAGGTGGAGAAATGTTGAAGTAATATGTTGAAATGAGAAAAGGTATTTTCGAAATTTCGCGAAAACCGGGAATTGTATCAGTTCTGATTAAGAGGAATGTTTTGACGGTGGAACAGTTGAAATGCGTTGAAAAAATGACATATGGGACATTTTTCCCATTCAAAATGAATTGGCCATTTTTCAAACTTACACCATTTCCACATTTTTCAACCTATTCAAACCATTCCCCCTTCAACAGATTCCACCATTCTGGAAATTCAAACTTCGTCTTTTCAACTTCCAAAAAATTCTAGGATTTTCCAGGATTCTTGCTGTTCCAAAGCCCCATTTCCACCCTTTTTTCTGGCGACTATCCCTCCGCATTTTTCCAATGCATTTCCATTGTTCCACCGCAACTGTTGCCTGAACAGCTATTAAGGTACGACGCCATCGGTGCCCATTTTAACTAACGAACTGTAACTTGAAAGGGTTGCCTGAGCATCTATTAAGGTACGACCCAATCGGCGCCCATTTTAACTACCGAACCGTAACTTAAAAGGGTTTGCTGAACAGCTATTAAGGCACGATGCCATCGGCGCCCACGTTAATCCCCAAACCGTAACTTAAAAAGGGTTGGCTGAACAGCTATTAAGGTACGATGCCATCGGCGCCCATGTTGACTACTTAACAGTAACTTAAAAGAGTTGGCTGAACAGCTATTGAGGTATGACGCCATCTGCGCCCATTTTACTACACCACCAAACTGTAACTTAAAAGTGGGCAGGCCATCACTAATGTTGCCGCAAGGCACAGCACGCGTTGGACTGCCTGGCCGCCGGGCAGGCCGCTTTTACCACTTATTACAGGAAATTCATTAAGGATTCAGCTCTTTGTAATTTTACATTTAATCAGGTTGTGTCTTCTGCCAAGGCATCTATTGACGTCTTGAAGAATTTTTCAATCCAATTTGTCTGAATGATCACACAAGTCATGAAATTTAAAAGTTCAAGGCTTTTATCTGAACTGAACTTTGTCAGACTTCTTTACTGTCAATGACTTTTTGAAGAATCAATCAAAACCACAAGTCAAATGACAAATCCAGTTTGCAATGTCACCTTTCAACAGAACTTTGTTTGGTCCTATTGCTCTAATATGTTTATTATCTGGGAGATTGACACAGGCATTTAACTTTTCCACACACCATGCTGAATCACGGTTTAAATCATAGTCCATGTTAACTTCCAAACCGTAACTTAAAAGGGTTAAGCCTTTAAGATACGACCTAGTTGGCGCCCATGTCAAGTACTGAACTGCAACTTAAAACATCTTTTAAGGTACGATGCAATTGGTGCCCATTTCAACACCGAACCGTAACTTAAAAGGGTTGGCTGAACAATAGTGATGGGTCCTGCAACAGCGATGCATCGGCGCATGCGTCAAGCTCATAAAGCGAAACCCTGTGTCGGTGCGCGTACCGCTTTTAGAAAGTCACGTGACCGATCATAAGCTGTTTTGGTTACATGACTGATACGCAAACTGTGTCGCACTGGCACGCCACCCTATGTTTATAAGGAAGTGCATTTGTCAACGAGATGCTGCTGCCAACAGAATCGCCGCACTTCTGTCGTTTTTTATAAATTTATCGTCGTCGGAGATCATGGAGCAGCCTCCGGCAAAAAAAAAAAAGATTTCTGCCGTGTGGGAATATTTTGATCTTACTGTATATCGGAAAAAAAGGTATGTGTGTTAATTTCCTTGTCGTTTCATCCTGTTCTCTCAAAGTTTCCACTTGATCTATTAGAATTCAAAATCTCTTCAAAATGATTCTTAGTGTAAAATTAATATTTTCTGCAGGTTAAATGTCGCATTTGTAGGACAGGATTGTCGTACATATACAAATCCACCTCCTCAATGCTGAGGCATTATAGGGCCAGGCATGACAATGAAATTACAGAGACACCCGGGATAAACTCAGGTATACAGCCATACAACTTCCTCAGGTTTTTTTTTGATAATTATTTCCCTACTTCTTTATCTCCTTTTTAACCATTAAGCTACCAGGAAGCAGATGCTGGATGAGGCTCTGCTGAAATGTATTGTCAATAACTGCCAGCACCACAGCATCGTGGAGAGTGAAAGGTTCAGGGAACTGGTGCAGGTCCTTGAGACATCATGTTTTGCCTACCAGAAAGGTTTGTGTGGAAATTATCTAAAGTTGTAGTTGATACATCCAATTTATTTAATATTTAAATTGAATATGTTGAGTTGCTTTTAGTTTGACTTGGTGTTATTTTCAGACCATCAAAAAAATGCTGGTGCAAAAATATGAGGAAGAACGGGAACGAGTGAAATTGGAAGTACAGCAAGCTGTGGTAGTGAGTATCACAGCTGACATGTGGACATCTGTAAACATGGAGGCTTACTTGACTCTTACCTGTCACTACATAAATGATAATTTGCAGTTGTGTACATCTGTGTTGGGAGTGCAATACTTTCCACAAAGTCACACTGCTGACAATTTGGCCCAGGTCAAAAGGGGCATGGTGGCAGACTGGGTCATAACTAATAAAGTAAAGTGTTTTGTGACCGACGCAGCACCAAACATCAATCAATCAATGTTTACTTATATAGCCCTAAATCACTAGTGTCTCAAAGGGCTGCACAAACCACAACACAAACCACTACCACATCCTCCGTAGGCCCACATAAGGGCAAGGAAAACTCACACCCAGTGGGACGTCGGTGACAACCTTGGAGAGGACGAAAGCAATGCATGATTGCATCCACTACACAGCTTCAAATTCGACACTCAATTTGCATTGCACATAGTGTTAATTTATTAGTTAGAAAATCATGTGACCAGATCCCCACACTTACATCCATCAGACACAAAGCTATAGGCACATAGTAACATAATTTAGATCGAGCCCTACAGCTAAGGAGAAGCTTACTAAAGTGCAGCAACAGATGGGACGGCCAACCCTGAAACTCATCAATAAGATGGCAACACGCTGGAACAGTATTTATGAAATGCTGTCAAGGCTACATGATGAGAAGGAGTCAGTGTGGGTATCTCTGGCCTCGCTAAAACAGATTTGACTCCACTTACAGCTGATGAGTTTAACATCGTCGGAGAAACACTTATTGTGCTTGTTCCTTTCCATCAAGCCACAGTGGAGTTGTCTGAGGAGAGGCGAGTGTCAGGGTCAAAGGTCATCCCGATGATGAAAATGCTCTACATTCCACTAGAGCATAGTGCTTCAACCTTGCAAACACAGGCAGCCAAACATCTCCATGAACGCTTGAAGCGTCGAGTCACAGACACTGCTTCCAACCTGGAGTCATTAAGTGTGTTGACCATAAGAACACTTCTTGACCCCAGATTTAAATCACTTGGGTTCCGCAGTTCGGGTAAATTGAATGACGCCATCATTCGGCTATGTTCCGAATATGCGTCTGTCATCGGATGCACAAATGAGCCCATGCCAGGACCATCTGCAGAACAGCTCTCTGCACCCACTTCAGGCATTTATGTTGTTTGAAATCATATAATAATATGCATATTTGTTGTTTTTAAGATAACCTTTGGAAACATCTGGATATGGAAGTGGGAAGGCAGACAAAAAACTCTACTGCAGATGCCATTCAAGACGTCCAACGTTACCTGGCAGAGGGAAATGTAGCTAGGTCCCAGGCATACTTGCCAACCCTCCCGGATTTTCCGGGAGACTCTCAAAATTCAGCGCCTTTCCCGAAAACCTCCCGGAAGAAATTTTTTCCCAAAAATCTCCCGAAATTCAGCGGAGCTGGAGGCCACGCCCCCTATAGTTCCATGCGGACCTGAGTGGGGACAACCTGTTTTCACGTCCGCTTTCCCACTATATAAACAGCTTGCCTGCCCAATCACGTTACAACATCTACGGATTTTAATAAAAAAACTGCACACACAAGGAGATGAAGCAGAAGAACGAGGAAGTTACATCCATGGCGACGCCGTCTGTAATAGAGTGATTCTATGTTGTCTGTCGCCATCTCCTGGTGAATGTTGGCTATAGCGTTATGGGGTTGCTTTTTGATTGGCCAACAATTTACGTGGTGTTGTGCACCTGACGGCAAGTGACTCTCGCCAGTACGCAAATGACAGAACAAAGGTTACTCAAATAGTGAAAGTTAAGTGTTGTTTTTTTTTAGTAACCAGCAAGCACAGTACAGTTAGTAGAACAACTGTGTTTTTATTACTGTGTATTTGATAGGTGCCGTCTGAAATTCAACCATTTTTTAATTTATATATATAATAAAATAAATACATATCGCTAGAATTCCCTGAAAGTCAAGTATTTCATACATATATATATATATGTATGAAATACTTGACTTTCAGTGAATTCTACCTATATATGTATATATATATATATATATATATATATATATATATATATATATATATATATATATATATATATATATGTAGGTGTGGGAAAAATCACTAGACTACTTCATCTCTACAGAACTGTTTCATGAGGGGTTCCCTCAATCATCAGGAGATCATCAAATCTCCTGATGATTGAGGGAACCCCTCATGAAACAGTTCTGTAGAGATGAAGTAGTCTTGTGATTTTTCCCACACCTACATATTGCGCTCTACCACGGTATCGAGCACTATTCTCTGGATAATCCAATCAAGACATATATATATATATACATATATATACATATATATATATATATATGTATATATATGTATATATATATATATGTATATATATGTATATATATATATATATATATATATATATATATATGTGTTTATATATATATATATATATATACATATATATGAAATATATATGAAATGCTCGAGTTGGTGAATTGTAGATGTAACTATACTCCTCCCCTCTTAACCACGCCCCCAACCACGCCTCCGCCCCACCCCCCACCTCCCGGAGGTCTCAAGGTTGGCAAGTATGGTCCCAGGACCCATTAAAATACTGGAACCAACAGAAGACCACCTTCCCAAACCTCTTCCAGGTGGCACTTAATTTCCTCTGCACTCTTGCCTCCTCTGTGCCCTGTGAGCTGGTCTTTTCTACAGCCTGAGAAATACTAACGAAGAAGAGAAATCGTCTCAAATTTAAGACGTTGGAAAAACGTTTTTTTTTTTTTTTTTTTATAAAAATGTGTAAATAAAATAAAAGAAAAAAAATTCCCAGTCCACAAGTATCCTCATTCACAACACGTTCTCTTAGATTTGCATGTTATGATACATGTTCACATTATTTATTGACTGTATCTAAAAAAGATAAAAAAATATTTTTATTTAAATGAAGATATGAAATAATCCTAAATTGAATACAATGACTTGGTTTATATTATTGTATATACAAGGTCATAAAATCAGTGTCAGTTGACTGTAGGAATTTTTAATGTCCAGCAGATATCAGTATTTAGTGACACAGTATCAATATAGTTTTGCAATGTGCCGAAACGCTACATGACGCCTCATCAACCCATCACTACTGAACAACTATAAGGGCTATACGCCTGCCGGGCAGGTTCTGGCTAATGTTGCCAACCAGTTCGGTAGTTAACATGGGCGCCTATAAAAACTGTAAGACAGGATGGTGTGTAGAAAAGTTAAATGCCTGAGTCAGTCTCCCAGATAAAAAAAACATTTTAAAGCTACAGTTTGAAACAAAGTTCTGCTTAAAGGTGACATTGCATACCGGATTTGCCATTGACTGCTGATTTTGATCAGCTATCCAAAAAGTCTCTGACAGTAAAAAAGACTCACAATTTTCTAATAAAAACAAAAGCCTTGGACTTTGAAATGTCATGACTTGTTTGATCATTCAGACTAATTGGTTTGAGAAATTTGTTGAAAACATCAGTGAATAACTCAGCAGAAAACAACTGATTTAAGTAAAACTACAAAGAGCTGAATCCTAAATTAATTACGAATTAGTGCTGTTTTTAATTATTAAGAACGGTACATTTCGGACTGCATTGTACCGAGTGTGAAATTTGGAGGAGGAGGAATTATAGTGTGGGATTGTTTTTCAGGAGTTGGGCTTTGCCCCTTAGTTCTAGTGAAAGGAGCTTTGAATGCTCCAGGATACCAAACCGTGGGAACAGTTTGGAGAGGGCCCCTTCCTCTTCCAACATGACTGTGCACCAGTTCACACAGCAAGGTCCATAAAGACATGGATGACAGAGTCTGCCGTGGATGAACTTGACTACCCTGCACAGAGTTTTGACCTGAACCCGATAGAAGAGTGATTCTCAAATGGGGGTACGCGTACCCCTGGGGGTACTTGAAGGTATGCTAAGGGGTACGTGAGATTTTTCAAAAATATTCTAAAAATAGCAACAATTCAAAAATCCTTAATAAATAAATTTATAGAATAATACTTCAACAAAATATGAATGTAAGTTCATAAACTGTGAAAAGAAATACAACAATGCAATATTCAGTGTTGACATCTAGATTTTTTGTGGACATGTTCCATGAATATTCAATCAGTCAATCAATCAATGTTTATTTATATAGCCCTAAATCACAAATGTCTCAAAGGACTGTACAAACCATTACGACTACTACATCCTCGGAAGAACCCACAAAAATATTGATGTTAAAGATTTCTTGTTTTGTGAAGAAATGTTTGGAATTAAATTCATGAATCCAGATGGATCTCTATTACAATCCCCAAAGAGGGCACTTTAAATTGATGATTACTTCATTGTGTAGAAATCTTTATTTATAATTGAATCACTTGTTTATTTTTCAACAAGTTTTTAGTTATTTTTATATCTTTTTATTTTTTATTTTTACCATTTTGAAGGCCTTTTGGAGAGATGTCACATGGTTTAATTTAGTAGAATAACTCATGTTATGCAAATGTACAGTGTGTCACAGGGAAGTCTTGTCTTGGTTTTTTCTGTCTTGTGATTTACGTATTTTATTTTGAAAAGCTACCCCCTTGTTTCAGACCACGGGCCCTTCCTCTTTTGTCACCAGTCTGACGTCATCCCTGATTCCTGATTGTTTCCACCTGTTCCCCATCACTCCCACATCCTATTTAAGCTCACTTCTCCGTTTGTCCTTTGCCAGATTGTCTCGTCTATCATGCCTTTCTAGCGTCCATGTCCATGTCCTTGATTAGCTCCTTGCTCTTCTCCTGTTTTCCTAGTTACCCTAGTTTTTGCTGTAATTTTGAGTTTACTTTTTCCTCCTTCGAGCGTCTTTGGTTATCCTTCGTCTTCCTAATTGGTGAGTTTTTGTTTTTCCAATTTTCGAATTTGTTGCCTCATTGATTGAGTGATTTTTTGTTATTTATAGTTAGTGTTTATATATAGGTCGTTTTTTTTTTGTGTGTGTTTTTTCCTCCTGTTGGAGCGCTTTTCGTTTATTCTTATTAATATTCTTTTTTTGTTAGAATTTCCTTAGATTAGTATTCCTCCTTATTTTTGTGGAGTGATTTTAAGTTAATTGTTTAGCCTCGGAATTATTTTTCCCTGTGTTGATTATTCTTGTGAAAAACGTTTTGCATTGGAGGTAAAAGTTGTTTCAAAATAAAAGCTTTATTTTTTTTTACTTATTCTCTGCATCTGGGTCCTCTCCTTACTCCGAGACGTAACACAGTGATTGAAAACTCATTTGATCAAAAGGCCATTAAAGGGTTAAAATAAAATAAAAAAACATTACAAACTTGTTTGGCTGAAGTTGATCGAGCGATTTGAGCCAAAATGTTTTTCATGCACCTTTAAAAAAGAAATCACTTTCATCTCTAGTTTGTCTTTGTGGTATTGTCCAATAACTGCCAGTGTATCGTACTGAGAAAGAATTGGACATTGACATTTTAAAATGTAAGATGAAATAACCCTTTGAAAAAAAGTAATGTGTAGTAGAGTAACACAACGTTTTTGGCCAAACAAAAACAGTCTGCCTCTGTCCCCAGATTAATTTAAAAATATTAATATTATTACTAGTATAAGTTCTATCCTTATACTAACAAATGAATCTCGTGTGACCAAAGAGACATTTTGCATCTCACGGTATCATTCATCATAAAGGGTGAAAGCGGAAAGTTTTCAAAATGCAAAAAACAGGAAAAGTTCAAGCGTCTTTAAAGGGACAATGTCAATAACGTTACACATGTATATGAACACAGAGGCAAGTAGAGCTTTAAACTGCTTTACAAATAACAGTGGGAAAAGTGAATACGTATGACAAAAACAGCATTTTTTTTTTTTTTTTACCCGAGACCATTTTTTATTTAAAAAGGAAAGTTAAAAACCATGAACTGATTTAAATGTAATGAGTTCTGAACAGCATTTCTTGACATAAAAATGCATCCATCCATACATTTTCTACCGCTTATTTCCTTTCGGGGTCGCGGGGGGCGCTGGCGCCTATCTCAGCTACAATCGGGCGGAAGGCAGGGTACACCCTGGACAAGTCGCCACCTCATCACAGGGCCAACACAGATAGACAGATTAAGTGTTTTTTTTCTGAAAATGCAAACAATCAGAAAAAAAATACTTAATTTGTCGTGTCTTTAGTTTATGGTTTAAACACAGTGGCCTGCCGCTTCCGCTTATAAAATGGGTCAGGAGTTGTTTGTGAGCTTACCGCACCGCTTTTAGGTGTCAGACGTTTTTCCGCTGAACAAATTTAGTAGACATGGAAATGAACACACTTCCTGCCCTCTGCGCACACAGCAAATATGCTCCATGCCTTGTTTTGACACCTCTGAATAAGCTACTGAAGTGTTAAATATGCATGTTAAATACGATGCATCTGGAAAGTATTGACAGCGCTTTACTTTTTCCAAATGTTGTTATGTTACAGCCTTATTCCAACATCTTCACAGTTCTACACACAATACCTCATAATAAAAATGTGGGGGAAAAAAGTTTTTAATTTTGCTAATTTATTAAAAATAAAATAATAAAAATCACAAATACCGGTAAATACGTATTCACAGCTTTTGCTCAATACTTACAATTATTTTTCAAAATGATGCCACAAGCTTGGCACACCTATCTTTGGGCTTTTTAGCCCATTCATCTTTGCAGCACCTCTCAAGCTCGAAAAGACTTGAGGCTGGAATTGCTGCCAAAGGTGCATCAACAAAGTATTGAGCAAAGGCTGTGAATACTTATGTGTATGGGATTTACCTTTTTTTTTTTTTATACATTTGAAAAATAAAATAAAAAAACTTTTCATGTTGTCGGAAATTTTATTTTATTTTATTTTTAATTTTTTGTTTTTTTCTCCCATTCCCCTCCACTTATTTACCTGTATCTCACCTTTTTTGTAAGGGGGCGCCTGAAGTTGGCAGACCCGTCAGCGATCCTGTTCTGTGTCCCTGTAATGTTTGTCTGATCTTGAATGGGATTGTGCTGAAATTTATATTTTCCCCTCAGGGATTAATAAAGTATTTGTCTGATTCTGATTCAGAATGGGGTATCATCTGTAGACATTTGATTACAAAAATTAACATATCTGAGAGATATTTTTGTATCCTGTTTTAAAAAGGGTTATTATATTTTTACATGCAAAATGTAATATTGTGAGAATCAGTTTGAACCAAGAATTGTGTCCGTATCATATCGTCGTCAGTTGTAAGATTAACCCTAAAAACTACACATGCATGCACACACACACACATATGCCATGGAAAGGAGAATGTGCCATCTGTCTTTTGATTGATTGATTGATTGAAATTTTTACTAGTAGATTGCACAGTACAGTACATATTCCGTACAATTGACCACTAAATGGTAACCGCGAATACATATTTCAACTTGTTTAAGTTGGGGTCCACGTTAATCAATTCATGGTCTGATTGTTGTATTTCATGAGAGGTCCCGAAAGAATAATTTTCGGAGGGACTTTCTTTTACAGGAATCAATAGAAAGACAAAATAATGCATCCAGTAAAAAAAATGGAATGATCGCTCGCTCTGTAATACATTTATACAAGTACAAAATGCAACTCAAATGAAAAGTCAATTAAATGTTTTTCTCAAAAGCTTCTCCTCGCTAAGGAAGGGCAATGGAGCCAACTTGTCCCGACCAGCGAGGCTTTCTAAGGGACAAAGACATTGAACAGTACGAATGTGCTGTTTTTGAGTTTGTTATGCAAGTAACATGAAAATATTTGATATTTAGAAAGGAGATCGCATGTGAATTCAGATCACATTTTCTGTGTACCGCCCTTTGTCACACATTGTGCAAAAGCAATGTTAGGAACAATAATAGAATAATGACTTTGCAAACATCAGTCTACATGTTTGAGTCTCACTCCAGCGTAGATGGTGTGCTCGGGGCTCTTCTGTCTCCTGCTGTTGGACTGTCTCTTTTTGAAGTCCAGAGCCACGTATGGCAAAGCGTCCTCAATCTGTCGGAAAAAGACATCCAGCTGTTCAGTTTTTGGAGAATGATCAACAATGCGAGTTCCATTACCATGAATTGATTAACGTGGACCCCGACTTAAACAAGTTGAAAAACTTATTCGGGTGTTACCATTTAGTGGACAATTGTACGGAATATGTACTGAACTGTGCAATCTACTAATAAAATTACCAATCAATCAATCAATCAATCAATCCCTTGACTTTAATGAGCTCACCTCATCATCCACATTGTCTTCCAGGACACTTGTCTGCATATTTGCTCCTGTCAGGACGATATAGAAACGTTACGCTGTGTTTATTAGCGTTAATCTTTGTTCGATTGATATTGATCGTACCGTCCTGCAGAAGCTGCTGTCTTCTGGACTTTTGGCAAGCAAGAGCAAGTAGGATGTTGAAGAATATGGACAAAAGCAGAGCTGCAATCAGGCAGGGTGTCAACCAAGTGTGGGTCTGTCCTCCAACATCCAGCCTGGAACCCTCGCCAAAAACTATCTCCCCACAGGAGGCCACTGCGCAGTAGTACAACCCCGCGTCAGCAAGGGTGACGTCCTTCTTGGACAGCATGTAAACGCAGCGCCGCTCGGACACTTTCGCACACCTGCTGCTGTTCTCCGAGTGGACGTACGTCATTCCAAAACAGGAGTCCCGTGAGGCCTCTCGGAACCAGTAGACCCTGTGATGTCCGTTGCTGATTCCAGGGTGCGTGGTGCATTGTAAGGCAGCAGAACTCCCCTCAGTTGCCGAGATAGATGTTGGACGCTGGCTAACAGATAGTCGGCTTGAATCTAGAACAGACATTTTGCTGACTTTAATGGCCATTTTTCCTATTGCTACAAAGAACTGCAATTAAAAATGGATTTTCATTTGGAAAATTGGACACCGCATACTCATTTCTTCTCTGTATTGACAAATAAAGAACAACTATTTATTAGGCCTGTCAAAAGTAACATGTTAATTCATATTAACTCACAATATTCATGTATGTACTGTGCGCCGGTAGAGCACATCATTTTGACTGTACATGCTCCTTTACCTTAAGCGTGGATAGTTACCTGAAAAACTGCGAGGGTTGTAATGTGGTTAGTGATCAGGTCAGTGCATGAGTCAGTGTAAAGAAGACTGAGGAGTGTGCTAGCTGGAAAATTCCACTTCAAATTACACCCAAGAATTCACTTTAGATAAAACTGAACAATTAAAACATGTTCCTGGATGACAAAATAAATTGCATTTGTGTCTAAATATTGGGGTCTCTTTTAAGTTAATTCCGAATTCATTAGTGTGATTAATCTGATTTAAAAAATGTGTAATTGGACAGCACTGCTATTTTTGCACTGAAATAATCAGTCCCAAACAAGTAATCGTTTATGTGTTATGGCTTTAAAAAGAGCACACATGTTTCCATGCTTCCAACGTAAAGATATATTTATCATTTGGTGTTCTCGCTCAGCACAAAAACTGGCAATATTGGGTTTATTTTTCATTTGAGCGACCTTTTTTTTTTTTTTTTTTTTAAATAAATTTCCAAAAACGTTTAATACATTTAAAACATTTTTTTTAATTAAATAAAACATTTAAAACATGTATATTTCATTGTATTTTTTATTTTACAGTGTGTTTTGTTTTTAAGTGTATGTTAAAAATGGACTTACTTTGTGATATTTAACCGACACTAATTGAAATTAGTGTCCTGCTCCTAATAAAATGTTATGGCACATGAACCATTCGAACGGGGGACGCACATTTGATTTTATCTTAAAAGTGACTCTCATTCAATTCATGTAGTCGGATAATTACAAAAACTTAAATTAAGGTATGACGGCTGAACCCTTTTGTTCCAGAGGGTTGCTTTTAAAATGGCCAGTCATTGAAGAAAATTACAGACTTTTGTGAAATACAATTGTATTAGTAATATCCTACTGAGAAGCAGCATCCTTTGTGTTTTTATGGTGAAATTATCCTCTGCATTTGACAGGGCATTTTTTTTTCTAAAATGTGTAACTCTGACAAACTACGTTTGTAAATAGATTAAAAACAAATGTCTACTGCAAAGGATCCGGGTTCTCAGAAAACTATGACAGTAGCTCAAGAATTAATATACCTTTCACAAGCAAAAATATTCCATTGTCAAAGCTGGTGACGGTGAGATGAGTCTGCCCACAATAGTACACAGCCGTGTCCGAGAGCTCCACACCAGAAATCTTTAGGTGGAAGAAGTTTGCTCCTTGGTGAGCTGTCAGTCGCTCGCTGAACACCCCCATTTTCTGATGGCTGTGGGAATTGTCCAAGTAGACGTAGTAAGAGAGGACAATTTCGGGCTTGTCACCTGCAACCTGCTTGTACCAGGACAGATATGTGGCCTCTGAGTCAAAGAAGCAAGGAAGGGTCACATTGTCGCCCAGGCTGGCGAAGAGGACCGTAGCATCTGAAACACAAACATGTTAAGAAAAATTATGTCTATTTTTTCCGTGCAGGAAAAACATTGTGCGTTAGTTTGATAACTTACGAGCTCTAAAAAGAGCAACCGCGAGCACGCAGAGTTTGAACATCCCTCACTCTCGCCTTTCAGGCTGTTTTTGGCCCAAATGGCATTGTCACGAAAAGGGGTCAAAGAAAAAAACACACTCCTCCTCTAATGGAAAAAAACGGTCTTTGCGTCAAATATGTGAAGATTTGTGTCGAACAGTGCTTTGTGCTTTAAAAGTTAACTCTCAAATCATCTTGCATGCGCCACCCCCAAACATTTGAATCATTTTCAGTGATTATTTCTTCGTACACCAGCATTGCCAAGGCTGTTAGCCTCTTCTTTGCTTTCATTGTCTTTATTTGCAACAGTCAAACATGAGCAATTAGTCAGCATCATTAGCTTGGTCTGTTTTTGTCATCTTACGCCCTAACAACTATTTGAAATTATATACTGTATACTTCAACTAGTTTCATACTGTGAAGATCAGCAGCTTTGGAAAAATAAAGAAAAAACATATTTTCAAACCTGCCGAAATGACTTCTGAGTTGAAGTCCAGCAACAGAGTAAACTGAGTTTAGGCTAGAGGCAGAAAACTCCAGGAAATGTTTTTCTAGGTTCAGGCGGGGCCCCAAAAGTAGCATATTCTCTGAAGGGAGGTTTGCTGTGTCTCAAACCTGATCTATGCAACTGAAAGATTATTATGGTCACTTCCCCTCTGTTCCTTGGCTTCTTGGTGGACTGTTGTGGTCAAAGTGATCTGTTTGCGAGCGTTTTGGCCCCGGCATGAGCAGGGTAGTGACCTCCGCAGCTCCAGCCGGGCGTCGGCACACAGAAAAATGTAGAAGAGAGGATCAAGCAGCGCGTTGAGGCTGGTCATCCCATAGCACAGCCGGTAGAGCAGGAAGATGGAGCGCTCCAGGGCGCACGGCTCGTCGGCCTGCAGCAGTGAGGCGAATCTGTACCCGCCCACCAGGTGGTAGGGTCCAAACACGGCAATGAAGTTGACTGTGATCACCACCAAGATGCCCACAATCTTGTGGCGCTCGTGGGCCGACAAAGAGGGAGAGCGGCGAAGGGTCACTCCAATGTGGGCTGAGGTGTAGCTGAAAGATGAAGGATGAAATTACTTTTACATCCAAAGATTTAATGTAATACTTATGCAAAACAAATCACAAACTCTTGTTAAAGGAAAAAAGCAACTCATTAAGTCTTGGTTAGAATCGGAAGATATCCAGGAATAGACCAAAACTAGATCTGATCAATCTAAGACTATGAGCATGAAATGATGAAGTCTGCTCTGCTGAAAAGCGAGTTTTGTCTTTTAAGACAAATTAAACACTGCAGTTGCGATCGATTGAATGCCCTGAGAATACGAACTGATAAAAGAGGAACATCCATAGACAGATTTCTTGACACAAAGAGTGCATTTTAAGCAGTGTGTTAAAGGCCTACTGAAACCCACTACTACCCACCACGCAGTCTGATAGTTTATATATCAATGATGAAATATTAACATTGCAACACATGCCAATACGGCCTTTTTAGTTTACTAAATTACAATTTTAAATTTCCCGGGAGTTTCGTCTTTGAAATGTCGTGTAATGATGACGTGTACGCACACACACAGCTAAATGTCGTCTGCTTTAACGACATAATTATACAGTTTTTTGGACATCTGTGTTGCTGAATCTTTAGCAATTTGTTCAATTAATATTGGAGAAGTCACAGTAGAAAGATGGAGTTGGGAAGCTTTAGCCTTTAGCCACACAAACACACGGTGATTCCTTGTTTAAAATTCCTGGAGGTGAAACTTTCCTATGGATCAGAGCGCGGTCAAGAGAACATGGATCCCGACCACATGTCAACTAGCAGGTTTCGGTGAGAAAATTGTGGTTAAAAAGTCAGTTCTTACCGGAGAAAAGCTGAGCTTGTGCCGTCCATAGCTGCCGTCGACTCCCCTGAGACACTGCGCGCTAAGACACCCGTGGAGACACCCTTCCGACTATCAGGTACTGTTTAACTCACTAAAACACTAGCAACAGAATAGAAAGATAAGGGATTTATTAACATTTAACCTAGTAAATGTGTCTAAAAACATCGGAATCCGTCCCAATGCAATCGCGTTTTTTTTTCTTTTTCTAGTCCGTCGCTATCAATATCCTCAAACACGAATCTTTCATCCTCGCTCAAATTAATGGGGAAATTGTCGTTTTCTCGGTCCGAATAGCACTTTTTGTTGGAGGCTCCCATTACAAACAATGTGAATATGTGAGGAGCCATCAAACATGTGACGTCATTGTCTACAACTTCCGGTAGAGGCAGGACATTTCTCTTAGCCCCGAAAGTTGCAAACTTTATCGTGGATGTTCTCTACTAAATCCTTTCAGCAAAAATATGGCAATATCGCGAAATGATCAAGTATGACACATAGAATGGACCTGCTATCCCCGTTTATATAAGGAAATCTAATTTCAGTAGGCCTTTAATGCAGCAACCTATCATATTTCTGTGATCTGCATCCTAGCTCACCCAAGTATGGTGCACGGCAACAGGAATCCCAGAGCCACAGTGGTGATTTTGAAGTGGGCGTATTTGGGGCTGACTGGATACTGCTCCAAACACAGCAATCGATCCGGTTCGAAAACAGACGGCAGAAGTCCAAACAGGCAGAAGAGAAAGGTGAGCATCCACACCGCCACGCCTGACACCGCAGCCACCTTGATCGTCCTCACCCTGCGGCTGCTTATTGGGAACACGATGGCCAGGCAGCGGTCCAGCGCTATCAGGCACAGGAACATGACGCTGGCGTAGACATTGACGTAGAACACGTAGCCTACCAGCTCGCAAGTAAGTGGGCCGTAGGGCCAGCGGTGGCCTCCCTGAAGGTACAGGATCCACAATGGCAGGGTGAGCAACTGCAGAAGGTCGGATAGCAGCAAGTTGAGGATGTAGACTCGCTGGCAGCCTCCGTTACCTGTGCGACCCAGGTGGTAGAGTCCCCACAGGGACAGCAGGTTGCTGGGCAGGCCCAAGGAGAAAACTAGGCCATAGATGCAAGTCAGGCCAAAGACGTCTGTGTCCAAGGGAAGGCCGCAGCTGTCATTGGACATGTCTCTGCTGGACAAACGCCTTCACATGCGAGTTCTTTATGTCATTATCCTTTCTAGTTGGGTTCCAACTCACAAATCAGCACAGAGCAGGTTGCCATCACGTGGACAACAATCCACTCCAGTTTAAGCTTTCTCACCTCAGGATGCGGCTCGCTCTCAATCTCACTGTTGCTGCTATGACCTGCGCTCAGCAAGTGCTGGGAACACGGCGTCTGGACCAACATTTGTCCATTCTTTGATCGTTTCCTACCACAGGAAGTCAACGTTTTCGGCCTTAGGGGCAACATCCTGAGGCAGGAGAACGCCTATCGTGCACAGAAAAAAAACACACACTCGCTTTCAGCCAGCAAGGAGACGTGGCGATCAGGCTCGCTTCATGCATGGCTATCACTTATGTCCTTTAGTATTTGGCATTTGACACATGGACATCTTTGATAAATGTATGCATCAGCTAGCACGTGCAAAAGCACCTGCCTTTTTACCCTGCATTAGAAATGTGGCCTTTTTTCTGGGGCCCAATTTTTTTGTTTATTAAGGAACAAAAATCATCTGATGGGAAATATATTGGAGTTCTTATGAGAATTCCTCCACAACTGCTCGATGGTGCTCATAAACCTCCAATTCCCTCTTCTCCCTCGAGTGTGCTGTGTGTCAACTTATACGGCTGCAACCTACGGCATGTTTCCTCTGACACATTTTACAGAAAAGTAATAATGTTTGTAAAATCATGACTTTGTTTGGTACAAAATGAACCAAAACAGTAGAGCTGCTGAAAACAAACAAAATGGAAAAACAACTCAAAGCATTGTCCAGTTGTTTACTGATATTTGTCATATTTAGAAAAGGGAGAGAGAGCATACCTGACAAGACCTGCTCAGTGGCCTTGTGGGTAGTGTCCACCCTGAGACTGGAAGGTTGTGAGTTCAAACCCATACCAAAGACTATAAAAATGAGACCCATCACCTCCCTGCTTGGCACTCAGCCTCAAAGGTGGAATTGGGGGCTAAGTCACCAACATGATTCCCGAGCACGGCCACCGCTGCGGCTCACTGCTCCCCTAACATCCCAGGGGGTGAACAAGGGGATGAGTCAAATGCAGAAGATAACTTCACCATACCCAGTGTGTGTGACTATCTTTGGGACTTTAAATGTTTACATTTTTATTTTGATAAATGGGGAATTTACGGGGAAAATGGAAACAAGAGGGTTTCATTTCAGTTACAAATGGCTGTTAAGTCGGTGAAAAAAAATATATACCGATGTCATGATTCAACTGGGGCAAATTATATAGGGATCCTAGATGTGAGCTATTTAGCGGAATTCCGCTATTCTTTTAGCCAAAGTGATATATTTTTTAGATTTATGTACAACACCGCTAACTCAACGCTCTCCGGCACATAAATGTTAAAAGGTTGTACTTGTATAGCACTTTTCTACCCCTTTTTAAGGAGCCCAAAGTGCTTTGACAGTATTTCTACATTCAGCCATTCACACACTGATGGTGGGAACTGCCATGCAAGGCGCTAACCAGGACCCATCAGGAGCAAGGGTGAAGTGTCTTGCCCAAGGACACGACGGACGTGACTAAGATGGTAAAAGGTGGGGATTGAACCAGTAACCCTCAGATTGCTGGCACGGCCACTCTACCAACTTCGCCACGCCGTCCCCATATTGGTTAGCTGGCTGCTTAGAGCTAACCACAGCTTAGAGCTAACCACGCTAGCAGGTCGAGTACAGACTGCGAGTCCAGCCGACATTAATTGACTTGTTCAGGTTTTCTGGCGCACCTGGGCTAGCTGGCTGCAGAGAGCCAAAGGTAGCCACGCTAGTAGGCCTAGTGCAGCCTAAAGATAGGAGGTGAACCTTTTGTGAACAGAACTAGTGCAGCCCAGGTGTTTTAGTCATTTTAAAAGAATGAGGTGATCTATTGTATCAAAGGCATCGCTAAGATACAGTAGAACCAAGACTGACCGTTTTTGAGAGTCAGCACTCAACCTGAGATCGTTCACGATCTTTAAAAAGGCCGTCTCCGTACTGTGGTTCACCGTAAAACCAGACTGAAACTGAAACTTCTCCAAAATATTGCAAAGAGTTGTTTAAAAACAAGTTTTTATAAAATGTTACTTAAAATGGTAAGTTTGATACAGGTCTGTAATTATTCAAATTGTCAGCATCCAAATTGCTCTTCTTTGTCGGGGGCCTCACCACGACTTTTTAAAAAAAATTCCTCTTAAAGAATTTTATGATATTCTAAAAAAAAAGGTTGTAATTTAATCTAACAGACATGTAGTGGGTTTTAATGTGGAAAAAACTCTGTCAAGCACCTCAGCTAACGAGGTGTTTAATAAATTGAGCGTGCTCCACCCAAACAAGGTCACCGGCCTTGACAATATCCCCTCCAGATTCCTCATGGACTCTGCCACCACCATTGCCCCAATAATCGCACATATAATAAACCTCTCAATCAAACAACGCCAAGTACCTAAGGATTTTAACCCCCCTTTATAAAAAAGGAAGTAAATTAGAACCTGGTAACTATCGACCTGTTTCTATTCTCAATTCCATTTCTAAAGTAATGGAAAAAATAGTTTATGAACAGGTTGATAGATAGGATAGGATAGGATAGGTCTTTATTGTCATTGCACAAGTACAACAAAACTTTGTTTTCAGCACAAACCTGTTCAAGATTAGACAAACAAACAGTGTACAGGGTTACAGAACAAGAACGCTGATGGGTCGCCGTAAGGCGCACCGTAAAAGATGGGAAAAAGGTAAACACTGGGGAAGGATGAGTAAAAAAAGACAATCCAGACTGGGCTCCTAAGGGGGCACCGTGCCCCCTCCCCTCTCAATAAACTGTGGAGTCCCCCAAGGCAGTATACTAGGACCTTTACTGTATATATACATAAATGACATGCCATCAGCATGCGACTGTGAATTGTTCCTGTTTGCGGATGACTCGTCCCTGCTGGTATCCGTCAAGGACAAGTCACAGATGGAACAAATCCTCATATTTGCACCTGGCTCACTGACAACAAGCTATCCATACACTTAGGTAAAACGGAATCCATCCTATTTGGGTCCCATATCAACCTTAAGAAAGTCAGTGACTTCACTATAAAAGTGGGTGACATTGTTATGACCAGGAAAGATGAGATCACCTACTTAGGTTCCATTCTAGAGGCCAATCTTTCCTGTGATAAAACGGCAACCAAGGTAATCAAAAAGGTCAACCAAAGAACGAGATTCCTCTACAGAATCTCCTCTCTGGTCAACAAAAGCACCTTGAAGATTCTAGCAGGAACTCTCATTCAACCTTTTTTCGATTACGCTTGCGAGAAGGACTTTGGGTTTATTCTTATTGTTTTCAACTACTGTGGAGAAAAAAAGTGTTTCTTGCGTTATTAACCGCTGTGTTGTATATTTTTTTTCTTTTCATGTAATATTTGATGATTAGTCATTAGTTTAGTTTTCCTCCCTTTCCTCTCGGCTAACCTGCAATTTTTTTAATTTTTAATTTTTTTTTTTACTTTACTCATCATTTCTCCATGAAGGCATTGATTTTACAATTACCTTTGTTGATTTTAGAAGATGCAACAGCATCAAGGCTGTATTTGAGGTTCTGATCAAAATTGTCAACAATAAAATCACAGGGTGCAGGTAAAACTATCAGAGGATAAGTATTAAAAACTGTGATAAAATTTGCAGCCACTTCAGAAGTTTGATAGCGCTTCATCACAATTTACACTGAGGTCTCTCGCTGGATAAAAGCTGTGGTATTAAAAAACACACAGTAGTTGTCGGACACAACCAAGTCGACAAAAGAGTACACACAGGTGGAGAGACCATAAGTATTGACCAAATCCAGAGTTTGTCCTTTCTTGTGAGTTCGCTGTCTGACATGTTGGGTAAAATCCATGAAATCTAACTTTAAAAACTCACTTGAAACAGGGTTTAAAACCTCATCAGTGTGTAGATTAAAATCCCCAGCTAAAATTATCATAATATATGTTGAAATAATGATTGATAAAAACTCAGAAAAAACATTTATAAAAACAAAACCTTTCTTTGGTGGTCTATAAACAGCAGCGCACAAAACTGGGGGGCTACTAAAACAATAGCATGACATTCAAAAGTGGAATAGTGGTCTAATACAATCAGTTTTGATGTTAGGGAATGCATGGCTATTGATGCTGTGCAACCTCCCTTCCTGCCACTTCTGACTGTAAAAAGCAAAGTTAAAATTGGATGGAGAGGTGCATCTCTACCCAGCCGTATCTCAGTTAAAAGCTAATTTTTGGTCTAAAATCAAATCATAATAATAAAAGACTTAATGACCAGAGAAGGAATATTTAAAAGTGCAATGTTAATAGTGTATTAGTGACTGTTGTGTGAATGTGATCTGTATCGTTCTGTGTTAGTGATGATGGTTGGAATACATGAATGATTTGTGGAAAAATTAAGTCCAAATCCAGTGTTGTGTACAAACCCAGTTTCCATATGAATTGGGAAATTGTGTTAAATGTTAATATAAATGGAATACAATGATCTGCAAATCCTTTTAAACCCACATTCAATTGAATGCACTACCAAGACAAGATATTTGATGTTCAAACTCATAAACTTTATTTTTTTTTTGCAAATAATAATTAACTTAGAATTTCATGGCTGCAACACGTGCCAAAGTAGTTGGGAAAGGGCATGTTCACCACTGTGTTACATCACCTTTTCTTTTAACAACACTCAATAAACGTTTGGGAACTGAGGAAACTAATTGTTGAAGCTTTGAAAGTGGAATTCTTTCCCATTCTTGTTTGATGTAGAGCTTCAGTCGTTCAACAGTCCGGGGTCTCAGCTGTCGTATTTTACGCTTCATAATGCGCCACACATTTTCGATGGGAGACAGTTCTGGACTACAGGCGGGCCAGGAAAGTACCTCCACTCTTTTTTTACGAAGCCACGCGGTTTTAACCCTTGTCTTGCTGAAATAAGCATGGGCTTCCATGATAACGTTGCTTGGATGACAACATATGTTGCTCCAAAACCTGTATGGACCTTTCAGCATTAATGGTGCCTTCACAGATGTGTAAGTTACCCATGCCTTGGGCACTAATACACCCTCATACCATCACAGATGCTGGCTTTTGAACTTTGCGCTAATAACAATCCGAATTGTTATTTTCCTCTTTGTTCTGGAGGACACCACATCCTCTGTTTCCAAATATAATTTGAAATGTGGACTTGTCAGACCACAAAACACCTTTTCACTTCACATCCGTCCATCTTAGGTGAGCTCAGGCCCAGCCAGGCCGGCGCGTTTTAGGATATTGTTGATAAATGGGTTTGGCATTGCATAGTAGAGTTTTAACTTGCACTTACAGATGTAGCGACCAACTGTAGTTACTGACAGTGGTTTTTTGAAGTGTTCCTGAGCCCATGAGGTGATATCCTTTACACACTGATGTCGGTTTTTGATGCAGTACCGCCTGAAGGATCAAAAGTCCGTAATATCATCGCTTACGTGCAGTGATTTCTACAGATTCTCTGAACTTTTTGATGATTTTACGGACCGTAGATGGTAAAATCCCTTAATTCCTTGCAATAGCTCGTTGAGAAATGTTCTTCTAAAACAGTTCGTCAATTTGCTTAAAAATTGGTGACCCTCGCCCCATCCTTGATTGTGAATTACTTAGCATTTCATGGAAGCTGCTTCTATAGACAATCATGGCACCCAACTGTTCCAAATCAGCCTGCACACCTGTGGGATGTTGCATATAAGTGTTTGATGAGCATTCCTCAACTTTATAAGTATTTATTGCCACCTTTTGCAACTTCTTTGTCACATGTTGCTAGCATCAAATTCTAAAGTTAATGTTTATTTGCAGAAAAAAAATGTTTATCAGTTTGAACATCAAATATTTTGTCTTTGTAGCATATTCAACTGAATATGGGTTGAAAATTATTTGCAAATCATTGTATTCCGTTTATATTTACATCTAACACAATTTCCCAACTCATATGGAAACAGGGTTTGTATATTGCAGTTAAAATAAATCCATAGGGGCTAGGACCAGGGGCACATCAGGATATAGAGGCATGCAGATAAGAAGCGGCTGGCCTTATTATAATTAGCATTTCTTTTAACTCACTTTTATGTCCCCTACTATTTTATTCCTTTCTTCTACAGCAGCGGTTCTCAAATGGGGGTACGCGTATCCCTGGGGGTACTTGAAGGTATGCCAAGGGGTACGTGAGATTTTTTTTTAAAATATTCTAAAAATAGCTACAATTCAAAAATCCTTTATAAATATGTTTATTGAATAATACTTCAACAAAAAATGAATGTAAGTTCATAAACTGTGAAAAGAAATGCAACAATGCAATATTCAGTGTTGACAGCTAGATTTTCGTCCCATTAATATTGATGTTAAAGATTTCTTTTTTTGTGAAGAAATGTTTAGAATTAAGTTCATGAATCCAGATGGATCTCTATTACAATCCCCAAAGAAGGCCATTTAAGTTGATGATTACTTCTATGTGTAGACATTTTATTAATAATTGAATCCCTTGTTTATTTTTCAACAAGTTTTTAGTTATTTGTATATCTTTTTTTCCAAATAGTTCAAGAAAGACCACTTCAAATGAGCAATATTTTGCACTGTTATACAATTTAATAAATCAGAAACTGATGACATAGTGCTGTATTTTACTTCTTTGTCTCTTTTTTTCCACCAAAAATGCTTTGCTCTGATTAGGGGGTACTTGAATTAAAAACATGTTCACAGGGGGTACATCGCTGAAAAAATGTTGAGAACCACTGTTCTACAGCCTCCATTGTAACCAATTACACAAATGAGACAACTATATAATTGTTCAACCCTCCAGCTACTTTATGTGACGATCTGTCACATCTCATGTCACTTGTTTGTCATATTTCCTCAGTTTTATGTTTATTTCTTGGTCAGTGCTCTTATTTAAGTTCCACTTCCTGCATCTCTTCTTGAACGCTCGTTCCGTCACCTGTCCCTGATTATCAGCCTGGCACCCCTGAATGCAGTCGCCAATCAGGCTGCTATTTATGCCTGCCCCGCCCTCAAGCTCGAGGCTTGATCTATTTTACTGACTTTTAGCGCATCCATAACTGCGCCTCCTGTGTTGAGTATAACGAAAGACTTGTCTTACTTGTACGACGTCTTCCTGTCTCCTGCATCTTGGGGTCACAACTACCACAGCCATTCAAGTCCCTGACACAATAGCTTCCTTCCAGAAGGGATTGAGGACAGTGAGGATGGAGATTTGGAAGAGCAAATAAAGGAAAACATAGATGCTAATGATGAGACAGAAGAGCCAGGAGAGAAATCACTGGAGATGATTTCAGTTTCTAATTTCTGGTCAGAAAAGTATTAGGAGGCCATAGTGCAGGGAATTTTGCCGGAGGTGAGGACATCATTCTAAAACAGGCCAAATCAGTGTTAAAACGGCCAACATTTTTTCAAACACATCACGCCACTGAAGTCTCACTTTCGGCATTCCCACTTGTGCACGAGAGGCACACTGCGCATTGCCAGCAGTCACATTAGAGCAGTGGTTCTCAAACTTGGCTCTCAAAGTACCACCACAATGACCAACATTAAAGTATGGTAGCGTACTGGGCCCAAATATCGATTAAAAACAGTACAGAGGTTTTTCTTTAACAAATATATTCAAAATTTTGGCCACTGTAACATTACAAACAACTTGAACAGTATCACTGTGTCTGAATATTGGAAAATAAAATACTGTACTTTAATCAAGTGATTTTTTGGCGTACCACTAGATTGAGCCCGCGTACCACTAGTGGTACACGTACCACAGTTTGAGAATTCCTGCATTAGAGAAAGGGAATGGAAATTTGAATTTCACCTATAAGTATGAAATGAGAAGAAACTGAAATATTTGGCAAATCAGACTAATTCAGTGCATGGAAACATGTTGAGTGTAAAAAGTGACAAGATGTCAAACAAAGCTGCATAAATAATAAATGATTACTTTCAAAGTAGTAAAACAAACCTGTGCTGTCATCTTTGTCAGCAGAAATGTTCAGGTTTCAGTCTACAAGAATTCCACTTCCAACTAGAGAAAACATGCCGCAGTCAATAGTATATGATTTTTGTTTTGCACACACACACAATCTATGGTTGGAGCCCAAAAAACATTAATAAATAGCTACTAAATAAATCAAAAGTTACTCACATGTTATCCAATACTTGAGGAGTTTTTTCACAAAATACCTACTCTTACTCAAGTATTTATTTTGATGACGTTTTACTTTACTTGAGTAATATTAGTCTAAAGCAGTGGTTCTCAAATGGGGGTACGCGTACCCCTGGGGGTACTTGAAGGTATGCCAAGGTGTACGTGAGATTTTAAAAAATATTCTAAAAATAGCAACAATTCAAAAATCCTTTATAAATATGTCTATTGAATGATACTTCAACAAAATATGAATGTAAGTTCATAAACTGTGAAAAGAAATGCAACAATGCAATATTCATTGTTGACAGCTAGATTTTTGTCCCATTAATATTGATGTTAAAGATTTCCTTTTTTGTGAAGAAATGTTTAGAATTAAGTTGATGAATCCAGATGGATCTCTATTATGCTCACCAAAGAAGGCCCTTTAAGTTGATGATTACTTCTATGTGTAGAAATCTTTATTTATAATTGAATCCCTTGATTATTTTTCAACAAGTTTTTAGTTATTTGTTTATCTTCAAGAAAGACCACTACAAATAAGCAATATTTTAAACTGTTATACAATTTAATAAATCAGAAACTGATGACATAGTGCTGTATTTTACTTTTTTATCTCTTTTTTTCAACCAAAAATGCTTTGCTCTGATTAGGGGGCACTTGAATTAAAAAAATGTTCACAGGGGGTACATCACCGAAAAAAGATTGAGAACCACTGTTCTAAAGTAACAATCGTCCTACCTCAGTACAATAATACGGTGCTCTTGTTTTAAGTTGAAATATTGAAAGTCTAGTGAGGAATATTATTATTATACACATTCATTATTTATTTTGTTCCTTGTGATGTATCCATCAAAGATTGATAACAGGACTGTATTGTGATATTGGTGTTAGCGTGTAGGTCGCACAGTCAGGAGTTTGAGGATTTTCATGTGTGGAGTTTGTATGTGTCAGTTTTCTCTGGGTGTCTTTTAAACATCGTCTTTTATCAGGTCATTGTATTCTCCAGGCTTTGAATCAATAGCAGCTATCTAATTCTGGTATGTCTAAGGCCCATTCTACACTAAGCCGGCTTAGTGTAGAATGTGGGTAATTCCCACATAACCTTATCCATGTCCACACGCACACAATGCCACCATTTAAGACCCCCCCTCCGTCCACCGGCGCAACGTGACCTAGTACGCATGCGTGGAAAATGCGCACGTCTTAGTCACTTCCAGTGTTGCTTTGTGTGACAGTTCTTGAATTAAATTTAACTTGTCTGAACAATATCCAGTGTTGTGGTATTTCAATGAACTGGAATCCAGTGTGCTGTGGGGCCCCATTGTAGTGAATCACACCTGAGCCATCATAAATTATCCATCCATCCATCCATTTCCAACCGCTTATTCTCTTTAGGGTCGCTGGGGGCGTAATCAAATCTTTAATGGACATGTGAAAGTAAACAGTGTGATAAAGAACATTTTACATCAATCAATCTAGGAATCTAGATATCTGGTCAGAACACTCCACACGTTTTTGCCTTCACCTTCATTGTCCATTTGTTTTTGGTGACTTTATATACTCTGGACCTAGACGTTGAATCCGCGACATACATGGCGGACAATAACTAATACAGTCTGCTTTACATGTCCAAATGCATTCAAGGTTTTCCGTGGTCTTCCCTGGACGGCCAGGTAACAAAAAGCACACGCTACCTTTTTGATCACACCTATGGGAGCCCGCATTTTTGATGTCTCTCCTTTAACAAATGGACAAAGTTTTTCGGTAAGTAGAATCTCAGCTGACCTGGACATTTCAAAGTTCTCTTGCCGTCTGAAAAGTGTTGTATCCCAAATAGCTGCAATCGCACATTTCCTTCTATTGAGGTATTCATGTGTGATTTCCACAAGCGTCTCTACATGTCAAAGGAGAAACATGGTCATGTCTGGATGACTCGCCTTCATATTTCCAGTGGTTAGCTCCCAGTTACAAAACTGCTTTATTATGAAGCTGGCTGTGGCGCATTCTTTCTGACGTCACTTCGTCTCCAAACTCAGTTTGTAAATGATCGATGAGTCCGTACTAAGCTAAGAGCTGGAGATTCAAGAAATACACAAAGTCCTGGCATATTTGTGGTAATTTCAAATATTTTATTCAACTGGAGAAAGAGGGCACACATTTTAGCTCCCATTATCTATTTTCGTGACCATCTATTTTGGCAAAGATTTAGGTTTGTCTCTTTTTGATAACGTATGCACTGTGGCCAAGAAATATCACAACTATGCAGATTGATTGCCCACTGATTGGTATCAGCCATTGCTGATTGATGCCTTTTAATGCTGATCATAAACACTGATCCGCTCGCGCTAAAATAGGGGCAAGCAGCTATTTGTGTACCTCCATACAGTTTGGAGCCACTCCCCTAAACTAATAATAAGCATCTCCATTGCGGGGAAAAACTGCACTTCTCAGTATCTTAAATATAATTTTTAAGCATTATTATAACAGGAGGACTAGAGTAAATATGTTACACACTAAGAAAAAGCCAGGAACAGGCATGCTAATAGCTCAGCTAACCTTGTCGATTCCAATGTTGCTTCAAGTTGTTGTATTATGGCTGAAAGAGATTGTGTTATGTTGTTGTATTATGCCATACCAACTTTATTTTCAAACCCCTTTAATTATGGCTGAACATGGTTGGGTTGTGGCTTTAGTATGTTGATGTATTACGGCTTAAAGTGGTTGTCTTGTGGCTTTATGTTGTTGTATTATGGCTGAATGTGGTTGTTGTGGCTTTATGTTGTTGTATTATGGCTGAATGTGGTAGTGTAGTGGCTTTATGTTGTTGTATTATGGCTGAATGTGGTAGTGTAGTGGCTTTATGTTGTTGTATTATGGCTGAATGAGGTTCTGTTGTGGCTTTATGTTGTTGTATTATGGCTGAATGTGGTTGTTGTGGCTTTTTGTTGTTGTATTATGGCTGAATGTGGTAGTGTTGTGGCTTTATGTTGTTGCATTATGGCTGAATGTGGTTGTTGTGGCTTTTTGTTGTTGCATTATGGCTGAATGTGGTAGTGTAGTGGCTTTATGTTGTTGTATTATGGCTGAACGTGGTTTCCGTTGTGGCTTATGTTGTTGTATTATGGCTAAATGTGGTTGTTGTGGCTTTTTGTTGTTGTATTATGGCTGAAAGTGGTTGTGTTGTGGCTTTATGTTGTTTTTATTATGGCTGAATGTGGTTGTGTTGTGGCTTTATGTTGTTGTATTATGGCTTAAAGTAGTTGTGTTGTGGCTTTATGTTGTTGTATTATGGCTGAAATTGGTTGTGTTGTGGCTTTTTGTTGTTGCATTATGGCTTAAAGTAGTTGTGTTGTGGCTTTATGTTGTTGTATTATGGCTGAACGTGGTTGTGTTGCGGCTTATGTTGTTGTATTATGGCTGAACGTGGTTGTGTTGTGGCTTTATGTTGTTTTTATTATGGCTGAATGTGGTTGTGTTGTGGTTTTATGTTGTTGTATTATGGCTTAAAGTAGTTGTGTTTTGGCTTTATGTTGTTGTATTATGGCTGAAATTGGTTGTGTCGTGGCTTTTTGTTGTTGTATTATGGCTGAATGTGGTTGTGTTGTGGCTTTTTGTTGTTGTATAATGGCTTAAAGTGGTTGTGTTGTGGCTTTATGTTGTTGTATTATGGCTGAATGGGGTTGTGTTGTGGCTTTTTGTTGTTGTGACATGGCTTAAAGTACAAACCCCGTTTCCATATGAGTTGGGAAATTGTGTTAGATGTAAATATAAACGGAATACAATGATTTGCAAATCATTTTCAACCCATATTCAGTTGAATATGCTAAAAAGACAAAATATTTGATGTTCAAACTGATAAACATTTTTTTTTTGCAAATAATCTTTAACTTTAGAATTTGATGCCAGCAACATGTGACAAAGAAGTTGGGAAAGGTGGCAATAAATACTGATAAAGTTGAGGAATGCTCATCAAACACTTATTTAGAACATCCCACAGGTGTTTAGGCTAATTGGGAACAGGTGGGTGCTATGATTGGGTATAAAAGCAGCTTCCATGAAATTCTAAGTAATTCACAAACAAGGATGGGGCGAGGGTCACCAATTTGTAAGCAAATTGTCAAACAGTTTTAGAACAACATTTCTCAACGAGCTATTGCAAGGAATTTACGGATTTTACCATCTACGGTCCGTAAAATCATCAAAAGGTTCAGAGAATCTGGAGAAATCACTGCTTCATACAACCACTGTCAGTAACTACAGTTGGTCGCTACATCTGTAAGTGCAATTTAAAACTCTACTATGCAAAGCGAAAGCCATTTATCAACAACACAAACAAACGCCACCTGTTTTGCTGGGCCTGAGCTCATCTAAGATGGACTGATGCAAAGTGGATAAGTGTTCTTTGGTCTGACGAGTCCACATTTGAAATTATATTTGGAAACTGTGGACGTGGTGTCCTCCGGAACAAAGAGTAAAATAACTATCCGGATTGTTATAGGCGTAAAGTTGAAAAGCCAGCATCTGTGATGGTATGGGGGTGTATTAGTGCCCAAGGCATGGGTAACTTACACATCTGTGAAGGCACCATTAATGCTGAAAGGTCCACACAGGTTTTGGAGCAACATATGTTGTCATCCAAGCAACGCTATCATGAACGTCCCTGCTTATTTCAGCAAAACAATGCCAAGCCACGTGTTACAACAGCGTGGCTTCGTAGTAAAAGAATGCAGGTACTTTCCTGGCCCGCCTGCAGTCCAGACCTGTCTCCCATCGAAAATGTGTGGCGCATTATGAAGCGTAAAATACGACAACAAGACCCCCTGTTGAACAACTTAAGCTGTACATCAAGCAAGAATGGTAAAGAATTCCACTTTCAAAGCTTTAACAATTAATTTCCTCAGTTCCCAGATGTTTATTGAGTGTTGTTAAAAGAAAAGGTGATGTAACACAGTGGTAAACATGTCTTTTCCCAACTACTTTGGCATGTGTTGCAGCCATGAAATTCTAAGTTAATTATTATTTGCAAAAAAAAAAAAAAAGTTCGAGTTTCAACATCAAATATATTGTCTTTGTAGTGCATTCAATTGAATATGGGTTGAAAAGGATTTGCAAATCATTGTATTACGTTTATATTTACATCTAACACAATTTCCCAATTCATATGGAAATGGGGTTTGTAGTTGTGTTGTGGCTTTGTTGTTGTTGTACAATGGCTGAACGTAGTTGTGTTGTGGCTTTATGTTGTGGTATTGTGGCTTTTTGTTGCCGTTTTATGGCTTAAAGTGGTTGTGTTGTGGCTTTATGTTGTCGTATTGCAGAGGTGAGTAGTAACGCGCTACATTAACAGTTACATTTGAGTTTGAGTTTGAGTTTATTTGGACAATGCATGCATACAACATGATACATCACGATTTTCAGTTTCTCTTTTCAACATGTTCGAAAATTTTACATTACAGTTGCTAAAACTTTTGTTCACTTCATTTGTTCTCAATTCACAGTATACTCCATAATTAATCACAATAAAAATAAATAAATACAGTAAATAAATAAATGATACTCTGTGATGTAAGTTACATTTCATTTGATGAGATAAGTAAGATTATTTAAAAAATAACGGATGGATGGATGAAATAAATTCAGAAAGTTAATCATGGTTCTTCTTCTTTGTACTTTGTAAACACTTTAAGTTTGAAAAGTTTCTTGGAGTGGATCATGTTAGTACATTGTTTGGTTGCTTTGCTTAATCCATTCCACAATTTAATTCCACATACAGATATACTGAAGATCTTAAGTGTTGTACGTGCATACAATTGTTTTAAATTACATTTTTCTCTAAGATTATATTTCTCCTCAATTTTGAGAAAGATTGTTGTATATTCTTGGGTAGCAGGTTATAGTTTGCTTTGTGTATAATTTTAGCTGTTTGCAATTTCACTATGTCATGGAAGTACAGTATTTTTGATTCAATAAATAAATGGTTACTTAAGTACATTTTTAAATAAAATGTACTTGTCAGTGTAGTTTCAATGCAACACACTTTTTACTTTTATTTGAGTATTTTTGTGAAGAAGAAATATTACTTTTACTCCGTTACATTGAGTTTCATTCCGATCGTTACATGTGTTTATATCACAATTAATATCTAATCTATTGATTAGGCCTTGCAAAGACGTGTTCATTTGTCAGCAAGCCTTCCTCCAACAGGCACAGTCACATGACCCAGTTTCACCAATCCAACTTAAGCCCTCGTGTCGTTTGAAACCATTTCACTAATAAATTGGAGCTTACCTGGTGGGGTACAACAAGCAGGTGGTGGAAAGGACTGTTTTATAAGCTGAAATAGGTCAGTGTTTTAAAGTACTTGATAAAATAGAAACCTGCTTGTTTAATAAGTGTCATAATGTTCCCTAAAAAGAAATTTTAATTCTGTGACATGACGTCAGCACATCCCGGCTGTTTGAGAGAACTGGTGAACAGATACCTCCTAAAACAGTTGACTAAATAGCGTTTTTTTTTTATATCTCTGATGATCATAATAACCACAAGTTTCATTTTAACACAATACAACATTACAAACACCAACTAGCTGTGGAAAAATGTATTTGTTAGATACAAAGCTTAAATGTTACTTGCGCTAGCTTATTAGCACATAGCATTCTTTTTCTTTACTGTCGCATTAGAGATATACAGCATGGAATCTAGGACTTCACATGTAGGTGTGAAAATAGAAGAAAGGAAATTATTTGACAAATCTGACTCATTTAGTGCATATGTAGCCCAGGTGGTTTGGCCCCTGTGTCTTTTTAACCACATTCCGCATAGGGACTTACTCCCTGGTTGTTGGTATTGAGAGGTGAGTGTGCTGACCGCTGGACAGAAAGTCAAAGCTGGCAGCCTAGCAGCCAGCACTAGAGAGTGAGGTTTACCAACGTACATCTGGCACAGCCGCACTGGCTGACCCCATTCTTGCTTACCCTCTCGATTTTCCCGGGTGACTCCCGAATTTCAGTGCCCCTCCCGAAAATCTCCCGAGGCAACCATTCTCCCGAATTTTCTTCCCGATTTCCACCCGGACAAATATATTGGGGCCGTGCCTTAAATGCACTGCCTTTAGCGTCCTCTCTCACCTGAAAAGGAGACTATTATATGTGTCTCCGTTATCCATAGGTTTATCTAGAACCCATAAAGTAGGCAGGTACGGAGCTGTTTCTCAGCGTGTGTTTATTTCAGCCGGATTAAAAAAAAAAAAGCGAATTGCCTTTGACTGTGAACATAACCTTTTAGTAATTGTTATGAACTTTGCTTAGGGACCTCAGGAAAGGAACATACAATTGAAATTGTTTCGTGGGAAGAATAACTGCATGGAGACAATGGCTCTAAGGAAGTGTTTTTTACCACGTGGTGTAAAAGGGAGAGCTTGTTTGTGTCCAGTCATTCATTCATATCCAATCACCCCCTTGAAAGTGCAGCCAGTCTGAGTTATCGACAAAGTCCAACATGATGACTCACTAACACTCTCACCACACACACCAAAGACCTTGACTTGTCCGTCTTCTGTACCAATGTAGAGTAAATGTTTAGCAAAATGCTCAATTTGCGCCTACTGACAATGACATCAATAAACAAAAACGGGTGCTCAGGTTTATTAGACACAACTAATTATTCTGCTTTAATCTTCCTCCTCAACCTTCGGCAGCAAAAGGTCTTACAGATGAAGACGGAGGTCCATATAAAGGCTATGATGACAGCAGCCAAGACAAGAAGCACGTCCAGGCAAAGGTAGGAGTACCAGGCCAGGCTGTATGATGCCGGCTGCAAATGGGGCGCTCCTTGGTGCCTGAGGACGTACTCAATCCAAAAGATGGCCTCGTCCAATGGAGACATGAGGTTGTCGTTGTGGAGACGTGAGAGTCTGCGTATGTTGTCGCGGTATGACGGAGTTTCCAGAATGTCTTTAATAGCCTCAAGGAAGTCTTCCTGGTTGAGCGATTCTGCCTCCAGCACCCGGGCAGCCCCACGTACCTTCAGCCGGAGGACGTTATCAAACTGGTCAAAGAGCAGCGGCAGACCTACAACCGGAACCCCGTGGTAAATGGCCTCATACATGCCATTGGTGCCCCCGTGGGCAACAAACGCCCGTGTTTTGGAGTGGCCCAGAAGGTCGTTCTGAGGCAGCCAGTCCACCAACAGAGTGTTGTTCCCCAAAGATGAAGGCTTTTCTCCCTTGATCCTCCAGATCACCTTTTGAGGCAGCTGAGCAAACGCAGCCGCGATAGCTTCAGTGACCTCTCGAGGCAGAGCAGAGACCAGTGTCCCCAAGGACATGACCACCACCCCGTGTTCCCCGGAGCTCTGCATGAAGGCCTCCAAATCAGTAGGAAGGGGCCGAGCTTTTTTGCACTGAAACCCGCCGATGTAGACTACGTTAGGCATTGTTGGGCGAGGAAATTCAAAGACGAAATTGGACCTCACCAGCCAGATATCTGCCGCACGTTCTAAAGACAGCAAGTCTGTTCCAGGTGGGAAGTGCCTCTGGAAGAGATCCGAGTACTTTGGGTTTATGTAAAAGTACAACTCAATAACACTATAAAGGTAATGCAGCATATTCTTCAGCCTTCCCTGAAAATCCATTTGGTCATGTAGTTCACTTCCGGACACAGGGACAAAGGAGACTGGGGAAGGGGACGTAACGAAGTGGCTCTCTCCATTATTAATCCAGCGTACATTGAAGACCATTGGCAATTTGAGGTATTTTCCCAGGAGCACCCCCACAGTCAGGCCTGGGTCAGTCAACATGAGATCAAACTTGGCATCCTGAAGCTTCTTTACAAAAACCAGATCATCCAACATCTTGCCGACGGCCGCGGCGAGAAGACCGTGACCTGCTGACAGCATTTTTGTAATAATGCGCTGCTGGCAAAACGTCTTCAGGAAGTTGGTGGACTTGCGGCATTCGATAACATCCACAAGGATCCTATTGTAGAAGTTCTTTTTGGTGCCGTCCTCCAACATGGGCATGGTGATGGACGTGTAGAAGGAGGCATTAGTGGGAATGTACCAGCTGTGGGGGGAGTGCAGCACGGTGAGGAGGTGGCCTCGGGAGTGCAGCTCCTTGAGGATCACCTCCATGTTGATCCAGTGGCTACCGTCCACCGGCACCACCAGGATCCTGCTGCAGCCAGCAGGCCCGGGGGACAGGAAGCCAAGAAGTGCAAGGAGCACTGGAAAGATGTTGGACATTTCCTGGCAGCAAAGATAAGACATAAGACACAATTCATTTTTGAACGTGTTGACATGTATGCCGCTGAGTCATTAAATACACATTTGAACAATAAAACAGTTACACTTTAAACAAACTCAAATTATCCTAAAAAGAGACAGCTTTTCCCATTTCAAGTGAAAAGGTGTTGTTAATAACATGGTAAGCAAAATATGCTTTGCTGGAATTCCTAAAACGAGAATATTTTTCTTGTGATTTTAAGAACATATGAAATCGAGAAATCTGCCTAAGTTTAAGCAAATTGTTCTTATCACATAACAAGATTTAAATAAAATGTCATTGATACAAAGTAAGATTAAGCTACATGTTCCTATTAGATTCATAAATTAAGATAAAATGTACTTTTATGAGGCTAGATTTAAGCAAAATGTTTTAACATATTCTAGATTTAGGATTATTCCTCTCTATTGGTCTGTGTTTAACATAACATTGTAAGTTTTTCCAATGTTATCATTCTTTTAAGCAGAAATTTAATGATTCCTATTCCATGTAAAAAGGAGATCAACCCTAAAAAAACAGACACCTCATCCATAATTATTTCACTTTTCTGTCTTTTTTTATTTTTTTATTTTTTTATGATATGCCGAGAGGCAAATGAAAAACCGGCTGTGGGCCAAAAACGGCCATATTTTGGACAGCTCTGCACTCGGTCACAGTGTGGCCCCTTATTATTAATTAATTTATTTTTCCTTAAAATAAGTATTATACATATACTGTAGAGATCGATAGGTCGTGAGTTCATACCAAAGACTATAAAAATGGGACCCATTACCTCCCTGCTTGGTACTCAGCATCAAGGGTTGGAATTGGGGGTTAAATCACCAAAAACTATTTTCGGGCGCAGCCACCGCTGCTGCTCACTGCTCCCTTCGCCTCCCAGGGGGTGAACAAGGGTGATGGGTCAAATGCAGCATCTCTGTCTGGACTGGAGCCTGCAATGCCTCAGACTGGAAGTCTCTCCAGAGAGTGGTGAGGACGGCGGAAAAGATTATCAGGACTCCTCTTCCTCCTATCCAGGAGAGCGCAAAAAGCCGCTGCCTGACCAGGGCACAGAAATTCTGCAAAGACTCCTCCTACCCCCATCAAGGACTGTTTTCACTGCTGGACTCTAGGAATAGGTTCCGCAGCCTCCTTAGCAGAACCTCCAGGTTCTGTAACAGCTTTTTCCCTCTGGTTGTAAGACTCTTGAACGCATCATAATTAAATTATTCCCTCAACTCCCCCCAAAATGGATTAACTTGCTGGAATAAAAAAGACAATATAACATACATCCATAAACATGGACGCATGTGAAAAAGTGCAATGTAATTGTCTGTACAGTAATCTATTTATTTATATCTGCACCTTATTGATTTATTTTTTATTTTTATCCTGCACTACCAAAAGCAAATGAAACTAAATGTTGTTCTTATTTGTACTGTAAAGTTCGAATTTGAATGACAATAAAAAGGAAGTCTAAGTCTAAGTCTAAGTCTAAATGCAGAGGGTAATTTCACCACACCTCAAGTGTGTGTGACAATCATTGGTACTTTAACTTTAACTTACATTTTTTATGTGTGGACGTGTTGTTAAATTTAGAAAGTCAGGGAACCGGTTTTATTCTTAATTTATGACGAATATTTTTAATATATTGTGGTTTTGTAATTATTTACAAAAATCTGGATATATACTTTTCAAACAATAGATCCTTTTTTGTGTAAAAAATAAGATATTTTTGCTCCTGAGGAAACAAGTTGTTGTATTTACCGCGGTGTATTTATTTTACATGACTCATTTTTTGCATTACTTTGAACACCTGACGACAAACATTACACAACAGCAGGTCAATTTTTGAATGCTGTTTGTTTCCCTTTTTCTTTTATTGACTATGTGCTCTCGACATGCCTGAGGGATTCTTCCGAGATTAGATAATGGGCAATTGGAATGATTCAATAAAAAGGAACAACACAGTCATTTTTGGTGTAATATGTTCAAAAATCTCACCTCAGTTGGGTTTGTTGTATCAGAATCCACAAGTTGGCCTCCTGAGGTCCTGCAAGATGTATTCAATGTAACACCAAACGGCTGCAATAATGTCACACAGCGCCTGACCTGCAGGGTCAAAGTCCACATTGGCGGGTTATCAGTTTAGCAACCTTAACTGTTGTGGGTGCAGTAGGTGTTAGCACCGTCTTTTTACGCAAGTTAGACAACACGTCTGGAATCACTTAAAATTCTTCCTTTAAAACAGACTTGGGGTCTCTTTTGTTGCCATGGTGACCTCGGATGAACCTGCCTGTATACCTGGAAAGAAACATTTGTGCATTGGTCTGTTCTATTAGTATTGTGCAAGCTGTAGGTGGCGCCCTTGAGAAAATGAAGTCTGAGGGTGTCTTTCGTGACCTTGTGTTGTGTCATCATATGAAAGTGTTTGTGAAAACATATATTCCATAAAGATGAAAATAGTCATAAATATATTCAATATATAGCGACGAAGCAGACAAAACGTGGGATGTCGTGTCAAAAAAATGCTCTGAAAACAACAATATCAATAATAATAATAATAATAATAATAATAATGACATTTCCTTGCACCTTTTCAAGGTCGGTCTGGAAGCCAACAAGCTCCTGGGACGCTCGCCGCTTCACAGGCGCTTCCTTCCTGCAATTGTCCCCGGCCTCAAGATCGTGGCTCATTTACAATCCCCACGTAGTCCTCCGACACCCACCGACGCTCATTTGTTTTCCAGGCATGAGTCACTTTTTATGACACAAAGATTTTGCTGGTATTTCACACGATGCTGTGTTTACGCATCCCCCCCCGGCGACTCCCCTCCAGAGACAGCTCTGGAAAGTTCCATCCATGCCGTGGAACTTTAAGTCATGGTTGATATGGACACATAGGCCCCCAATCTAATGACATCCAATGCAACATCTTTATCGCAAATTAGGTGCTATCCCCATAGCAGGAGCAGTTTAGGAGAGAATATTTGTGAATGAACGGGATTGGCCAAAGTAGGACAAAAATATGTGTACTTTACCAACTCAAGGCCGAATACATTCATCATGTTGATAATTACTTCGGATTTATAATTATAGAAAAAAGGCTAAAACTGATCCAATGTTGACATTAGATTAGATTAGATTAGATAGTACTTTATTTATTCCGTCAGGAGAGTTCCTTCAGGAAAATTACAATTTTCAGCACAATCCCATTCAAGATCAGACAAACATTAAAGGGAGACAGAACAGGATCGCTGACGGGTCTGCCGGCTTCCAGCGCCCCTTACAAAAAAAGATGAGATACAGGTAAACAAGGGGGGGAGAAAAAAATAGAAGATTAAAATAAAATAAAAAAATCGGTCTTAGCCTGGGCCCTGGAGAGTGGGTGCAGACTGAGGCCAAGGGAAAAAAACAACAACTCATAGCCATAGTACACATCCCTCTTACATGTGTGTAAGAGGGAGACATCAAACATCAAAGAACACATAGGATATTAAAGACATTAAAGCAGCAGATACAACTAGACACTTCTACATACAGCTATGAATAAAAAGTAAAAGAAACATATCCACTGTGGTGGCCTCTGCGGTGTTCCACGCCATCGTCCGCTGGGGTGGAGGGAGGATGGCCAGAGACAGGAGCAGACCCAACAAAGCAACCAAGACAGCCAACTCCACTCTCGGCCAGTGTCCAGTCCGCATGGATGAACGATGATACGTCCAAGGTGACTGAGGTGTCCGACACCTGCTCACCCAGCCAAGACACCGCGAAGCCTCTCCGTCCCAGCGCTCAGTGCCAGCTCCGCAGCCCTGTCCCCTCATCCGCATCTCCTCCAGTCCCTCCAAAGCGACTCCGGTGTGGCAGAGACCCAGCAGCTAGTCTCCATGGCCAAAAGGCTCCCGGGAGGCAGATCCAGAAGTCCACAAAAAAAGCACCACAGAGGTCACGAAAGTGACACCCCTTGTCACACAGTCCCAAAGGGTCCCGGACCAAAAGGCCAAAAAATATAATAACACATGAAAACAAGAGGGAAACACAAAAGGATGATACAAGAGCACAGAGCTCCTGCCTACAGCAGCCACTACAGCAGCGCCATCTTGGAAAAAACATGCATACAAATATGTCGTACAATATAAAACAGCCTTGATCTCAGCTCTGTGTTAAAGGTGTCCCATTTTAAGTTAGAGTTAAGGTTAAAGTACCAATGATTGTCACACACATACTAGATGTGGCGAAATTATTCTCTGCATTTGACCCATCACCCTTGATCACCCCCTGGGAGGTGAGGGGAGCAGTGAGCAGCAGCGGTGCCGCGCCCAGGAATCATTTATGGTTAGATAACCCCCAATTCAAACCCTTAATGCTGATTTTGATTTATTTTTTAGATAATATAGACATGTCACCACCGCTATCATTAGTTTCTTGTATTATGTATTATTTCCTGTCTCGCGCTCTTATTTTATGTTCCAATTCCTGTTTGCCTCCTTTTACCACCACTCCTCTGGTCTGAGCGCTGGCTCCCTCACCTGTCCCTGATTTGCAATCAGGAAACACTCGTCCCAGGTTGCCAATCAGGATGCTTCTTATGCCAGCCCTGTTCTTTGTATTTTGCTGTGTTTGCTTTGCTTTTCACTCACATTTTACTCTTTGTGCCTTTCCCAGCATCAGATCTTGCTTTTTTATGTGTTGCCTGCGTTTTTACGAATAAAAAGGGCTTCTTTCATGCGCCTGCATCCTGGGGTCCTGACTTAAACCAGACATAGCAATCATGACATATAAAGATATACAATATTATGTCCCAGCCGTAGTAGAAAAGTGCAAATGTTTTAATGGTTAGTTTATTTGGTATATATGAGCCCAGTACAGTTTCAAACTTTTCTTTGCAGATCAAGTACTCTCACCTGTGGCTGTTAACCAGGGGCGTATTTAGTCATTTCGGGGCCCAAAGCAAAGCTATTGATTAGGGACCCCTATATAACAAAAGCAACATAGTAATTTAGCATGTCATTAGAAACTACCATGCGAGTTGCACATCAAAGCTTTAAAGCACAGTTTTCAAACTCAAAGGCATGCCAGATCTGGCATGCCAAATCATTAAAGTGAGCTTCTTAATCATTAAAGTGACCCTCTAAATTATTTAATGCAGGGGTGTTAAACTCATTTTAGATCGGGGATCACATGGAAAATAATCTACACCCAAGTGGGCCAAACTGGTAAAATCACGGCACGGTAACTTAAAAATAAAGACAACTTTAGAGTGTTTTCTTTGTTTAAAAATAGAACAAGCACATTCTAAAATTGTACGAATTATAATGTTGGGTTGTTGTTTTTTTACACTTACCTGTTGCGGTTAATCTAATATTCTACCTTTTATTTTTCGTCATTCATACTTTCTGAAATATTATGTGATAATGTTCAACAGTCAGTTAATTTTCAATCTATCAAGATAAAAAATTATATCAAAATCAAATTACAGTTTGTTAGTTATGTAGTTTGCTAATTTTTCTCGACTGATGTACTAACATCATGTGGTTTATTTTGTACATATCTAGCATCACCTACAAAGATACAAAGAATTGCTATCACGACATCCAGTGGACACATTTAGAACAGCTGTTTCTTTCATTCAAAAAAATTCAGGTTAAAGGCCTACTGAAACCCACTACTACCGACCACGCAGTCTGATAGTTTATATATCAATGATGAAATATTAACATTGCAACACATGCCAATACGGCCTTTTTAGTTTACTAAATTGCAATTTTAAATTTCCCGGGAGTTTCGTCTTGAAAACGTTGTGTAATGATGACGTGTACGCAAGACGTCACAGCTTTTTAGGAAGTATGAGCGCTGCGCGCACACACAGCTAAATGTCGTCTGCTTTAACGGCATAATTACACAGTATTTTGGAGAACTGTGTTGCTGAATCTTTTGCAATTTGTTCAATTAATATTGGAGGAGTCAAAGTAGAAAGATGGAGTTGGGAAGCTTTAGCCTTTAGCCACACAAACACACGGTGATTCCTTGTTTAAAATTCCTGGAGGTGAAAATTTACTATGGATCAGAGCGCGGTCAAGCGAACATAAAACACGACAGAATGGCAAACAGCAGGTTTCGGTGAGAAAATTGTGGTTAAAAAGTCGCTTCTTACCAGAGAAAAGCTGAGCTTGCCCCGTCCATAGCTGCCGTCGACTCCCCTGAGACACTGCGCTTAAAGACACCCGTGGACGTACACCTCCGACTATCAGGTACTATTTAACTCACTAGCAACACAATAGAAAGATAAGGGATTTCCCAGAATTATCCTACTAAATGTGTCTAAAAACATCGGAATCCCAATGCAATCTAGTCGTCGCTATCAATATCCTCAAACACAAATCTTTCCTCCTCGCTCAAATTAATTGGAAAATTGTTGTTTTCTCGGTCCGAATAGCACTTTTTGTTGGAGGCTCCTCATTATAAACAATGTGAATATGTGAGGAGCCCCCACACTTGCGACATCATCGTCTGCGACTTCCGGTAGAGGCAAGGCTTTTCTCTGAGCACCGAAAGTTGCAAACTTTATCGTGGATGTTCTCCACTAAATGTTTTCAGCAAAAATATGGCAATATCGCGAAATGATCAAGTATGACACATAGAACGGACCTGCTATGACCGTTTGAATAAGAAAATCTCATTTTAGTAGGCCTTTAATTCTTATAGTTGGCAAACTCATCCCGCGGGACGGATAAAACCTGTTCGCGGGCCTGATCCGGTCGTACGTTTGACACCCCTGATTTAATGTGACCAGCCCCCATAAATATAAAAATGAAATGATCAAATAAATGAAAATAAGACGGAATGCACTTTCTGGTTAAATGTATTTGTTCTATCAATTTTGAAAGAAAAATGTACTGCATGTTATCAAACATAAATACCTAATATGTCGCAGGTCACCTTGACTTATGATTTCAAAGCAAATTATCCGTCAATCTGTAAGTAAAACACATAATCAAAAATATTTGCCTAAGCAAATGCTATTGTAGGTTTGTATTCACAAATTATTACCGGTTACAGTAAGTCTAAAAGCCACTCAGACTTAGGTTACATTTAAAACCGTCTGGAGCTCAGCTTTGTGGGAGTAATACCAACATTTCAATGTATTCCCTGTCTTTTTTTTTTTTGCTGTTGTTTTTTGTAGTTTTCTTGTTTTGTTTATTTATATTTTTAGGTTTAGGACACATATGGCTTAGTGTACAAAAGCTTGATAATATTTACAAAGGACTCTAGCAATGTCACAGAGGTCAAGTTTCTCATGCCATATAGTTGTTAAATATGTTCCAAACTTTAATAAGCTGCTCTGTGGCATTCCAAGAGAGGCAATCCCAGATCTTGTCAGTGTCTTGCACTGAAGGAAATGGACACACAGCGCCTTTGGCTTCAAGATGGCGCCGAAATAATTGGCTTGGGGGCGCTTTTTTCTCCTTCTTCCTTTCCTTCAGTCGGCCATGTTGACAAATGTTATGGGATTCCTTCTGACTTGCATCTCTCGGGCTATTTGGCACCATGAGCATGGCCCGCAGCAACAAGCGTACACACAATCGTTGCAGACTGTACCCTGGGGACAAAACACATCCAGTCAGATAAACAGGAAGATAACACCTTCAACCAAAATCCACTAAACTTCTTTTTGGACAGTGTGACGTTGTTGTCTACCTCGATATTGTAGCGCTGACGTACAGACACCCTCAGAGCGGTGGTTATGGGCGGGATGATCCCAAAGGTGTCCAGCAGCGGTAGACAGAGACACTCTCCGGCATCCACTGACGTTTTACACGTGAAGCATGGAAGGCACCAGCAGGCGAAACAACCTGTAAAGAACACATTGTGCCATTATTGGTCATTTTTGATCCGGGGGCCGCATTGGGTTAAAACCATTTGGCTGGGGGCTGGGCTGTATACTGTGTGTGTGTGTGTGTGTGTATATATATATATATATATATATATATATATAGCAGGGAAACTTGCGAAACAGGCATTTTGGGATGATATAGCCTCTTGTGTGTTTTCCTGACCTAACGTATATTCCGCTCTCCCCTGGTACTTAGTACTGTGTACTGTATAACCAATAAACCACAGTAACCTCAACCTATATATATATATATATATCAGTAAATTGCTATCCTAAGTATTGTAAAGCTGTAAGTGGGATGGAGTTGAGTTTTTCTTTAATCAGATGAATGGAAAAAATATTAATCAAATATTTGCTTAGCTATAGCATAATTAACCTATTTGTGACTTTATAAATGCAGTTTTTAACATTTTGAAAGCCCATTTGACGTAAAATAACACCCTTCCGTCACCTTTACGCTAGTTTAATCCAACATATTAATGCTGCCGTGCATAGGCTGAGCCAATTGGTGCCCACGATACTGAACAGTGTGATCTGATAAGTTTGGTCTCCTCTAGTGGCCAATACTACTGTAGTATTATTACTTTGTTTTATTCAGCCGTTTTAAGGCTTCAACATGCTTAATTAAGCCCAAAAATATGCTTAAATATTTTTTGGACCCCTGTCAAATCTCACATATATTTGAAACATCTCCACTGCTGGTGATGAGGATCAGCTGGAGCTGGTTAACAATCACCTTCATGGGTTCCCCACTCAGCCGTGTCTCTCGTCCTACGCCAGGCTTTTAAGCTTTTGCTCCTTGCGGCCCCTTGTGTGCTACATTTTTGAGGATTTAGTTATACTTTCCTGTTGGCAACTTTTTACTCTTTTGTTTGAGCAAAAGCTTTCCTTCCTGCCTGTTGCTCTCACATCACACTCCCACTGCTACCCCAGGGCCTTTTAGTGCTCCTAAAAGTGCACGCAGTTCAGTGTTTTATCATATGGGGCATCATATCATAGTGCCTGCATATTCTCAACGCTTCAGCCATCTCCTGTCTGCAGCATTCCTGCAGGCTACATCAGGCCCAGCCATCAGCTTCGTGCTCACACTTGGTCGAGCACGAGGACAAAGGGGCTCACTCACAAAAAGTCAAATCCTGGAAGCAGTCGCAAATGCCCGAGCTCCACTGGTTTGACATGGACGTCATGGTGGTCATAGTGAAGGGCTTGGGTTGGCTCAGTTGTTGAGACATGGCTGGCTGATGGAGAAAATACATGGGAAGAGTTGTGCGTTGATAATAAAAATAAAAATAATAATCACCTATCTGGCTGATTTTAAGAGTTCAGTGCATGCATCATTATAGGCCATTCAATTCCCCCAAAAGTCAAAGTAAACAAGATACTGTCGATGGACATCTTACCAGAGTGCACGCTGTGTGTGGCCAGGTCTGCAGAGAAGGCGACTGATGCATGAGCACCTGTGCCGCGCTTATTTTATAGACATGCGTGTAGCACCAACAGGTCAAGCCAGTCGTATAGCGTGCCAAATCGGACGTGTCCAGCAGACCGATTGAGATAAGATTAAGATAAGATATACTTATTGAAAAGTGCGTCAGTGTAAATTTGTTCTCGAATACCAAATAGGAATACTTTTTTTGTGCTGATCGGACAATATGATTAAAGTCAGTGTTTTACGTGACAGAACGTGTCAAACCCAGCAGTGTACACGGTGTAGCATCATATTAGGACAGGTGCAAATTCCATTCGGCTTTAAAGGCTGAGGTCCAGAACAAAAATGACAAAAAGATGCTTGCGCGGCATTCACACTGGTATTACTGTTATGGGACCGAACATAAAGTACGCACGAGTAAAGACTTGATTGGAAAGTTTAGGATTCATGATTTACGTGACGTGACTAAATTGCTCTGAAACAAAATGCCGTTTCATGGGTCGAACACATAGATCATTTTTATTTTCTGTTATTTTTAATAAGCTTCTAAATAATTTTCTAAAATCTACTTTTTAAGAGTTGTCATTGGGGAATAGTCTCGCTTACATTTGTTACCAATTCCTGGTAGATCGGAATCGATACTAGTACTCAACGTTACCAATTTTTGCTACTTGTGTTAATAAAAGTCTCTTTTTTGTTAAACATTTAACAGTGGGCTGATAATGAGGGTTGGACTCCGCCAAGGCTGTCCTTTGTCATCGATTCTGTTCATAACTTTTATGGACAGAATTTCTAGGCGCAGTCAAGGCGTTGAGGGGTTCCGGTTTGGTGGCCGTGGGATTAGGTCTCTGCTTTTTGCAGATGATGTGGTCCTGATGGCTTCATCTGGCCGGGATCTTCAGCTTTCACTGGATCGGTTCGCAGCCGAGTGTGAAGCGACCGGAATGAGAATCAACACCTCCAAGTCCGAGTCCATGGTTCTCGCCCGGAAAAGGGTGGAGTGCCATCTCCGGGTTGGGGAGGAGACCCTTCCCCAAGTGGAGGAGTTCAAGTACCTAGGAGTCTTGTTCACGAGTGGGGGAAGAGTGGATCGTGAGATCAACAGGTGGATTGGTGCGGCCTCTTCAGTAATGCGTCTTCGATCCGTTGTGGTGAAGAAGGAGCTGAGCCGGAAGGAAAAGCTCTCAATTTACCGGTCGATCTACGTTCCCATCCTCACCTGTGGTCATGAGCTTTGGGTCATGACCGAAAAGATAAGATCACGGGTACAAGCGGCCGAAATGAGTTTCCTCCGCCAGGCGGCGGGGCTCTCCCTTAGAGATAGGGTGAGAAGCTCTGCCATCCGGGAGGCACTCAAAGTTAAGCCGCTGCGCCTCCACATCGAGAGGAGCCAGATGAGTTGGCTCGGGCATCTGGTCAGGATGCCACCTGAACGCCTCCCTCGAGAGGTGTTTAGGGCACGTCCAACCGGTAGGAGACCACGGTGAAAACCCAGGACACGTTGGGAAGACTATGTCTCCCGGCTGGCCTGGGAACGCCTCGGGATCCCCGGGGAAGATCTGAACGAAGTGGCTGGGGAGAGGGAAGTCTGGGCTTCCCTGCTTAGGCTGCTGCCCCCGCAACCCGACCTCGGATAAGCGGAAGATAATGGATGGATGGATGGATAATGATAACTCCGCTGTCCTGTTGTATCTTGTTTTCTTACACTTCTGAGTCTCATTTGCAAGTTTTGCATAGTGCAGGGGTTCTCAATCTTTTTGACCTTGGGGCCCAACTAAGGCTGGGCGATATATCGATATACACAATATATTGCGGGTTTGTCTCTGTGCGATATAGAAAATGACTGTATCGTGATATTCGAGTATTCGTTCTCACGCAGTTGCTTTTAGCTGCGGGCATTACACTACAGGCTCTTCCCACTCCTTCCTGTATCTCCTTCTCACAGACCAGCAGGCGCACATTCTTACACACGTCACAAACTATCACGTCATACGTCACATACGTATACGCCCTCACGGAGCAGAGAGGTAGCAGACTGGGTAGCATTAGCTGTGATGCTAGCAGAGCCGTGCAAGTGGTAATACGAGAGAAAGAAGGTGCGAATGAAGGAAGAATTCATTCCCAAGAAAAACAGCAGGGGGTCCATCGTCTGGCGGTGGTTTGGCTTCAAGTGGGAATATGTCGAACATCCATCCATTTTCCAGCGCTTATTCCCTTTGGGGTGGCGGGGGGCGCTGGTGCCTATCCCAGCTACAATCCGGCAGAAGGCAGTGTACACTCTGGACAAGTCGCCACTTTATCGCTGGGCCAACACAGATAAACAGACAACATTCACACTCACATTCACACACTAGGGCCAATTTAGTGTTGCCAATCAACCTATCCCCAGGTGCATGTCTTTGGAGGTGGGAGGTAGCTGGATTACCCGGAAGGAACCCACGCAGTCACGGGGAGAACATGCAAACTCCACACAGAAAGATCTCGAGCCTGGGATTGAACCCAGGACTACTCAGGAACAGAAAACCGTAATTTGTCAAGTATGGGCCAAAAACGTTGCTATAAAAAAGTAGCATCACTGCTAATATGTAGCATCATTTCAAAAGTCACAAGCTAGAGAATGAAGAGAATTTCATAACGTCCTATTATGCAGCTCATTTTTATTTGACAGTTAAAATGTGTCTGACAATCTTGCACTTTCTGTTTTGGAAATGACATGATCGTTTGTGCCATTGCTTAATAACTTTAATAAAATACAATTTTGGTCAATTGACTTAGTTGTGATTTCCTTCTCTGCATGAGAGTTTAAAAGTAGCATATATTATTGCTGTATGAAGAAGAATGTTTTAATGTAGACACAGAATCATCATACTGCTGTGATTATATGTATCAAGTGTTCATTCAAGGCTAAGGCAAAATATCGAGATATAAATCGTATAACGCGATATGGCCTAAAAATATTGAGATATTAAAAAAAGGCCATATTGCCCAGCCCTAGGCCCAACTTTTTCCACTACACAGGGGCCTGGGACCAACTCAAGCATTAACACCGTAGTGGTAATCTCACTCCTAATTTGAATGATATTCAATAATTATATCTAACCTCACATATGATATGAAACCATGTATTATTCACAAAGATTATTATCAAGGCTGAGGTCGGGCGAATTAGAAAAATAATTACTAACCAAATATACTGCGTAAGAAGGAACTCATAAATGACTGGCTAACAATACATTCACATACAATTATGCTGTGCTAAAATAAATAAACAAAATTAATTATGATTATGTTTGTTAACTATAACCAAACGATGGTTCAGAAACCCTGATATAGTAGATGGCATGCAGTTATAATATCAAGACGTTAGATGGTAGTCCTGTATACACTACGAAGTGTTGTCTAATCAGGGAGTAATTTTTGCCTTGACACTGAATTATTTTTTGTTGAGCCCTACAAAGTTCTTAAACTGTAAGTATTTTACTTATTACACACTAACTCTTTGATTGTAACTTGCATCTTACTTGTAGTTTCCATACCTAATTTGGTGGTGTTAAAACGGCCATGTAAAATCCGTATTGCTAAACAGTATCATGTCTATGGCAATGCCAATGTAAAATAGCATCACGCGAGCGCACCTTGAAATGCCTGACTGTACGTTTGTGTGTTTTCTATTAGGCATACTTGATTTGTTAGCATGGACAATTCTATCCATCCATCCATCCATTTTCTACCGCTTATTCCCTTTTGGGGTCGCGGGGGGCGCTGGCGCCTATCTCAGCTACTATCGGGCGGAAGGCGGGGTACCTTTCTGTGTGGAGTTTGCACGTTCTCCCCGTGAATGCGTGGGTTCCCTCCGGGTACTCCGGCTTCCTCCCACCTCCAAAAACATGCACCTGGGGATAGGTTGATTGGCAACACTAAATTGGACAATTCTAACATTACTTAAAAGCAGGTTGGCTTAGTGCTCTCCAAGTGCTGCTTGACTGCTTGTTTCCCCGCCTAGTGTTTGACATACTTGCCAACCTTGAGACCTCCGATTTCGGGAGGTGTGGGGTGGGGGTGGGGCGGAGGCGTGTTTGGGGGCGTGGTTAAGAGGGGAGGAATATATTTACATCTACAATTCACCAACTCGAGTATTTCATAATATTTCATACGATTGTAGCTGAGATGGGTGCCAGCGCCCCCCGCAACCCCGAAAGGGAATAAGCGGTAGAAAATGGATGGATATATATATATATATATATATATATATATATATATATATATATATATATATATATATATATATATGTATATATATATATATATATATATATATATATATCTATCTAAATATATATATATATATTTATATATATATATATATATTTATATATATATATATATATATATATATATATATATATATATATATAAATATATATATATATATATAAATATATATATATATATTTAGATAGATATATATATATATATATATATATACATATATATATATATATATATATATATATATATATATATATATATATATATATATCTATATGTATATATATATATATATATATATGTATATATATATATATATATATATATATATATATCTATCTAAATATATATATATATATTTATATATATATATATATATATATTTATATATATATATATATATATATATATATATATATATATATATATATATATATATATATATGTGTGTGAAATACTTAACTTTCAGTGAATTATAGCTATATATATTTATGTTATTATATATATAAATAACATAAATATTTTAATTTGAGACGGCACCTATCAAATACACAGTAAGAAAAACACAGTTGTTCTATAACTGTACTGTGCTTGCTGGGTACTAAAAAACAACAACAACACTTACCTTTCACTATTTGAGTAATCTTTGTTCTGCCATTTTTTTCTTAATTTTGCTTGTCGACGGTGTAATATATTGGGTTGGAATCAATAACCAGGCGAGGTGATGGAGTTACGTCTCTTTACTGTGGGTTTCAGTCAGAACAGACTTCCTCACTTGCCGTCAGGTGCCCAACACCACGTAAATCGTTGGCCAATCAAAAAGCAACCCCATAACGCTATAACCAACATTCACCAGGAGATGGCAACAGACAACATAGATTACAGACGGCGTCGCCATGGCTGTAACTTCCTCATTCTTCTGCTTCGTCTCCTTGTGTGTGCAGTTTTTTATTCAAATCCGTAGATGTTGTAACGTGATTGAGCGTGGCCTCCAGCTCCATCTGAATTTCGGGAGATTTTCAGGAGAAAATTTCTTTCGTGAGGTTTTCGGGAGAGGCGCTGAATTTCGGGAGTCTCCTGGAAAATCCGGGAAGGTTGGCAAGTATGGTGTTTGAGCAACCGAACATGACATTACGTGCATCAACGGAATTTAATATATGGCACCAATTGATTTAATGACTAGATACCAGGTAGAATCTACTGAATCTGGTACCCATCCCAATATCACAGAGAGAGAGAGAAACAGAGAAAAAAGTGAATAATCTGATTACAAAAAAAAGCTTTTGACTAAAATGACATTTATTTTGGCATTTATTGACAGCAAATCTGAAGTCAGCCCGATACTTTACCACATGAAATTCCCTTCAGTCTCTTTCTAGAGCACCAGTTAATTAAAGCCCCAAAATCCAGCGAGTCCATGTGATTCAGACCAAGTGCGACCCCTGCAGGAGAGGGAGTGTAGTGTATTTGGCTGCAGAAGAAGAAGAGGATGATGATGATGAGGAGGAGGCATGAGCTGCAGCCCTTCTTTTCAGCTCCCTGGAGATCTGCAGCCAAGATAGCGTGTAGCAGCAGCATCCGTACAAGCAGTCGCTCCACACGCTGCCCTGCAAGGGAACACGAGTGGGAAGCTCAGGATGAACACATGATCCTTAAAAATCATATCTAATCACACATGATTCTTGTCTTCATGTGCACTCTTCCAGGTCGTAAACAATGTTACCAGCAAACTAGACTGGCACCACCAAAACGCAACATTCCTAATATTGATATTATCACCAACATGAATGAATGTTCCTGCCAGGAGAAACTAAGATTTTTTTTTATTTTTTACATGCTCTGAGCTTTTATCCGTACTGAGAACGATCCGCGGCCCACTCCGCCTCCGAAGGAGCCAACATTACCAACCACCTCCTTCTATCGTGGCAACGCTCCAACTCCTACCGCCCCCACCTCCATCTTTCTTTCTACTCCTCGATCTTGCTGAGCAAAGCATCTAAAAAGTCCTGTTAAGGTTGCAGCACCACGCCTTTGGGTTGGACCCCTCGATGCTAATAACGCTATGAGACATTTCACACCAAAGGTGTCAAACTCAAGGCCCGGGTGGCCAGATCTGGCCCCCCGTTTTAGGAGCAGCCAGTAAATAATATGCGTCAATAAAGGACTTGAATTTTTTTTTTTAAATGTTGTGCTTTCTTTCCATTTTGATAGAAACAAACGTGAGTGCATATCTGTTAAAGGGGAACTGTACTTGTTCACAATCAATATGAAAGACATGACAACTATATACATATATATATATATATATATATATATATATATATATATATATATATATATATATATATATATAAATAAATATATATATATATATATATATATTATATATATATATATATATATATATATATATATATATATATATATATATATATATATATATATATATATATATATATTAGGGCTGTGAATCTTTGGGTGTTCCACGATTCGATTCAATATCGATTCTTGGGGTCACGATTCGATAATATATCGATTTTTTCGATTCGATTCCCGATTCAAGAACGATTTTTTTCCGGATTTAAAAAATACATAGGATTTCAGCAGGATCTACCCCAGTCTGCTGACATGCAAGCAGAGTAGTACATTTTTGTAAAAAACTTTTATAATTGTAAAGGACAATGTTTTGTCAACTGATTGCAATAATGTACATTTGTTTTAACTATTAAACGAACCAAAAATATGAATTATTTTATCTTTGTGAAAACATTGGACACAATGTGTTGTCAAGCTTATGAGATGGGATGCAAGTGTAAGCTACTGTGACACTTTTTACAATTTTTTATAAATGTCTAATGATAATGTAAATGAGGGATTTTTAATCACTGCTATGCTGAAATTATTACTAATATTGATACTGTTGTTGATGGTATTAATTTTTGTTTCAATACTTTTGGTTTGTTCAATTTTGTGTTTGTGTCTCCTCTCAAGTGCTCTGTTTATTGCAGTTTTGAGTGTTGCTGGGTCAGGTTTGGTCTTGGAATTGGATTACATTGTTATGGTATTGCTGTGTAGTGGTTTGTTGGATTGATTAAAAAATAAATAAAAATAAATAAATAAATAAATAAATAAAAAAGCGATTTTTAAAAACTAGAATCGATTCAGAATCGCACAACATAAACGATTCGATTCGTATTCGAATCAATTTTTGCCCATATATATATATATATATATATATATATATATATATATATATATATATATATATATATATATATATATATATATATATATATATATATATCATAAGCTTGACAACACACTGTGTCCAATGTTTTCTCAAAGATAAAATAAGACATATTTTTGGTTCGTTTAATAGCGAAAACAACATAAACGATTCGATTCGTATTCGATTCGTATTCGAATCGATTTTTCCCCCACACCCCTATCTATCCATCTATATATATATATATATATATATATATATATATATATATATATATATATATATATATATATATATATATATTAGGGGTGTGGGGGAAAAATCGATTTGAATACGAATCGAATCGTTTATGTTGTGCGATTCAGAATCGATTGTAATTTAAAAAAAAAAATCGCTTTTTTTTTTTTTTTGTTGATATACATATATGTATATATATATATACATATATATACATATATATATATATATATATATATATATATATATATATATATATATATATATATCAATATATATATATATGTATAAAGCATTTTACACCAAAAATAAAAGTCTGCTTATAGGAGAACCAATGGACGGTCCTCTATTCTGCCCATAGAACCCAATAAAAAGCACCAACAATCCTCTATTTATATTTCGTGACTTGATATTACTGATATTAGTATTTATAGTATTTATATTTATTTATTATAAGCGGTAACACGGACAAACTATTTATAGCGGTGCAGTGATCACTGTGCCTATGTTTATGAGTGTAAAGCTGCTTCCTTGCTTCCTTTGCTAGTGAAATTTATTGGAGATCATAAACCTCACACCTGGACAGTAGAAGGATGATGATATAATCCAACAAGTTGGTACACATTGACAGGTTCTGTTTGTCTTGTCCTTTCAATCATAACCCCTATTGGGGCCAGACTAGTGAGGCGAACAGGAAGTAGCACTGAAAATAATATAAGAGTGCTGAAAAATAAACAATACCAAACACAATAAAGAAAATAAACAAAGTCCAAACCTGTCATGACAGTCATGAAAGTTACACCCCCCAACAACAACATTCTATCAGTTGGCATCCTAATGACAGCAGACATTGTACAGTAAGTGCCATCCATCCATCTTCTTCTGCTTATCCGAAGCCAGGTTGCGGGGGAAGCAGCCTATGCAGAGAAGCCTAGACTTCCCTCTACCCAGCTATTTAGTCCAGCTCTTCCCAGGGGATCCCGAGGCCTTCCAGGCCAGCCAGGAGACAGTCTCTCCACCGTGTACTGGGTCTTTCCCGTGGTCTCCTACCGGTCGGACGTGAGGACATTCTGAGCAGATGCTTGCACCACCTCATCTGGCTACTCTTGATGTGGAAGATTAGCTGCTTTACTCTGAGCTCCTCCCGAATGACAGAGCTTCTCACCCTATCTCTAAGAGAGTACAGCCACCCGACGGAGGAAACTCATTTCAGGTGTTTGTACCTGTGATCCCTTTAGTCATAACTCAAAGCTCATGACCATAGGTGAGAATGGGGACGTAGATCGACAGGTAAATTGATTGCTTTGCCTTCCGGTTTAGCTCCTCTTGCACCACGACGCACCGATTCAAGGTCCGCATCACTGCAGACGCTGCACCAATCCGCCTGTCGTTCTCACGATTCCACTCTTCCCCCACTCGTGAACAAGACCCCGAGGTGCTTGAACTCCTCCACTTGTGGAAGGATCTCCTTCGCAACCTGGAGATGGCACTCCATTCTTTTCCTGACAAGAAACATGAAGTCAGACTTGAAAGCGCTGATTTTCATCACAGTTGCTTCACACTCAGCTGAAAACTGATCCACTGAGAGCTGAAGATCCTTGCCAGATAAGCCAGAAAAAAAGCAATGATCTAATCTTGCAGCCACCAAACTGGATCCCCTCAACGTCCTGACTGCACCGAGAAATTGTCTCCATAAATTTAATGAACATAATTGGTGACAAAGGTCAACCCTGGCAGAGTACAACCCTCACTGGAAATGGGTTCGACTTACTGCTGGCAATAACAAGTCGTTATCCATGGCTTTGCCAAACTCCTCCCGTGTCAGAGTTTTTGCCTGTGCAACCGCCAAAGCCGCACACCGGAGTCCCATGAGCCAAAAGGACCCAATAGGACTCCTTCAGCTTGAAGGCATCCCTCACCGCTGGTGTCCAGCAGGGGGTTCTGTGATTACCGCCACAGCAGGTACCGAGCACCTTGGTAGATCGCCTGCCTCGACAATAGAGGCACGGAACACGGTCCACGTGGACTCAATGTCTAGTGCCTCCTTCGTAACATATTTGAAGTTATTCCAGAGGTGGGACTTAAAACTCTCTCTGACAGGAGACTCTGCCAAACGTTCCCAGCAGACCCTCACTATGCCTTTGGGTCTGCTAGGTCTGTCCGGCATCCTCCCCCACCATCGTAGCCGACTCACCACCAGGTGGTGATCGGTTGAAAGCTCCGCCCCTCTCTTAACCCGTGTGTCCAAAACATGAGACCGCAAATCCGATTAAACATCCACAAAGTCAATCATTGAACTGTGGCTTAGGATGTCCTGATGCTAAGTGCACGTATGGACACCCAAATGTTTGAACATGTTATTGGTTTGGGACGATCTATGACAAGTACAAAAGTTCAATGACAAAACAAAATACGCTTTGAGTCTCCCAGTAGAACAAGGGAATCACCAGAGGGAGCACTCTCCAGTACTCTAGGGCAGTGGTTCTCAACCTTTTTTCAGTGATGTACCCCCTGTGAACATTTTTTTTAATTCAAGTACCCCCTAATCAGAGCAAAGCATTTTTGGTTGAAAAAAAAAGAGATAAAGGAGTAAAATACAGCACTATGTCATCAGTTTGTGATTTATTAAATTGTATAACAGTGCAAAATATTGCTCATTTGTAGTGGTCTTTCTTGAACTATTTGGAAAAAAAGAAATAAAAATAACTAAAAACTTGTTGAAAAATAAACAAGTGATTCAATTATAAATAAAGATTTTTACACATAGAAGTAATCATCAACTTAAAGTGCTCTCTTTGGGGATTGTAATAGAGATCTGTCTGGATTCGTGAACTTAATTCTAAACATTTCTTCACAAAAAAATAAATATTTAGCATCAATATTTATGGAACATGTCCACAAAAAATCTAGCTGACAACACTGAATATTGCATTGTTGCATTTCTTTTCACACTTTATGAACTTACATTCATATTTTGTTGAAGTATTATTCAATAAATATATTTATAAAGGATTTCTGAATTGTTGCTCTTTTTAGAATATTTAAAAAAAATCTCACATACCCCTTGGCATACCTTCAAGTACCCCCATTTGAGAACCACTGCTCTAGGGACTCCAAAAAAGGACTCAGACTCTGAACTCCTGTTTGGTGCGTAAGCACAAACAACAGTCAGGACCAGTCTCTTTGATCACATGAATTTAATATTTAGAATGAATACAAAAATAAAAACATATGTGTTCTTGGCTTCCATAAGGCACGGCGTGGCGCAGTGGTAGAGGGGCCATGTGCAACCCGAGGGTCCCTGGTTCAATCCCCACCTAGTACCAACCTCATCACGTCCGTTGTGTCCTGAGCAAGACACTTCACACTTGCTCCTGATGGGTGCTGGTTGGCGCCTTGCATGGCAGCTCCCTCCGTCAGTGTGTGAATGTGTGTGTGAATGGGTAAATGTGGAAGTAGTGTCAAAGCGCTTTGAGTACCTTGAAGGTAGAAAAGCGCTATACAAGTACAACCCATTTATTAAATTTTTTTATTTATAAGGATTGTGAACGATACGCAAAATTCCTCAAAAAGTGCAGTTTCCTTTTCAACTTTAAAATTGCACAATAATGTAAAATATATTGTAGTAACATACATTTTACTGAAAAAAAACATATATATATATATTTTTTTCCATTTGCAGTAATACACTGTAAAAACAACATGTGATGATTTTTTGGTAAAAACTGGCAGCTCAGTTGTTTATTTTTTAATAATTTATTTTTCAAACTGTGGTACCGTTTTTCCATTTAGAGTAATATGCTGTAAAAAACAAAAAAAACCACCGTCAATTTTACGGTAAAATTCTCGTCACTTTTTTACCGTCAAATCTACAGCTATTATTATACAGTGCACATAATCAAGTGCATAGGCAATTAAGAAATATCATGACAAATATACTTCGATACATAGTACTTTATTGATTCCTTCAGGAGAGTTCCTTCAGGAAATATATATTATATATTATTAACTATAATTAATTAATTATACTGACGATTATATAAATTAATTAATATAATTTTTGATTATTAAGTAATTATACAAATATATTATTTTATATTCACTGTTACTTGCGGCTCTCGGAGGGCAGCCATAACTGCGATGTGGCCCTCAATGATATCAAGTTTGACACCTCCGTTTTACACCATTGTACGCTTGCAACACTCCTGGTGCACAAATCAAGGTCCATTAAGGCCACAAAGAACAAGAATGGACATCAGTGACGTGACCACATGATACCTGTATGCCGTATCGTTCCCTCACAGAGGCCCTCATGGCAAGGGAGGCTGGCGGCACGCAGCCGATACAGTCCAGCAGGGGCAGCAGTGGGCACGCGCCCGCCTTGCTGCTCACCTTACAGGTGAACACCGGGAGGCAGCAGAGGGCAAAGCAGCCTGCAAACACACACACACACACACACACACACACACACACACACACACACACACACACAGACACACACACACACACACACACACACACACACACACACACACACACACACACACACACACGCACACGCACACACACACACACACACACACACAGGCTCATTGCACACAAAATGTCTCTAGCTTGTCAGGTCATAACTTACTTACAGTCGCCCATGTCTTCATGACACGCACACAGACCCGTGCTCCATTGCCCGGCCTCTCGTTTGCCCCTACTTTGCGGCTGGACCCGGATCACATGTCGGGGCATCGATGACCTTTCAAGATGTACTCAAAATTACCACTGAATATTTATTTATTTTTTCTGGGTCACACGACACATGAACATTAAATAATGTTATGATAGTCTGCGCGGGGCAGCACGGTGGAAGAGGGGTTAGTGCGTCTGCCTCACAATACGAAGGTCCTGAGTAGTCTTGGGTTCAATCTCGGGCTTGGGATCTTTCTGTGTGGAGTTTGTATGTCCTCCCCGTGACTGCGTGGGTTCCCTCCAGGTACTCCGGCCTTCTCCCACTTCCAAAGACATGCACCTGGGGATAGGTTGATTGGCAACACTAAATTGGCCCTAGTGTGTCAATGTGAGTGTGAATGTTATCTGTCTATCTGTGTTGGCCCTGTGATGAGGTGGGGACTTGTCCAGAGTGTACGCCGCCTTCCGCCCGGTTGTAGCTGAGATAGGCACCAGCGCCCCCCCTGCCACCCCAAAGGGAACCAGCGGTAGAAAATGGATGGATGATGGTCTGCCCAAGGTAGCGTTCTGGCTAACAAAGCTCAGTGGACCGGATTCGAACCTGTGGGACTCCATTGACTTTTTCCTCATTTTCAGTCAATGTTCTCCTTATACTGCTACAAAGTAAATAGGAAAGCAGAACTTACCTTTCAGTGTAGTCCTCCAAACGGATGTTGTTGCACTTCTGTGTCTGCCTGCTACCCCTTTAACTCCCCGTGTGCTTGACCTGCAGTGTTTTGGTGTAAACACTTACAGTTAAAACTGGTTTCGCTGAGACTACTGCTTGCACAAACAATGTTGACATTGATAACTTTGTCATTTTAGTAAGGATGCTGTGACAACATTTAAGCGACATTTCTATCAAATGAAAACTTGGATACACTTAAGAGCAGTCAGTGTACAGCTTCTAGAGCAGTAGAGTGGAACTTCAATTTACGAACATAATTGGTTCTTGAATAAGGATAGTAAATATAAACGTTTGTATATGGAAGCAAATTTCTCCATAAGAAACAATGTAAATATCAATAATGAGTTCTAGCCTCAACTAAAGTCCATTAAGGTTTGCATACTTGGAACCCAATATAAAATGCAACACCTAACACTGAATATCAAACAAACACAACAATGTTGAGATGGCTCAACGTTCTATTTAATAACAAAGTCAAAACAAGAAGCTGAACTGTTCTTAATTGCAGCTGCACTGCCAACACACACACACACACACACACACACACACACACACACACACACACACACACACACACACACACACACACACACACACACACACACACACACACACACACACACACACACACACACACACACTGTCACTAGCCCTGTGGTGCACTCGGAGTTTGAAATCACAAAACGTTTTCACATTAGCAACCAGTTTCACTTTAGCAACCAGTTGATTACAATGATAAAGAATGAAAAATATATCCATTTTACCTTGTTGGTTAATTTTCTTTGCTTGCAGCGGAAGGATGAGGCAGTGTCGACAACCCTGTGGATACTTCCTGAATATTTCAAACCACACATTGCTTGTTCATTGCTCTCTTTGGACTCATATTGAGCTAGCAAAACTAGAAACATGTTGCAAAATTGCTCAAAACATAGCACTGCTCTGCTGACTGAACAACCACCGGCAGTAGATCGGCTTGCCCGCAATTGCCGCCCCCTATGAACGTGCTGCTGGGTTGGGGTAGAGCGGCTGTGCCAGCAACTTCAGGGTTGCAAGTTCGATCCCCGCTTCCGCCATCCTAGTCACAGCCGTTATGTCCTTGGGCAAGACACTTTACCCGCCTGCTCCCAGTGCCACCCACACTGGGTTGAAAAAAAAAAGTAACTTAGATATTGGGTTTCACAATGTAAAGCGCTTTGAGTCCCTTGAGAAAAGCGCTATATTAATATAATTCAATTTAAAAAAATACAAAATGGTTGTGTTGCAAGGCACACAGTGGGAGGATGAAATGTTCCTACAGTGAGACAAGGTTCGTGCACGAAAGCATATTTTTATTCAGTCTGTTTATTAAACCGAACAGTTTGTACAATGAGTGTGTATACAATCGAGGTTTCAAAAGTGAAACAAATTCAAGACAACCATTATTGACTAAATATCTGCAACACATGAGTGCAAGTGACTAACTTTATAATTCTGAATGGAATTATATTTTCCTATGTTTTCCATGTTCAATTTTAACATGTTGATTTTAAATTCCTTCATATATCAACAATACACGGGTGAATCATTTCAACCTGGTTAACTACCACCAGAACACAAATTCCTCAAGGAGTTTTGAGATTCATATTATTTTTGTACATTTCACTTCAGTCCAAAATAAAAAATATAAATTATACTTTTGTTGATTTTAATTTAAATTATTTTAACCTTTTAAAAGTATAATTTTTTTATTTAGAAAAATGTGCATAAATTGAGTTTTCCATACCGGGGTAAAGACTTTAGGCCTGTAAGATTAGCAATACAACTAATTTTGATGCATTGTAGCTATTTTTCGGACTAAAGGGGTTTCAATTTGGAGTAAATGTGTATGATGTGTCATTATTACTGTTTAGGAATTAGATGGAACAATTTGGGGAACATTTACTATACGCTCTTAATTCAGCCTCAGAGGATTATACAACAATGGCACTTGTGTTGACTAATTTTTAATGGACAGTAAACATATACTGCCATATATGCTGTACATTTACTACTCTAAATTATATATATATATATATATACATATATATATATATATATATATATATATATATATATATATATATATATATATACGTTTCTTTGGTATTATCCCCCATGAAGAATTTCTAGGACAAAGCCCACATGATGTTTCCAGTGATCCTCCCTGGAGTTGTTATTCCTGTTTGTCCCCAATGGAGATGAGTTCAGGTCCTCTGGTGGGAGTTTCAGCCATACCTGCTTGTGGATAAGGGCCATAGCAGCTGACTCGGTTAGATGGTTGGCTAGATTAGTTGAAAAAGTGGCTCTTCATGTGGAGACCATCAGCTTGAAGGGTAAAGTTCATGTTGTTTTTGGAGTTAATTTTAACACTTGAGACATTTGCAAATCTTCAGCGGATGTGAACCTTGCTCCCATTGCTGCAGGATTGACGGACCAAATACATCAGCAAATAAAGAACACAACAGTTAATATGTCACAGATTCATCCTGTCCACAACGGTGCAAAAGACACATCTTTTGTCACTTGTCATACATCAACTCTGACCCATGAGATAACAATTTCTTTTTTTGTGGGGGTATCAGAATATTTATCAGCAAGGATAGCATACATGATGTAAAGGCCCTTAAAGAGACTTGGGACCTCTTTGGGTCTTTTTTTTTTATTGCATTTGAAGATGACGAAATGCCAGATAATTTTCATTTTAAAAAGTCTGCGAAATGAAATATGGCCACAGAAGTTGTAAGGGAATTAATCAAAAAATTGTATTGTCCGTTCTTATTTATTATATTATTTTTAGCATGAGCAATTGAGTGAGTGTATGTTAAAGTTAACTGGGACCTTTTTGGCTCCCATTGACTCCCTTTTATAACGGCCATTTATCGATATAATGTAAACCTGTTGTCTGTGAATGTTCTGATTCATCCAGGTCATTGTCATCTCAGGGCATTCAATCGATTGCAACTGAACTGCTTAGTTGTTCTTGGAAGACGTTTTGCAGCTCATCCGAGTTGGCTTCATCAGTTTGTGTTCATAGACTTAGATTAGTCAGATCTAAGTCTGATTAATCTACGCGGGGTATCTTGACTATTTTGGACTGGTAGTAGTCAATCCATAGCAATCGTTCTGCCACACAATACCTCAATGCTAACGAGGGACATTTACACTTCACTTTGCTTGTTTGCATGAAAACAGTTGTTTTTCTCACTGGGATAGGGCGAAAGCATCCTTGCCCAGGCACAAACTCCTGATTTTTGTAGTATAAATATTTGGGGTGTTGGTATCAGTCGGTGGACTAGGTCTGAGTCTGTGAGCACGAACAGATGGAGCTGAGCAGCAAAATGTCTTATTAGACAAACCAAACAGTCCAGTTGCAATCGATTGAATGCTTTAAACTAGTTATTTTACAATGCTTTTTCCATGAAAACCAACTGATTCTGAGCTTTTCCTTTTGAGATGCATTAACATATTGGAGGTATAATTCTACCCCTCAACTACTAGAGTACCATATATATCCATATAAGACGCATAGTTGCTTTGAATGTGCCAACAACTTCATCCATCCATCCATCATCTTCCGCTTATCCGAGGTCGGGTCCGGGGGGCAACAGCCTAAGCAACCCAGACTTCCCTCTCCCCAGCCACTTCGTCTAGCTCTTTCCGGGGGATCCCGAGGCATTGCCAGGCCAGCCGGAGACATAGTCTTCCCAACATGTCCTGGGTCTTCCCCGTGGCCTCCTACCGGTTGGATGTGCCTTAAACACCTCCCTAGGGAGGCGTTCGGGTGGCATCCTGACCAGATGCCCGAACCACCTCATCTGGCTCCTCTCGATGTGAGGGAGCAGCGGCTTTACTTCGAGTTCCTCCCGGATGGCAGAGCGTCTCACCCTATCTCTAAGGGAGAGCCCCGCCACACGGCGGAGGAAACTCATTTCGGCCGCTTGTACCCGTGATCTTATCCGTTCGGTCATGACCCAAAGCTCATGACCATAGGTGAGGATGGGAACGTAGATCGACCGGTAAATTGAGAGCTTTGCCTTCCGGCTCAGCTCCTTCTTCACCACAACGGATCGGTACAACGTCCGCATTACTGAAGACGCCGCACCGATCCGCCTGTCGATCTCACGATCCACTCTTCCCTCACTCGTGAACAAGACTCCTAGGTACTTGAACTCCTCCACTTGGGGCAGGCTCTCCTCCCCAACCCGGAGATGGCATTCCATCCTTTTCGGGGCGAGAACCATGGACTCGGACTTGGAGCTGCTGATTCTCATTCCGGTCGTTTCACACTCGTCTGCGAACCGATCCAGCGAGAGCTGAAGATCCCGGTCAGATGAAGCCATCAGGACCACATCATCTGCAAAAAGCAGAGACCTAATCCTGCGGTTACCAAACCGGAACCCCTCAACGCCTTGACTGCGCCTAGAAATTCTGTCCATAAAAGTTATGAACAGAATCGGTGACAAATGATAGCCTTGGCGGAGTCCAACCCTCACTGGAAATGTGTTCGACTTACTGCCTGCAATGTGGACCAAGCTCTGGCACTGATCGTACAGGGAGCGGACCGCCACAATAAGATAGTCCGATACCCCATACTCTCTGAGCACTCCCCACATGACTTCCCGAGGGACACGGTCAAATGCCTTCTCCAAGTCCACAAAGCACATGTAGACTGGTTGGGCAAACTCCCATGCACCCTCAAAAACCCTGCTGGGAGTATAGAGCTGGTCCACAGTTCCACAACCAGGACGAAAACCAGACTGTTCCTCCTGAATCTGAGGTTCGACTATCTGGCGTAGCCTCCTCTCCAGTACACCTGAATAAACCTTACCGGGAAGGCTGAGGAGTGTGATCCCACGATAGTTGGAACACAACAACTTTTATGTAATTAAAACAACGTTGGTGTTGTGATTTTGGACTCTCCCGTTCCTTAGTTTGAGCACTTCCTGTTTATCTGGTCTCCATGGTTTCACATTGGTTCCACCTGCCCTTGTTTTGACGCACACCTGTTTTTCATTGATTGCTTTAGTATTTAGTCCTGCCTGCTACCTCAGTTCCTTCTGGTTGGTTTGTTTGCTACTTGCAACACGCACGTTGGTTCTTCTTTTTGTAATCACTAGCTTAGCTTCGCGTGCGCTCTGCACGTCTATTCCTGTACTCTGCTCTAGTTGCTAATTATTAGCCTAGCTCTCCGTGCGTTCGGCACGCCTTTTCTTAGTATTTTGTACCAGTGTTATTTTATGTTTTGTATTAAATCTAATCTTACCTGTAACTCCTGCCTGTCCTGGTCCTCTTGCATCCCTGGGGTAGCAACATGCATCCACCATGCCTCGCCATCGTATCAGAAACCAACCAGCACAACGCCGCCTCGCAGTGGACCACCAAAAGTCTTCCCTTCACCAAGCCGCGAAGACTTTTTCCCCGGAAAGAGTACTGGCCTTACAGCCCAGTACTCTTCCCTGAGGTTTGGAAGTTTTGTTTTTTCTCCATATCCCAACCACTCTTCCGACTGGGCTGAAAGGCCAGGGCATACCTCCGGCCCACCGGTCCATCACGGTGACGTCATTTCGTCAACGCCCCCTGGTGACGTAATGCCTTCCACCATTGATGATATTTTCACCGAAGATTTTTTTATTGTGGACGATATATCTCAGACATTTTCCAAAGACTTGGACAGTAATAATACTTTCACACAGTATCAGGACATTTATATTGATTCTAGTCACCCTCAGTATATTGTTAATTGTCAAGATCAGCCTCCCATTACTTTGGCCCCACCCCCTATGGTTCAAGCCCCGCCCACATCTCAGCCTATTTCACGTTTTACCCCCACATCACCTGATTTTGAAACTGACCTACAAAAATATAATCCTGCCTGGATGGACGAGTGGTACAGGAGAGTTTTGATTGAACTGGAACTGGAGGAGAAATGTCTTGCTGCTCAGAACAATCCTCTCCTCGTACAGACTAATGGGGTGGAGTTTACCCTCCTCCTGACCTCCCGCCACCCACCCTTAGGGTCAATCGCTGACCATAAGGAGGGCGTCTGGAATCCGCCTCTTGGGGGAGGGGCTGGTACTAGCAGCTGTGTTGCGGAGGTAGCACAGCTGCGACCCACTCAGCCGAAACGACCAGCTAGACTTCCTCCACCTGTGCGCAGTCCAAGAGCAAGTCCGACTCGTAGACGGAGTCGTAGTCCGAGTCCTAGTCCTTGCCCAAGTCCTTGTTCAACTCATACTTCTAGTCGTAGTCCAAGCCCCTGTTCAAGTCATACTCTTAGTTGTAGTTCAAGTCCTAGTCTCAGTCCTAGCCCTCGTCGTAGTCCTAGTTCTATTCCGACTCGTGGACTGAGTCGTAGTCCGAGTCCTAGTCCTAAACTGGTTCACAAACCAGTCCCTGACCCCGGTCTGGATCAAACTCCAGTTTCTAATTTCTGGTTGGATACCACTCCAGTTTCTGACTCTGTGTTGGTTCACACACCAGCACCTGACCCCGGTCTGGATCTCACTCCAGCACCCGACCTCTGGCTGGATCACACACCAGCATCTGCTCCAAAGCTGAAGCCAACACCAGCTCCTCTGCTGAAGCCAACACCAGCTCCTCGGCTGAAGCCAACACCAGCTCCTGCTCCTCTGCCGGCCTCACCACCTGCTCCTCTGCCGGCATCAGCACCTGCTCCTCTGCCGGCATCCACATCAGCATCGGTGCCTGCTTCGGCTGCAGCCCCCGCACCTTCGTCTGCTGCTGCCAAGCCTCCTCCGCGTCGGCCATGGGTGTGCCCGTACCCCGGGCGTCCGCCTCAGCAGGCGCGTCCACCTCCAGTCCGGCCACGGGTGTGGCCGTACCACGGGCGTCCTCCTCGCGGGACGCATCCACCTCCACGTCGGCCACAGATGTGGCCTCTACGAGGTCGCCCACCAAAACTTCTGCGGCAGCGGCGTTCCACCCGCCGCCGCCACCTGATGTGTCCTCGGTGGATTCGGGGACACAGGACCTGGCGACCCTCCACCATGTCCTCCCTCCGCCCTCCCGTCACTTTTGGACTGTCTGGTTGTGTGGGGGTTCCTTTGCTTTGTTTGGGACATCTGGGATCTGTCTTTGACGGGGGGGGGGGGGGGACCATTGTGATTTTGGACTCTCCCGTTCCTTAGTTTGAGCACTTCCTGTTTATCTGGTCTCCATGGTTTCACATTGGTTCCACCTGCCCTTGTTTTGACGCACACCTGTTTTTCATTGATTGCTTTAGTATTTAGTCATGCCTGCTACCTCAGTTCCTTCTGGTTGGTTTGTTTGCTACTTGCAACACGCACGTTGGTTCTTCTTTTTGTAATCACTAATGCTAAGTCTCGCCTTAGCTTCGCGTGCGCTCTGCACGTCTATTCCTGTAATCTGCTCTAGTTGCTAATTATTAGCCTAGCTCTCCGAGCGTTCGGCACGCCTTTTCCTTGTATTTTGTACCAGTGTTATTTTATGTTTTGTATTAAATCTAATCTTACCTGCAACTCCTGCCTGTCCTGGTCCTCTTGCATCCCTGGGGTAGCAACACGCATCCACCATGCCTCGCCATCGTGTCAGTTGGTGAGTTGGTAGTGACACAAGATTGTGTGTGTGCGTGCATAAGTATTGCATAGCTTGTGTTTTTGGCATAACAATTTTTTTTTTCTTTGACAAAAAGTGTATAAAATGTAAAAAAACCCTCTTAAGTCGATCTTGAGATTTATTTGTGAAAAAAAAGTATATATATATATATATATGTATATATATACACACAAATATATAAATGTGTGTATATATATATATATACACAAATATATAGATGTGTATATATATACACATATATATACATATACATATATATGTATATAAATATATATATATATATATAATAAATATATATATATAAATATATATATATGTGTGTGTATATATATGACCCCGAAAGGGAATAAGCGGTAGAAAATGGATGGATGGATGGATATATATATATAAAAGGATGTCGTGCGCAACCCAAGGGTCCCTGGTTCAATCCCCACCTAGTACCAACCTCGTCACGTTCGTTGTGTCCTGAGCAAGACACTTCACCCTTGCTCCTGATGGGTGCTGGTTAGCGCCCTGCATGGCAGCTCCCTCCATCAGTGTGTGAATGGGTAAATGTGGAAGTAGTGCCAAAGCGCTTTGAGTACCTTAAAGGTAGAAAAGTGCTATACAAGTACAACCCATGTATTTATCATTTATATATATATATATATATATATATATATATATATACATACAGTACAGGCCAAAAGTTTGGACACACCTTTTCATTCAATGCGTTTTCTTTATTTTACATTGTAGATTGTCACTGAAGGCATCAATACTAAGAATGAACACATGTGGAGTTATGTACTTAACAAAAAAGGTGAAATAACTGAAAACATATAGTTCAGGGGTTGGGAACCTTTTTGGCTGGGAGAGCCATAAAAACCATATATTTCAATATGTATTTCTGTGAGAGCCATATTTTATTTATTAACACTGAATACAAAAGAATGCGTGCATTTTTAAGACCAACATTTTGAGAGTATAATAAGTCTCTTATTATACTATAACATTGTTATTCTAAAGTTAACCAATTATAAATATACTTCTTACCATTAATGCGACATCTTGAACAGGTGTGATAGAAAATGGATGGTTGGATTAAAATGCATGAGAATGTTTTATAATTTCAACGTTATTTTTAACACTGTGATAACCAGCGGAATTATTAATTACTTATCATGTTAAGCAATGTCAGTTAAGATTTATCTGAGAGCCAGCTGCAGTCATCAAAAGAGCCACATCTGGCTCTAGAGCAATAGGTTCCCTACCCCATATATAGTTGCTTCAAAATAGCCACCCTTTGTTCTGATTCCTGCTTTGCACACTCTTGGCATTCTCTCAATGAGCTTTAAGCACACCTGTGAAGTGAGAACCATTTCAGGTGACTACCTCATGAAGCCCATCGAGAGAATGTCAAGAGTGTGTGAAAAAGTAATTGGAGCAAATGGTGGCTATTTTGAAGAAACGAGAATAGAAAAAAAATGTTTTCAGTTATTTCACCTTTTTTGTTAAGTACATAACTCCACATGTGTTCATTTACATTTTTGATGCCTTCAGTGACAATCTACAATGTAAATAGTCATGAAAATAAAGAAAATGCATTGATTGAGAAGGTGTGTCGAAACTTTTGGCCTATACTTTATGTGACTTACTTTTCAGACTTTTATGGCCGAAACCATTTTGGGTTCACAATATTTGGGGGATCAACCAAGTGTTAAAGATGCTAAAACCAATCCAATGAAGGTCAATATCTTCTCAGCTATCTAAACAAAACATCCACATCTTAGTATCTTAGCTTTGTTAAAGGTGAGAAAACTTTTAAGTGTAATATCTAATAATACAGCTCATTCATTATCTATTAATCTATTTTTTTTTCAATAAAAAACAAGATTGCAAGAGCAAGAGTCTTACGGGTGGTGAGGACAGAACGTTTCCATATACAGTAATTATGACGAAGCATCACGTTAATGTTTGGGCTGGTTGACGGCAACAATTCCCAATGACGGTAGTGTGCCTTAAGAGATCATCAGGTGTGCCATGAAAAACTTCATTTATTTACTTCAAATATTGTGTCTTTGTTTGTCTATCTATGTCAGCATCATACAGTGACAGGCAGCACAATTACACTCTCTTCCACAAACTGGCGGTCGGTGCAATCTGCCTGTACACTACCCAGTGGTTCTTAAATGGGGTTACGCGTACCCCTGGGGCTACTTGAAGGTATGCCAAGGGGTACGTGAGATTTTGAAAAAATATTCTAAAAATAGCAACAATTCAAAAATCCTTTATAAATATATTTATTGAATAATACTTCAACAAAATATGAATGTAAGTTCATAAACTGTGAAAATAAATGCAACAATGCAATATTCAGTGTTGACAGCTTGATTTTTTGTGAACATTTTCCAGAAATATTGACGTTAAAGATTTCTTTTTTTGTGAAGAAATTTTTAGAATTAAGTTAATGAATCCAGATGGATCTCTATTACAATCCCCAAAGAGGGCACTTTAAGTTGATAATTACTTCTATGTGTAGAAATCTATATTTATAAGTGAATCACTTGTTTATTTTTCAACAAGTTGTTAGTTATTTTTTATATATTTTTTTCCAAATAGTTCAAGAAAAAACACTACAAATGAGCAATATTTTGCACTGTTATACAATTTAATAAATCAGAAACTGATGACATAGTGCTGTATTTTACTTCTTTATCTCTTTTTTTCAACCAAAAATTCTTTGCTCTGATTAGGGGGTACTTGAATTAAAAACATGTTCACAGGGGGTACATCACTGAAAAAAGGTTGAGAACCACTGATCTAAAAAATGAATGGATGGATAAGATACATTCAGAATGTTTATCTTGGTTCTTCTTCTTTTTACTTTGTAAACACTTTAAGTTTGAAGAGTTTCTTGAAGTGGTTTATATTAGTATGTTGTTTGATTTATTTGCTTAATTCATTCCATAATTTTATTACACATACCAATATACTGAAGGTCTTAAGTGTTGTACGTGCGGACAAATGTTTTAAATTACATTTTTCTCGAAGATTATATTTTAAAGTAGTTGTGCAATAAAAAAATGATGCACTGTAAAAGCTGCATGGGGGTTCCAAGAGCTTAAAGGCCTACTGAAACCCACTACTGCTGACCACGCAGTCTGATAGTTTATATATCAATGATGAAATATTAACATTGCACCACATGCCAATAAGGCCTTTTTAGTTTGCTAAATGCCCTGCGATGAGGTGGCGACTTGTCCAGGGTGTACCCTGCCTTCCGCCCGATTGTAGCTGAGATAGGCGCCAGCGCCCCCCGCGACCCCAAAAGGGAATAAGCGGTAGAAAATGGATGGATGGATAGTTTGCTAAATTGCAATTTAAAATTTACCACGAGTTTCTTGTTGAAAATGTCGCGTAATGATGACGCGTACGCGTGACGTCACGGACTGTCAGGAAATATTAGCAGCTGCACCACTCGCGGCTAAAAGTCGTCTGCTTTAATCGCATAATCAGACAGTATTTTGGACATCTGTGTTGCTGAATCTTTTGCAATTTGTTCATTTAATAATGGAGACTATAAAAAACAATGCTGTTGGTGGAAAGCGGTGTATTGCAGCTGTCTTTAGCACCGAGACACAGGCAATGTTTCTTTGTTTGTTGTGAAGCGGAGCGGTCAAGCAAACATGTTTTCTCTACATCAACCTGCATGTTTTTGGATGGGGAAATTGTGATATATATCTTACCGGAGAAATCATTTAGATTATTAGTCGTCCTGCAGCAGCGGCAGCTGTGAGATTGGCTCCTCGGCTTCTCTCTGAGACACTTCGTGTTCACCGCAGCCATCCGACCTCGAGGTATGTCTTAACGATCTTTTACAATCTTTAAAATCTCACTAAAACACTATTAAAACAATAAGCAGATAAGGGATCTTCCAGAATTATCCTAGTAAATGTGTCTAATTACAGCTGAAACGCTCACACTGCCGTCGCCCGGAGCCGTCACTTTTTTTCTTTCTTTTTTCTATTCCTTCACTATCAATATCCTAATTCACGAATCTTTCATCCTCGCTCAAATTAATGGGGAAATTGTTGCTTTCTCCGTCCGAATTGCTCTTACAGCTGGTGGCTCCCATTAAAAACAATGGAAATATGTGTGGGGCCCTGCAACCAGTGACGTCACGCGCACATACTTCCGGTACAGGCAGGGCTTTTCTATTAGCGACCAAAAGTTGCAAACTTTATCGTCGATTTTCTCTAGTAAATCCTTTCAGCAAAAATATGGCAATATCGCGTAATGATCAAGTATGACACATAGAATGGACCTGTTATCCCCGTTTCTCATTTCAGTAGGCCTTCAAAGGCCTACTGAAATGAGATTTTCTTATTTAAACGGGGATAGCAGGTCCATTCTATGTGTCATACTTGATCATTTTGCGATATTGCCATGATTTTGCTGAAAGGATTTAGTGGAGAACATCCACAATAAAGTTCGCAACTGGAGAAATGCCCTGGCTCTACCGGAAGTCGCAGACGATGACGTCACATGTTTGATGGCTCCTCACATATTCACATTGTTTCTTATGGGAGCCTCCAACAAAAAGTGCTATTCGGACCGAGAAAACGACAATTTCCCCATTAATTTGAGCGAGGATGAAAGATTGGTGGTTGAGGATATTGACAGCGACGGACTAGAAAAAAAAACGCGATTGCATTGGGACGGATTCCGATGTTTTTAGACACATTTACCTGGTTAATTCTGGGAAATCCCTTATCTTTCTATTGTGTTGCTAGAGTTTTAGTGAGTTTAATATTACCTGATAGTCGGAAGGGTGTCTCCACGAGTGTCTTGACGCGCAGTGTCTCAGGGGAGTCGACAGCAGCTATGGACGGCACAAGCTCAGCTTTTCTCCGGTAAGAACTGACTTTTTAACCACAATTTTCTCACCAAAACCTGCTGGTTGACATGTGGTCGGGATCCATGTTGGCTTGACTGCGCTCTGATCCATAGGAAAGTTTCACCTCCAGGAATTTTAAACAAGGAATCACCGTGTGTTTGTGTGGCTAAAGGCTAAAGCTTCCCAACTCCATCTTTCTGCTGTGACTTCTCCAATATTAATTGAAGAAATTGCAAAAGATTCAGCAACACAGATGTCCAAAAAACTGTATAATTATGTCGTTAAAGCAGACGACTTTTAGCTGTGTGTGTGTGCAGCGCTCATACTTCCTAAAAACCCGTGACGTCTTGCGTACACGTCATGATTACACGACGTTTCAAAGACGAAACTCCCGGGAAATTTAAAATTGTAATTTAGTAAAATAAAAAGGCCGTATTGGCATGTGTTGCAATGTTAATATTTCATCATTGATATACAAAGTATCAGACTGCGTGGTGGGTAGTAGTGGGTTTCAGTAGGCCTTTAAAAAGTATGATGTACTATATAATTGTCACCAACATAACCATAATGTTGGGTCAGGTTCCTGCAGCCCAAAGGTGCATAATTAGAAAGGGGACTTTAGTTTCTCCCACGCAAACTGGTTGCACTTGTCAGGCCTCGTCAGGTGACTTGCAGCGTCACGTGACTCACGCATGAGGCTTATGAGGTGGTGTCACTCATTGGCCGAGGCTGACTCACACAGCGTGTACTTGACGTGCGTAATTACGCACCGCTACTTTTTTCCACGCTTCTCTCCCGTGAAGTGTCAGCGTTGTGTGCGTTTTCAGCTTGGAGCGTGTGTGTGTGTGTGAGGGGGACACAAACCGGAGGATGTCCCCACGGCGGAGAGGAAGATCGAGGCTCCTTTAAATAAACCCACTCGCCCTCGGTAGGGAGAGAGAGAGCTTCGGTAAACAATAACACGGCGCAGGGAAGTCTTCTTAGCCGCTCTACAGCTGCATTGCAGCCTCTCTGGAAGGTAATTATCGGGATTGCACCTTTTTCTGGATGTGTCGATGGCGTTTGAACCTTGCTGGTCATGTTATTTACGATTTCTTCCCGGGGATGAGTGTTGATAGGGTGGTCACGATCAGTTAAATTGGGCTTTTGTACCGTCATCTTTAGCATATGTTCAACATTTAACGATTGTTCAAACGTATGTCTTTTCATCCACAGCCCGGAAAGGACAATTCCAACGTTTTTATTGTGATCGATATCGTTATCGCTGCCATTGCGGAAGTGAAGAGCAGCACACAAACAGTCACCTTCGTGCCGTGGGTACATCTAGTGGCGTAAAGCGGGCACTGCATCTCCTGGCAGCAGACATGTATGGGTCTTCCGGCATCCCCGAGCTCATCCCACCCACTGCCCCGCCCATCCAGCCCGATCAAGGGGGCCAGCACGGCCCAGGTCAAGACCAAGGCAGCGGTCCCAACCCCCAGAGGCTTGGCCAGAGGGCTCCCAAACTTGGCCAGATCGGTCGCTCCAAGAAAGGTAATTTTCACGATGTTGTCAGTCTATCTGTGTTGGCCCCGGGATGAGGTGGCGAATTGTCCATGGTGTACCCCACCTTCTGCAGCTGGGATAGGCTCCAGCACTCCCCGCCACCCCGAGAGGGACAAGCAGGAGAAAATGGATGGATGGGACATTAGAATGATTTTTTAAAATGTCAAAATTATGGTTCCTATTATAGTGATTTGAAATACTAACATCATGGTTAGCATTCGCCATTATGTTTTGATTTTGAATGATGAACAATTGAAAAAAAACTAAATCTATTATGGACATGCTGTAATGAGAAACTAGAAATATGTAATGCATCATATTGTGTAATAATAACCATATTTATGCAATATGATACATTTGTCCATCCATCCATTTTTTACCGCTTGTCCCTTTTGGGGTCGCAGGGGGGTCGCTGGAGGCTATCTCAGCTATATTCAAGCGGAAGGCGGGGTACACCCTGGACAAGTCGCCACCTCATCACAGGGCTGATATATTTTTAATTATTATTATTATTATTACTTAACGTTGTAACTACACTTAGAGAGGCCCTTATGGTATATAATACAAAGGGTGCGCAGTAAAGAACATATGCAATAATATTGCAAAACAAAATGTCGTCTGTTGAGTTGAATATGTGGGTTATTTTTACATTCTGCTACATTTCGCTAAAAGCCTCTAAAATATACTTTTTAAGATGCTTTTGCGACAAATGTGGTCTATCTGAAGTATTCCAAACCAAGATGTGCTCTGCTGTGAAAATGTGGGTTGTTTTTATTAATATTATTTTTCACCTTTTTAGAGTTCAACAAAATATTCTAGAATATACATGCACCTGGGGATAGGTTGATTGGCAACACTAAATTGACCCTAGTGTGTGAATGTGAGTGTGAATGTTCTCTGTTTATCTGTGTTGGCCCTGTGATGAGGTGGTGACTTGTCCAGGGTGTATCCTGCCTTCCACCCGAATGCAACTGAGATAGGCTCCAGAAGCCCCCGTGACCCCGAGAGGGACAATCGGTAGAAAATGGATAGATGGATACTTCTAAAGAGCTTTCAGGACATAATATGGAACATTACACAAATATTCCAAACCAAAATGTCGTCTGTTGGCTTGAATACATAGGATGTTATTATATTCTGCTACATTTACCATCCTGGATTTCACAAAACGCCTCTAAAATATACATTTTTCATGAGGTATTACGTGGCCTAGCTTAAGTATTTCAAACCAAAATGCCAAAGTAGGTAGGTTATTTTTACATTCAATTTTTTTCCACTTTAGATTTCAACAAATATTTCAAAAATCTATTTTTATAGAGCTTTTAGGAAATAATAAGTAATGCTACACAAACCAAAATTTGCCCTGTACCTGGTTGGATACAGTACCGTACATAGGTTGTTTTAATGTTTTATATTTGCCATCTTAGATTTCACCAAAAGCCTCAAAAAATGGCTTTTTAAAAGGCTTTTTTAATTTTTTGTATATTTTTTATAGTATTATTACTTAACGTTGTATCTACATTTTGAGAGGGCCTTATGGTATATTATATTTGGTGGATACTCTGACAAGGGTTGTGCAATAAAGAACATATGAATGTAAGGATTATGTGACCTAATTTAAATATTGCAAACCAAAATGTCTTATGTTGGGGTTGAATATGTGGGGTTTTCTTATATTCTGCTATATTTCACTAAACGCCTCTAAAATATACTTTTTAAGATGCGTTTGTGACATACAGTATTCCAAACCAAAATGCTGTCTGCTGTGAATATGTAGGTTATTTTTCACATTATTATTATTTTTGTACCTTTTTTTAGATTTCAACAAAATCTTCTAAAATATACTTTTAAAGAGCTTTCAGAACATAAACATCACACAAATATTCCAAAACAAAATGTCGTCCATGGGCTTGAATACATAGGTTATTTTTATATTCTGCTACATTTACCAAGGTAGATTAAAAAAAAAAAAGCCTCTAAGATATACAATTAAAAAGTTTTCATGAGATGTTACGCGGCTTAGCGTAAGTATTCCAAACCAAAATGCGATAATGGGGAGGTTATTTTTACATTAAATTTTTTTTCCAGTTTGGATTTCAAAAAACGTTTCTGAAATACATTTTTAAAGAGCTTTTAGGAAATATGTGATGCTACACAAACCTGGTTGGATACAGTATACGTAGGTTATTTCGATATTTTATAATTGCCATCGTAGATTTCACCAAAAGCTCTAAAATGGCCTTTAAATATTTTTTTTTTTTTTTTTTTTTTTTTACAAATTACTTAATTTTAATCAGGTTATTTTTATATTCTGCTATTTTACCAGTTTATGTTTTACCAAAAGCTTGTAGAGTGTACTTTTAAAGAGTCATTTCTGCCTGCTTTTCTTTTTACACTGCTCTATATACTGTAGCATTCACAATTGCTCACCACATTTAGCAACATGATGCAGATAAATGTCGTGGATTGTATACATCATTTTTTCTTCACATTTCCCAATCTTCCTCTTTTTAGTGGACTTGGATGACGAAGTGTTGGACGACATTATGAACAACAACGGCCAGTGTCCCGTGTCCCTCCCCATGTCCTGAATGAGGACATCTGCCACCAGAATGTCTCCATGCTTGATGCCAAGTGTCTCCAGCGAAGGCTGGTGAGGGCGCCAGAGGCCCAAAGAGGGGCGGAGCCTTCGCCTTCATTGTAAAATCATGTCACCTCTTTCCAGACTTTTCATGGCTCTCTGTGCCCTCCCCTCCTCCTAACCCTAGGAGGTCTTCGAGTTGACTTGTAAACGACAGCTGGTTGTGTGGAGTTGCACTGGAGTGTGTTAGTGAGAGGCTGAAATGGCTTTGGAGCATCCTTGCAGGAGGAGTGTCTTCTGTACTGGTCTTACTGGTCATACTGGTCAAGTGCTTTCTGTATTAACCAGGAGATGGAAGCTTGCAATTTATGACATTTCGCGAAAAACGACTGATTTGTATTGCTTTTAAAAGACGGGAAACACTTTTGTGCTGTATTTTTTCTTTCTTCCTTTTTAAAGTTTCTAAATGGTTATTGTTGGTTTGCACTTTGTGGGAATGCTTTACGTTACGTGCAGTGACGTGTTGCACACTTCTATGCATGAAGTACGTGAGAGCATCGTCCCCAAACTCGGTCTTTAAAGGGCTAAAAATACGTGGTATAGTATTTATCACACCTCACCGCTGTGGCCTGCATGCTGAGGGCCGAGTCGCCGTGGCAACCAGGGGATAGCAATGTCTTGTTTATTTTAATGACACAGTACTGGTTTCAATGGACAGGACAGGACAATCAGGCCAGGATGAGAAGCACCAAATGATTTTTTGTTATTATTGTTGTGATCTAGAGATGCTTGTGGTGATAAATTGTTGACTTATTTATTTTTGACTTATTTGGCTGTAAGATTGTTACAACTTCTTTGTTGTTGTTGTTGTTTTTTCTCAACCAAGATATTTTTATGTTGTTTGCATGGAAATGGCCAGCCTTTCAAACTGCTTCCACGGAAATAAAATACATATCTTCATGAGATATTTGTTATTTTGTCAGCTAGCTAAACATCCAACAATTGTAATGACGAGTGGAGCTTGTTTATCGCTGAGCAGGTGCCCACAATGTGACAGGTTGCACATAGCATGCGGCACAGAATGAGGTTTTGACACATAAGAGTCGATTTTCTATTTTTATCCAAGTTTGTGGTTTGGATTCTTTTCATCAGCATAATAACTAAAGAATGCATGTGAATGCATTTTTTCCCCTCTCTCATCACAACACCTTGGAAAATGCTGCCTTTAATTTCGTACAAGTACATAACGCTACATGCAAGAGTATGTCATGTAAACAAAAGTAAATTAAAAAGTGTGAAAGTCTTACATATGGCAAAAATAAATATTTGCAATGATTTGATATTGAGTGGCTTATTGTGACTTGATTTCTATTGGCCCTAATGAGGCATGTTGAAGAAATAAGATATAAATTAGTGTAATATGATATTACACTAACTTAATTTGCCACCTATGGCATGTATTGTGTATGTGTAAATGTAGAATGACTTTTAAACTTTTGTATTTATATAGGTTTTCTATAACTTTATGTATACACATAAACACAATATATATGTATATTTAATATACACTATATTGCCAAAAGTATTTGGCCACCCATCCAAATGATGAGAATCAGGTGTCCTAATCACTTGGCCCGGACACAGGTGTATAAAATCAAGCACTTAGGCATGGAGACTGTTTCTACAAATATTTGTGAAAGAATGGGCCGCTCTCAGGAGCTCAGTGATTTCCAGCGTGGAACTGCTATAGGATGCCACCTGTGCAACAAATCCAGTTGTGAAATTTCCTCGCTCCTAAATATTCCAAAGTCAACTGCATGCTTTATTATAAGAAAAGTAAAGAGTTTGGGAAAAACAGCAAGTCAGCCACCAAGTGGTAGGCCACGTAAACTGACAGAGAGAGGTCAGCGGATGATGAAGCGCATAGAGCAAAGACTTTCTGCACAGTCGGTTGCTACAGAGCACCAAACTTCATGTGACCTTCCAATTAGCCCACGTGCAATACACAGAGAGATTCATGAAATGGGTTTCAGGAGTTGGGCTTGGCTCCTTTGTTCCAGTGAAAGGAACTTTGAATGCTCCAGGATACCAAAATATTTTGGACAATTCCATGCTCCCAACCTTGTGGGAACAGTTTGGAGCGGGCCCCTTCCTCTTCCAACATGACTGTGCACCAGTGCACAAAGCGAGGTCCATGAAGACATGGATGACAGATTCTGATGTGGATGAACTTGACTGCCCTGCACAGAGTCCTGACCTGAACCCGATAGAACACCTTTAGGATGAGTGAAAACGAAGACTGATCTGAAAAGTAAGATTTTTGATCCATTGCACCCCTAGTATATATATATATATATATATATATATATATATACATATATATATATATATACATATATATATGTATACATATATATGTATATATATATAGATATATATATATAGATGTATAGCTATATATAGAGATATACAGCTATATATAAATCCATATGTGTGTGTGTATATATATATATATATATATATATATATATATATATATATACATACACATAAATATATACATATTTATATATACATCTATATAGATACATATATAGAGGTGTATATTTCTAAATTATCTATCTATCTATCTATCTATCTATCTATCTATCTATCTATCTATCATCTATCTATCTATCTATATCTACCTACATTGTATATCTATGTGTCTGTATATGTATATGTCTATATCTATAGAGATGTAATATGTATATTTAAATATGTATATATGGTTGTGTATGTATGTATATGTATGTCTATATGTATATATTTATCTGTATCTATCCATCCATCTATCTATCTATGTATCTCTCTATCTATCTATCCATCCATCCATCCATCCATCTATCTATCTATACACACACACACACACACACACACACACACACACACACACACACACACACACACACACACACACACACACACACTTTTAGTGTGTACATGTATATATATATATATATATACACACACACACACGCAGTAAATGTGTGTGTATGTATATATATATATATATATACATACATATGTGTGTTTGTGTGTATATATACATATATATATATATATATATATATATATACATACATATGTGTGTTTGTGTGTATATATACACACACACACACACACACACACACACACACACACACACACACCCTTGGTTTACACTGTAAAATGTCCTACCGTTTCTTGTTGTCATTTTCCCATCCGGCAATGCTGTTGCATGGTCAAAGATGCCATGCTTGTTTAAGTCAGTGTATTGTGATGTCATTGTAAATATATATTTCTTTATTAGGACCGTGTGAAACAGTGCTGAGTCATCATCAAGCAGTTATCAAAGGCACATATGGGAAAAAAGAAAAGTACAAAAAGTAATACAGTAATAAAGCATTGAATGTTTGTATAACAATAATAAGAATAATAAAGGGCATATAAGGAATTTAGACATATTCCTTATTGCTGCTCCCAGGCCCGGAGCGAGAGCTGGCCATAGACGGGTACTTGGACGATTGCTTCTTTCGCGGACAGGAGGCAGCCAACATGGCGCCGCCCAGGACGTCCAGAAGCGAGCCGCCCCATGCAATGAAGATGGCGGCGCCAAACTCAAACCTGTGAAAACGATACGGTGAATTATCATCTGTGTTATTTTCACACCTTAAAAAACAATAAGTGGTCCTATGGGCTTACTTTGTGTTGACGGGGGTGTAGGGGTTGTAGAAGGCCCGGATCACGTTGTGAGCGAACCAGGAGCACGCCACGATGGCACACAGGCCTGCAAAGTAGGGACAGCCGTTTTAGGTTTATTGGGTTTTTTTGGTCAGTGGGAATCTAAGTCTGACACAGTGAAGTCTCTCAGTCATGTGACCCCGAGAGGCCCGGGGGTCAAACTACCTCACACCCACTAAAGGGTTCAGAAAGGATCTTGAAAGTTTTTGACACAGGATTGCAACTTTAGAAGTTTTTTTTTTTTTTAATGTGAACTAATAATCTGCTTTTCTTGTATTGTGTTAAGGTCACCAAACGTTAACCCTTTGGACCCCAGACTAGGAGTCAGCGCCGCGGTGATACATACTTTTGTGTCTGCCTTTTTTATTTTTTGTTTTTCAGTCCAACATGTGCAACTAACTGTACACTTACTTTTTCATTTCGGACATAGTGGTTCTAAACTAAAACACTTGATGTAGCCCGTGAAAAGCCTGGAAATTATGTTTGTCAATATACAGTGGTTCTTAATTTTTCTTTAATAAATGGATTTGTTCACTCCATATTGTTTAAATTAACATACTATAAGATATTCCAAACATTTTTAGTTGAAAAAAAAACAAAAAAACCTAAAAAATACCTCCTATTACAAAGCAATCCCTCAATTTGTATGCAAATAAATAGTTACACATAAATTGGCCCTAGTGTGTGAATGTGAGTGTGAATGTTGTATGTCTATCTGTGCTGGCCCTGTGATTCGGTGGTGACTTGTCCAAGGTGTACCCCAACTTACGCCCGAATGCAGCTGAGATAGGCTCCAGCAACACCCCGCGACCCGGAAAGGGACAAGCGGTAGGAAATGGATGGATGAATGGATAATAAAATACATGAAATTAAACAATGGATGTCCGCTAACTTTTTGCAACTCAATGCCAAAAAAACGGAAATGCTGATTATCGGTCCTGCTAGACACCAACCTCTATTTAATAATACATCTTTAACATTTGACAACCAAACAATTAAACAAGGCGACTCGATAAAAAATCTGGGTATTATCTTCGACCTAACTCTCTCCTTTGAGTCACACATTAAAAGCGTTAATAAAACGGCCTTCTTTCATCTCTGTAATATCGCTAAAATTCGCTCCATTTTGTCCACTAACAACGCTGAGATCATTATCCATGCGTTTGTTACGTCTCGCCTCGATTACTGTAACGTATAATTTTTGGGTCTCCCCATATCTAGCATTAAACGATTACAGTTGGTACAAAATGCGGCTGTTAGACTTTTGACAAGAACAAGAAAGTTTGATCACATTACGCCTGTACTGGCTCACCTGCACTGGCTTCCTGTGCACTTAAGATGTGACTTTAAGGTTTTACTACTTACGTATAAAATACTACACGGTCTAGCTCTAGCCTATCTTGCCGATTGTATTGTACCATATGTCCCGGCAAGAAATCTGCGTTCAAAGGACTCCGGCTTATTAGTGATTCACAGAGCCCAAAAAAAGTCTGCGAGCTGTAGAGCGTTTTCCGTTCGGGCTCCAATACTCTGGAATGTCCTCCTCGTAACAGTTTGAGATGCTACCTCAGTAGAAGCATTTAAGTCTCACCTTAAAACTCATTTGTATACTCTAGCCTTTAAAAAGACTCCCTTTTTAGACCAGTTGATCTGCCGTTTCTTTTCTTTTTTTCCTCTGTCCCACTCTCCCTTGTGTCCGGTGGCCATGGATGAAGTACTAGCTATCCAGAGTCGGGACCCAGGATGGACCGCTCGCCTATGTATCGGCTGGGGACATCTCTGCGCTGCTGATCCGTCTCCGTTTGGGATGGTTTCCTGTTGGCTCCACTATGGACGGGACTCTCTCTAATGTGTTGGATCCACTTTGGACTGGACTCTCACGGCTGTGTTAGATCTATTATGGATTGAACTTTCACAGTATCATGTTAGACCCGCTCGACAGCCATTGCTTTCGGTTTCCCTAGAGGGGGGGGGGGATTACCCACATATGCGGTCCTCTCCAAGGTTTCTCATAGTCATCATTGGGTGTGAGTTTTCCTTGCCCTTATGTGGGCTCTACCGAGGATGTCGTTGTGGTTTGTGTTGTGGTTTGTGCAGCCCTTTGAGACACTAGTGATTTACGGCTGTATAAATAACCATTGATTGATTGATTGATATGTTATTGTGTAATAGTAATAATGAGGGCATAACATATTTATATTCACAGCCATGTTTGGGCAGCTGTATCTGCAATGTGTAGCTCAATAAGAATTAGTTTGACACCCCTGATCTAAAATTACATGAAACTTAACATATGAGTAGGGAAATATTAATTTTTTTTCTCATTCCTTAGAAGGCAAATATAAAATGTATACAGTAGTCCCTTGCCAAACCACGCTTCAAATATTGCAGTTTAAAAACTTCCCTAAAACATAAAATTGCTTAATCAACTAAAAATATATGAATACTACAGTGGTTTTGTATTGGCTACTAGATGTGTCCCAACCAGTCATAGCACACTGTTCAGTGTCGTGGCCAGTAATTGGCCAGCATTACTATATCGGATTAAAAGAGTGTTGAGGTGACTCGATAGTGTTATTTCATGCCTCGAGGGCTCTCATAATGGTACAGTATTTATTTAGAGGGTAATAAACATTTTTGGTAATGCCCTAGCTATGAAAATATTCAATTTATAATGAATGATTCCTACTTTACGGCAACGTAGTCCACTAGATAGCAGTGTTGGCTTTCCTTTCACTCTCTTCCTGTCACGCGGGAAGCACATTGTGATGCGGGATTTAGTTCTCCCCAGGGATGCAAAGGACACTCCGGACGAAATGGTAAAGGTAAGATGATTTAATAACTGATACACAATACTGAACAGACAGAAATTAACAAAAGAACAACGTGCCCAACGCACGGGAAGCTAAGGTAATACTTAGCACAGAGACTAGAACCAGATACATCAATGTGACTGCTTACCGCAAACAATGGACCAAGACCGACTGACGGGAGAAGGCAGGCTTAAATAAGAAAATAATTACAAGACAGGTGCGCGTCAGGAGCAAGCGGCAGGTGAAAACAATTAGTAGCTATGGTAACAAACAGAGGCGTACAAACCGGAACCGAAAGAGTCCAAAACAAACAGAAAACATAAAAAGACTCAAAAACCTAAATCAAAAAATGATCCGGGCAGCGGATCATAACACTTCCTCGGCAACTAAACGCCTCAACAGCTTTTGATTGATTGATGACAATGTTTTATTAGTATTTATTTATATATATGTACCTATATATGTATATATTTTTTTTTTTACCAACAATAGAAAGCTACTGTCATGTTTCTTTGACTGGTTATTATGTGAGTACAAATGATCATAAGTTAGTTTTTACTTTACCATTTACAGTCCACAATTGAAATACACTGTTTCAGTTTCCAAGCAGCCAATTTTTCAAGGCCTTATGTATTAAACAATGCTTTTTTGGCTAGTTCCCTTATGTGTACAGGAATTGTGTTCCATGTTTGACGAGCTCGATAGAAAAATGAGAATTCCCAAACACAGTTTTTCTAAACGGCACCAATAAATCCTCTCTGGAACCAAACCTTATGGTCCTGTTGGCCTTCCTCTTCACTTTTGAGAGGAGGTGGTGCGAGGTCATTAAGCATTTTAACAGAATCAGCATACTTAATTAAGTTTTGCCATTTGGGTAGATTGTATTTCTCGAGTATTCTGCAATGATGATACTTCTTTTATTTAGTACTTTTAACGCTTTTTTATTAATAACTTCCACCAATTTCAGTGTGGATTTATTTGTCAGTTTCCAGTTTTTGATACAGTAATTTGAATGTAGCATTATCATTGAATTAAAATACAATTTTGCGGAGTTTGTTGTCAAATTATTTCTTACATACCTGAAATTTGATATGTTTAATTTGATTTTATTCACAGTTTTTGTTTAAACTTCTGCTTAGAGGAAAACTGTAAATCCAGCACAACTCGTAAAGACAGGGCACTTCATATGACATTTTACAATTAAAGATATTGCCTGAATTCTATAACGTGTCTTCTTTCTGGAAGTAAAAACAAAAACAATGGTCAACTAAGCCAAGATGGATGTTGTGCAGCAAGCAGCGAGCAAACTGAGTACACAAGGGGCCTAGATCTTCCTGCAAAAAGCAGATACGAGCAAAAAAATCAAATTATGCAATGGAATAGACCCCTATACATTATCAAAAGATTTGTAGAGTGAAGTGAATTCTATTTATATTGTGCCTCTCTCTAACGACTCAAAGCACTTTACATAGTGGAACCCATTATCTAAGTTACATTTAAACCAGTCTGGCTTGCACTGGGAGCAGCTGGGTAAAGTGTCTTGCCCAAAGACACAACAGCAGTGACTAGGATGGGGGAAACGGGAATCGAACCAGGAACCTTCAATTTGCTGGCAACACTGCTCTACAAACCTTAGCAACGCCGCACCACGAGTGATATCAAGTATTATCTATCGGTGGGGCTCCCAGACTTATCGAACTACCTTGTGCTCCAGACATCATTCTACACCAGGGGTTCTTAACCCTTTTGACCTTGGGGCCCAACTTTTCCAGGACAGAGGGGCACGGGTTCCCCTCAAATACTAACATAGAATTTCTAATTTTAGTCATATTTAGAATGGATTCAATAATTACCGTATATCTAACTTACTTAGAGTTTAACAGGATAAACGTTGTCAAATGATATGAAAGCATGTATTAATCACAACACATGGCTAAAATAAATACGTGTGAACCTAATTGATAATAAATAATAATATCGCATGTATCTGTTTCTTAAATAAACTAAACTAAACCTTAAGGGCAAATGAAAATACAGTTTTGTCCCTTTGGTCATCATTTTTGTGCTTAAGTAATTTTTATATGACTTTAGCGCCAGACTTCTTCGATTTGTGCAATATTGTCATTACTGCCATAAGTGGTTGAAACGTGTATTACAACTGATTACCGCTGCTTCCCATACAGGCAACAATTGAGAAGCAGATTTTTTTTGACGGCCCAGCAAAGGTTAAGAAACACTCTTCTCCACAACAAAACAGATGGGAACCTGGAAACGCATGGAGATATACAACTTCTTTGTGTGTGGTTGGGGGTCAAGGAAATTAGTTTCAGGATTCTCCCAGATAAATATGCATCGTTTTTGCTCAGGTAAGGTTGAATTTCATGATTTTTCGTATATACTGCCATGGTTGTTGCTGTTGCACGCACCGTTTACGAGTAATTTGTTTTCCCTCATTTTTACCAAAATGTAACTATAGATGTCAACATTGTGTATGTGCTCAAAGCAGCATTTATGATTGTGGCCTTTGGTGAAAGCTTGACTCTTGAAGGTTTTGCTTTCTTTATTTAGACTCGTAGAGTTGGTGCTTTTCAAAACACTCGCGGCAAATGTGTGTTTAAGGAATACAAATAATATTAAGAAAATACTTCAATTTTAATGAAACCCTTGACAAAGTGATCACTTCCAACTCATACATACTTTGGCTCTGCTCCCTTGGACTGGAGAGTGCGTGACTTTTCTTAATGTTTTTGTAAAATTGTGCACCCTTCCGAAGAAGAACTCTGAAGAAAAACGTTTATCCTTTTGCATGATTTAAATGATTCGTACAGCCGAAAACAATGTAAGCATAGGGCTTTTTTCTTTGAGAAAGGCTAGATGGTGTCTAGTACCCATTGAGAACAGACGCTGGCTTGACCACCACGCATATCGAATGAGCCGGACTGGACATCATGTAAAATCAAGCAATTACTAGCCACTCCGTGCTCCCAATATAGCATGGCCCATACGATACAGGGAGGAAGAAGACGGCACAGAATGCAGGGACGTTGTTTATCTCTATTTATTTCTATACGATATTATGAAGTGTGAACACTAATCCAAAATGTGTATGGTGTTACTAAGTGTAGCGATTAGCTGAGTGTTACCATGAGTGTTGTCCAAGGGGGCAAGGCAAGCTTGGAGATCCAGAGACAGGCAGGAAGGGCAAGAGCGAGGCATCAAAGTCTGTGTCCAGGCTGGAGGTTAAACTCCAAAGAGAAAGCCAGGGGAACCAGAGGGAAGACGGAGAGACGAGACACACCGCTCGTAACGAGGAAACGAAGGAATGCTGTGTACGGGAACAGGTAGCTACGTTCTGGCCTAAAACACAGGTTTGCTCTGGCTTAAGAAGCCCAGGGAGCTAATCAGCAACAGGTGTGTTGAGTGCTGAATGATTGCGGATTGAATGCAGCCACCTGCTGCAGTCGGAGTGTCGCACGCAGGTGCACGCTTGGAGGTGCACTCAGCGCAGCGCACACATGAATGCGCGCTGGTGTGCGCCCGGGCCGTGACGAAGGCAAGGCAATATTATTTATAGTATACAGTATTTAGTGAGGAAGGTTTATGAATGCATTGAACACGTCAAATTATCGAGTTAATTAAGATGAAATAATTACAGTCATATTTAGCGCCTAATGTTATTTTTCCGCGTTAATCTAATTTTAAATCACTAAAGTTACAACTGTATCTGTACCTGTGAGTTGCTTTGCTCTCTTCTTGTGCTTGACTAAAAGCAACAACAGATTTCTCTGGTGAGATTTAAAAAATTGATTGATTTGATTGCTTAATTACAGGCCATAATAAATCAATTGCTCTTTGCTGTCATCGCTTAACAGTACTAGTAATGCCATCCATCCATCCATTTCCTACCGCTTGTCCCTTGTGGGGTCACGGGGGTGCTGGAGCCTTTCTCAGCTGCATTTGGGCGGAAGGCGTTGTACACCCTGGACAAGTCGCCACTTCATCGCAGGGCCCACACAGATAGACAAACAACATTCACAGTAGTAATGATGTCAAAAAAGTTATTTATTTGATCTATTTACTACATCCACCCATCCATTTTCTACCGCCTGTCCCTTGTGGGGTTGCGGGGGGTGCTGGAGCCTATCTCAGCTGCATTTGGGCGGAAGGCGGCGTACACCCTGGACAAGTCGCCACCTGATCACAGGGCCAACACAGATAGACAGACAACACACACACTAATAATGATGTTAAAAAAAGGTATTCATTTGATCCATCTACTACATCCATTCGTCCATTTTCTACCGATTGTCCCTTGTAGGGTTGGGGGGGGGGGGTGCTTGAGCCTTTCTCAGCTGCATTTGGGCGGAAGGCGGCGTACACCCTGGACAAGTCGCCACGTCATCACAGGGCCAACACAGATAGACAGACAACATTCACACACTAATAATGATGTTAAAAAAAGGTATTCATTCGATCTATTTACTACATCCATCCATCCATTTTCTACCGCTTGTCCCTTGTGGGGTTGCGGGGGGTGCTGGAGCCTTTCTCAGCTTCATTAGGGCGGAAGGCCTTGTACACCCTGGACAAGTCGCCACCTCATCACAGGGCCAACACAGATAGTCAGACAACATTCACACTAGTAGTAATGTTAAAAAGTTATTTATTTGATATATTTACTACAAATAATGTATTTTTGTTCATCTACCTATACCAGGCACTTACAGCGAGGCAGAGCAATTTCTTATTATTTTTTTTCGTTCTGTCCAGGTTTTACGATCATATTTGTACATATCATATGTGCTGGTGTTGTTCTATTGTTGTTGTTGTTTTTGTTGTTATCGTTGTGTTTGCTGTGGTTGTTTTTGTCTCTCTGTCTAATCCCCCTCTTTTCCCCACAATTTCCCCCCCCGTCTTCCTTTTTTCTCTTTATGTCCCTTCCTGCTCCGGCACGGCTGCACCAAAAGATAATGTAAATACATTTGATAAATTCAAATAAGGCAACAAGAGAAGTATCCTACACCTCTCTTTTGTAAAGTAAATCTGAACAGCCGATACGGGCATCTACATCAACTATATGATTTGCCTGAGAAGCTGGACGAGGAAGAGCAATTAAATGCTCTTCCACTACATGGTAGTATGTACAGTACATGTACGGTATGTACATAATCAACCTGTGCAGTCATGGTACACTCGGTGGTGCGGTACAAGATGTTATAAATGTAAGACTTATTGGGGATACTCACCCCCCACTAGCAGGATGATGCCCCCCGTCATGGCAACGCGGGCCTTGCGGAGTTTGTCGCCACCCCCACAGGTGGTGCATTTCATGCCCATGCAGGCCACGCCCAGGCCCGCCACCGACACGATAATGCCTACGATCATCAGCGCCCTGGTGGCCTGCAAAGAGCCTGCAGAAGATGGGACACTTTAGGGCCACTTTGCACTGCAAAATGGAGGCTGTTATTCATGATGTGATGGTTGGGGCCTCAGTGTCAACTCTTCCTGGAAGAGAAACCATGGGTAACAAAACAACACGGTGTGGCGCCACACATTGAAATACGACTGTACTCCGCTCAGCTGTCTGCCCCCACCCCACCTCCCATAAAGCCATCACAGGGTGAACCTTCCTTTGTCTCGGTCCACCTAGAACCAGTCTGTGCCAGTCCTGCCCGGCCCGTCCATGCCCCGTGCACAAACAGCACCCTCCTGCAGTGAGGCCTCCATTGTGAGTTGGAACAGTCTGGAAACAGTTGTATCATTGTTGACCTACTATTTTGTTTTTCCTCACCTGGCTGGACATCAAGAGTTTAAAAAATTGTACGTACTGTACCACAATTTACCCTGCCTGTCATGCTAGCAGTGATGGGCAGTAACAAGATATGTAGCTAAGCTACATAGCTTAACTACATTTTCCAGTGGCTTGGCAGCAGCTTAGCTACTTTTTTAACAAGTAGCAATTCTTGTTGTTTAGCTACTTTTAGACCCATGTAGCTAGGTAGCTAACATCAAAGCTACAAGCTACAAAGATCCAGGCCAAAAAATATGGGGGTAATTACAATGACCTGGATGAAAAAATCCACGATGATTGGTTGGTGTTTGTATGATGAGTCACAATTGGCTTATGTTAGGGCGAAACATTACTAACTGGCCAATCAGAGGCAAGATAAGAAGGGTCATCCAAACTAGTAAGCAAAATCATAACAGTCATGCAATCATGTCACATGACAATCAGGGAGTCGGAGACAGAGGGACGCTTCAAGCTGACGACTCAAAAAAAAAAAAAAAACATACTTGAAAATATCAGAGAAATTCTTTCCCACAGATTAGATTTTTCCTTTAGTGATGAAAATGACGTGCAGGAAACCCACAATAATGTGTGTTCTTAGTCATATTTAGTCGTTTACTCTGTAAACCAAAATGATAACTGTAGTCTTCATCTAAGATGTCCAACACACATTGAGGTGAGTTGAGTTCATAAAAAGTTTTACTGCACATAACTATTACCAACTGTTCCCAAACAACATACGTGTCATTGTTTGTTTCGTCAAAATTAAGATCAGTGGTGTGCAGAGGTTGGTAGAGTAGCCAGAAAGTGTACTCAAGTAAGAGTTACTTTAGAGATTTATTACTCAAGTAAAAGTAAGGAGTAGTAATCCAAAAATTTACTTGAGTAAAAGTAAAAAGTATGTTGTGAAAAAACGACTCAAGTACTGAGTAACTGATGAGTAACCTGTTCGTTTAATGATTACGGAAACAAATAATGCACAAAAACATAAAAATAGCAATGAGCCAATTCAGAGCCAGGAATATCTCTTAAGCAACTAAAACAATAATATATATTAAATAATAATACATTAAAATTAAAAAAAAATTAAAGCAAATTGAGCCACAATAACTTAACAGCACCATAGGCTCAGTAGGCATTCATCGATTGATTGATTGATTGAAACTTGTATTAGTATATTGCACAGTACAGTACATATTGCATACAATTGACCACTGAATGGTAACACCCCAATAAGTTTTTCAACGTTAATCAATTACTTAATAAATGACCAAGTCGAGGTGATCTACCTAATATATACATATACATACACACACATAATATATATATATATATATATATATATATATATATATATATATATATATATATATATATATATTTACATACATTTATATATACAGTATATAATTTATAGTTATTTATTTTGCCGTTTTTATTGACATGTTAAAGATGTTTTAATGAATATACATGCATGTGTAACATATAGATTCCTATCTTTCATGAAGACAAGAATATAAGTTGGTGTATTACCTGATTCTGATGACTTGTATTGATTGGAATCACACAGTAGTGCTGATAATGTCCACATTTTCAAATGGAGGAGAAAAAAAGTTCCTCCTTTCTAATACCACATGAAAGTCGTTGGTTTTTGGCATCTTATTTGTTCAGTTTCCATATTCGTTTTTATACACTTTACAAGAAATACATTGGCGGCAAACTCCGTAGCTTGCTAGCTTTTTTGCGCTGCTTTCGGAGACTCTTATTTTGTTAGTGCATGCGCGATGGAGCGGCACTTTTATTGTGAAGACAGGAACTGTGCGATCAGTCTTTAGGCTTTTGACGTGAAGTACGGTTGAAATTAAAAGTGTCTTTTTTCCTTTACAGTTTTGATTGATTCATTGAAACTTTTATTAGTAGATTGCACAGTACAGTACATATTCCGTACAATTGATCACTAAATGGTAACACCCGAATAAGTTTTTCAACATGTCGGGTTCTACATGTGACGGTCACGTGACCGCCTGGTTTTGTTTGATTGGTCTAACGTCACCAGTGACTGCATTTGATTGGTGAAACGCAAGCTTGCGTATCCTACTTTGAATGTGTGTCTGACAAAATCTAATCAAACAAAGTGTGCATTAACAGATCGATAAAAACAGTAGCACGTAGCGAGCTGATTGTAGATAAATGGAGCGGAGTAAAAGTAGCGTTTCTTCTCTATAAATATTCCCAAGTAAAAGTAAAAGTATGTTGCATAAAAACTACTCTTAGAAGTACAATTTATCCCAAAAGTTACTCAAGTAGATGTAACGGAGTAAATGTAGCGCCTTACTACCCACCTCTGGTGGTGTGCCGTCAGGACTAGCAAGGCCTTCTCGGCTTAGGTACCATAAGCAGAAATCATGCCCATAATTAACGATAACATTATAAATATCTAAAAGTATTCATATTCTCTTCATGTCATATTATGTTCCTTCCAGTGCTGTCGTTTTTACTTTTAGTTTGTATACATTCAGAGTTTACCTAGTTTATGTTGCCATACTGTATGAAATCTGCCAGGGGCCTTCAGAATCAACAATGCACTGTAAGTAAACGGGGACATACATGTGATAGACAGTTGCAATTGCCAATCAAATCACAAGTTGTCGTCAGTAAGGCCTTCTAGATGGCCCAAGGTTGAACATGACTTTTATGTGTCCTGTGATTGGATACTCATCAGGACCTTTAGTGGATGAATTTGAGAACACGTAGAGTTGGAGAAAGTTGCGATAGCCAATCAGATCACAAGTTCTTGGCAGTAGCCTGATGTTAACGAGACTGTGATTGGATACTCCCTTGTTATTCCAAAGTGAGTTTTCATTCACACGTTTCAATTTAGCAGGAAGCGGGAAGTGTTGCTCCGTAACCAGACCGGCATAGCAGAGAAGGACAACAAAACTTTGGTGGCAGACATATAACCAAAGCAAAGCCATTTTCAAGAAGGATTATTAAAGAGAAACGACATCTTGTGAGACGATCGGCTCAGCTGTTCTGGCGATAAAATATGGGAATGCTTGCCATTTTCACTCTAATCAACCGACGACGAGGGGTACCAATGGCTTATCAGCGTCGAATAGGTCCTACTAATTGTGAGTATAAATATTTTATTTTTTCACTTTTAATATGTTTTTTCCAATTTTAATTTTGACACTACCACATAAGATATGTGATGCTGATGCGTTTGAATTGATTTGTAAATGTGCCAGGAAATATCCTGTTTTGTACACTGCCTATATGGTTCAATGGCCAGTAGGGCGTAAATGTGTTCCTGTATAGCATTTCTCCAGCAATGGTCATGTTGTTACATATATTATGGTATTTTGAGAGGTAATCCTTTAAGTCGGACATCGCTGAAGGCCTAGCTGGAAAACGCACGGCCCGCCACTGATGTAGTTAGATGCTGTTTGTTTTTACTGGAGGTAGAGAAAATGAATAACATTATAGGGGTGGGTCAAAGAAAAGGCAAACTAAATTCAATAGGGTGTGGGGACCCCTGGTGGTAGTTGTAAGAAGTCCCCAGCTAAATGACAGATAGTTAATAGTAATTAACCCTTATTAGGTCCATTTGTACAGTTACATTCACGTTAATTATTATACATGTGGACCCATAGATGTAAATGCCGTTAAATGTAACTTTGATGTAGCAAGTTACTTTTGCCGTGTAGTTTGGAGAGTAGCTTGCTAAAATTATTCGGGGATAGCTTCCCCTGTAGCTTAGCTGCATTTAATCGACAGCAACTTGGAGCTTAGCTTACTACATTTTCCAAGTGGCTTGCCCATCACTGCATCCTACCGTACAACCCCCAAATGGATGTCCCCACTAAACATAAAAATACTACAATAATACATCATATTAAAATACAATAGTATTAAAAATACATCCATGCATCCATCCATTTTCTACCGCTTATTCCCTTCAGGGTCTGGGGGGGGGGGGGGGGTGCTGGAGCCTATCTCAGCTACAATCGAGCGGAAGGCGGTATTCACCCTGGACAAGTCGCAACCTCATCGCAGGGCCAACACAGATAGACAGACAACATTCACACTCACATCCACACACTAGGGCCAATTTAGTGTTGCCAATCAACCTATCCCCAGGTGCATGTCTTTGGAAGTGGGAGGAAGCCGGAGTACCCGGAGGGAACCCACGCAGTCACGGGGAGAACATGCAAACTCCACACAGAAAGATCCCGAGCCCGGGATTGAACTCATAATACAAAACATTTTAAATAAATACATTGATAAATAAGTAAATAAAATGAACACTGCCTTATTCATTTAAAGTTGTCCTTCTCAATTAGTGGGGAACATGACCCCGAGGAACATGTTAACAGTGTCATACTTCAAACCTACAAACGTGCCCACTGCAGCTGTTAATCCTGACTTGAAATTGTTTTTATTCATTTTTACTTCATAGGTTGGTTTTTATTTTACATATTGTTCAACCAAGTTACTGTTTCCAATCTATTTGAGTTGCTTATTAATTATTGAGTTTATTTAATTTTATTTTTTCAGTACCAAATGGCTCAGGTTTAAAAAAAATAATTTTGTGGTTTAAATAAGAATACATCTTTTTTAAATTTCTGGCAAATTGATGCGCTTTAAATCTTTTCTATCACAGATTAAAAAACAATGTTAATAAAGGTATTGTTTGTTGACAGTTGAGATATATATTTATTTATTTTCTTTTTTTGCTATTGTTAATAAGGATACAATGTAATGCTGAGGTGCATGCGCTTATAACAATATTGTAGACAAGCGATACTATTTATAGTCGTGGCGGAAAGTGGTGGGGAGGGTGAAAATTATTTTTTTCTTCTTCGGAGGATATAACAGAATATTAATGAGAAGCAGTTACACTACTGTATCACTTCTGTATCACTTGTGTACCAGAGGTGTCTAAACTATTTCACATGGAGGGCTGCATACCGAAAAATGAAAGGATGCGAGGGCCACATCGATAAATTTTATTCAATTACTTCATCTTTCTTGCTAAATGTATTTGTTCTGTTTGTATTGACAGAAAAAAAATACATATACTGCATGCATTTGCATGTATTTTTTATTCAATTATATATGATAATCTTACAAATATTATATTTTCATACATTAAACATTTTTTTTTCGCAAAATAAGAATTAATACTCAAGTACCTGGTGGGCTTACTGTATGTATAATAACGTTGTTCATGTTAGTAATGTAGGTTGGAAAGTAGTTATAATCTGTAATAATGATGAATTAGTTTTGTGTTTACTACCAATTTAAAAAATATTAAATAGGGACGGCGTGGCGCAGTGGAATAGTGGCTGTGCGCAACCCGAGGGTCCCTGGCTCAATCCCCACCTAGTACCAACCTCGTCACGTCCGTTGTGTCCTGAGCAAGACACTTCACCCTTGCTCCTGATGGGTGCTGGTTTGCGCCTTGCATGGCAGCTCCCTCCATCAGTGTGTGAATGTGTGTGTGAATGGGTAAATGTGGAAGTAGTGTCAAAGCGCTTTGAGTACCTTGAGGGTAGAAAAGCGCTATACGAGTACAACCCATTTATCATTTATTTATTTCTATCATACATTCACAACTTTTTTTGGTAAAACAAAAATAATTATTTAATTGATTTATGATTTGAAAGCAAGTTATCAATAAAATTGCACATTGTAAAATTGACAAAAGATTTTTTGGTTAAGAAAAACTGTCTGCTGAGTCGCCAGAATTTTACTGTAAAAAAACCGTGGTAGCATTTTGCAATTTACTGTAATACACCGCAAAAACAACAACCACTGATTTTACAGTAAAAACTGGCTAATGTTGCCAGAATTTTACCATAAAGTTTTTTTTTAAATAATTTTTCCATTTACAGTAATATGCTGTAAAAAAAAAAGAACCCACCATCAGTGTGTGAATGTGTGTGTGAATGGGTAAATGTGGAAGTAGTGTCAAAGCGCTTTGAGTACCTTGAAGGTAGAAAAGCGCTATACAAGTACAACCCATTTATCATTTATTTATTTATATCGGACATCTGCTGAGTCGCCAGAATTTCACTGTAAAAAAAACCGTGGTAGCGTTTTGCCCATTTACAGTTATACACCGCAAAAACAACAACCACTGATTTTACCGTAAAACTGGCTAATGTTGCCAGAATTTTACCATAAAAAACAATGTTATCATTTTTCCATTTACAGTAATATGCTGTAAAAACCCACCGTCTATTCTAAAATAAAATTATGGTGACCGAACTGTCAATCTGTGTAAAAAAAAGATAACACGTCCAAAATGCATATGCAACTGTATAATAATATCACAAGGTGAATCCTTATACTTCTATATTAATTTATTACTCATTGTTACAAGCAACCTTCTGAGGGGAGCCAGAACTGCGATGTGGCCCTCAGTTAAAACGCGTTTGAGGCCCCTGTCCTAAGCTTTGTAAACAAAACATCCACATATTACCTTTAGGTTACAGGTGATGAAGCTTATCAGTGTACCGTCTGATAATACAGCTCATTAATATTGATTTTATTTTACTTTTACAATGTGCATAGGGCAATAAAAAACAAGCTGCGGGCAAATAAAACGGCCTGTGATTCTACATGTAAACCGTGATAAATATATATGATTGAGTGTAACTACTACTAACATTGCTACTACTACTACTACTTTATTTTGCACAAAGCTCTTATTTAGCATATTAATCTATTATGTAGGTGTCTCTAATGTTGTGAGTGGTGCGCACATGACCACTAAAAGCACCCTCCCGTGGTCGTGTGCTGAAAAATGCTCACAACGGAAAACAAGTCCATTATGAAGGAGTATCCAAAGTTTTTCAGAAGAAGTAAAGGCCACATTGATACATTTTGTGCATAAAAGTTACTAAAATCCAGTGTAAGTAATTATGGGCTGAGCTATCCAAAGAAGAAGAAAACATCCACATTATAGCTTTGTGTAATGGTGGCCTAATAATGGGTTTTGTTTATTTTTACAATTGATAAACCTTGCCGATGTAAGCCAAGACATGCTGAGCTCTCAACTTCATGTCATAGCTAACATATGTAACATTGTTTTGGCTTGATTTTGTAAATATGCTACTGGGCAATAAAAATGAGACGCCTGCCTTGATGAAACAGGACATTGAAAACAAGCTTGCATGTATTATTATTATTATTATCATTTCTGTATGAAGACGTACTGTCCAGCTGCAGGATGGAGTCGTAGATCTTGCACTGGAGCTGCCCGGTGCTTTGGAAGGCGCAGGACATCCACAGTCCCTGGTACATGGCCACAGCCGTGATGATGTTGTCTCCGATGTAGGCTGACATCTTCCACTGGGGCAGAATGGTGCCGATGATCAGCGCCACGATGCCAATCAGAGACATGAAGAAGCCCAAAAGCTGAATACCAGAGTTGGCCATTTTTCTTTAAAAAAAATAAATAAATAAAAACTTTGTCCAAAATGTATTGATGCTCCTGAAAGTGTGTTGGAGCTCTATGCAAAACACCCTTGGGAGTGTATGTGTGTGTGTGTGCTCTGAGGGGTCTTCTTGGGGATGGGCATGTAAGATGTGGGTGGGTGTTGTTGTCATATGTGCTGGGAAATGTTCCCTCCATTTCCAAGCAAACAGGTTGCCACTGGAATCCTTTTTTTTTTTTTTGTCAACCATATACTCCGCACAAATGTTCACGTCCTCATGAGGCATTTCTCAGTGTTTGTCTTTGCATACTTCCTATGACTGTATGTGTGCTGACCTAGATCAGTGTTTTCCCACGCGGACCACTAATTAAAGGAATTACAGCATATCTCCAGGCCAGTGATATGCTAATGAGGGGGCATGGACAGCTATGTCATTAGCGGATGTTTATATCAGCAAAGTTTCAAAGTTTTGGCCTTTGTGCAAAATTGATGCAAGAAGTCACCATTTGTCTTTGAGGACAACAATGCACTGAATTGACAAAAGTAATGAAGGAGGACTTGAAAAAGAAAAAACTTTCAGTCTTTAGGGGTTTCCAAACTTTTGGGGGTGGGAAGTCAATGTGTAAGCATCATGTGAGCGTCATACAATATCACGATGATATTGATAAAAACAAGTTGGTCACTATATTCAGTTAATCATCGTATGTAAATTAGGATGTCCTGATCAACATTTTTGGCCTTCCGATTCTGATCCAATTTTTTGCGTCAGATCTGATCCCATTTTGAGTCCCCGTACAATAATTTTTATAGCAAGCAACTATAAAGTAAACACATTTTTATAAAGCTTATTGTGACGATCTGTCACTTTATTTCTGTTGGTTTTCCTTGTTTTTGTATCTACTTCCCGTCAGTTCTCTGACACCCCTTCTTAACTGTCTATGCGACGTCAAGGCTTGGTTAGCCCAGAATTTTTTAATAATGAATGATGGAAAAACGGAAATTTTAGTTTTTGGTCCGGCCCTCACTGACTTGGGACCATTGCAAAATTATGTGCGTCCCAAAGTCACCAGCCTTGGCGTCACTATAGACAGCGATTTTAAACTAGACAAACAAGTCAATGGCGTTTTAAAATCGTGTTTTTATCACCTTCGTCTTTTAGTAAAGGTTAAACCGTTTTTATCTTTAAACCTTTTTGAACAAGTCGTGCATGCTTTTATTTCAAGTCGCCAGGACTACTGCAATGCACTTTATGCTGGCATTAGCCAAAAAGCTCTCTCCCGGTTGCAGTTAGTCCAGAACGCGGCAGCACGGCTTTTAACAGGGACCAGGAAACGCCAGCATATAACCCCAATTCTTCAGAGTTTGCACTGGCTCCCTGTTCATTTTGGAATTGATTTTAAAACATTGCTGTTTGTTTTTAAATCTTTACATGGACTGGCACCTCAATATATCTCGGACCTCATCCAATTTTACATTCCTGCGCGCGCTCTGAGGTCCGAGAGCCATCCGCAGCTTGTGGTGCCCAAGACCAGACTTAAGACCAGGGGAGACAGGGCCTTCTCTGTGGTCGGTCCTAAGCTCTGGAACACTCTGCCCCTCCATGTTCAAACTGCTTCCCCAGTGGAGTGTTTTAAGTCTCGTCTAAAGACCCACTTTTATTCTTTGGCTTTAAACACTACGTGAGTTGTGTGGTCCTCTGTCCTCTGTTGTCCTCTGTCTTTTTTATACACTTTGATTTCTATTTTACTGTTTTAATTGATTTTACCCTTTAAAATAATTTTTAATCATATTTGTTTTTATATTGTTTTTTTTTATATTGGTTTTATATTTATTTATTTTTTGTTTTTATTCAGTCATTGGTGGAGCATAATATTGTTTTTTTGATATTGTTTTTAACATGGCTGTGCAGCACTTGGGAAACATTATTGTTGTTTAAATGTGCTATATAAATAAAGTGGATTGGATTGGATTGGATTATTTTGTCATATTTCCTGTTTGTTCCAAGGAGCACTGTTTTCTCCTCTCCTGCCGATGATTGGCAGCCGGTCCACACCTTGCTGCCCTCCATGATGTTCCTCCTGGCCTCCTGTTGGGACTTGGCGCGGGACTTGTCTTTTTCCCTCCTCCTGGCCCCCTTCTGCCCGTCCCTGGTTTTCGCACCGAGGGACATCGAAAAACAGCAGCTCCTTCGCCCAGTGGTGGACGGCGTCTGGCATCCGCCAAGTGGAGGGGGGGCTACTACCGGCAGCGGTGCAGCCAAGCACACGCCGCTGTCATCCCAGCCATCGTCTCTTCTCACGGCGCCGCCACCTTCATCTTCTCTGGCGCGCCTCCGCACTGCGCGGACATCTTCCGCGTCACAGGTGGGACTCTGCACGGTGCCGCCATCTTCATCGTCGGCAGTGGATCCGCCGACGACGCCAGCTGCGCGACCTCCTCCTCGACCTCCTCCTCGATCTCCTGCGCAACCTCCTCCTCGTCTGCCTCTGATGTGGCCGTTCCGTGGTCGCCCAATTCGCCAGTTGCAGCGGCGTTCAACGCGTCGCCGCCACCTGATTCTCCCTCGCTGACTGCGGGGACACTAGGTTTGGCGATCCTCCACCAAGTCCTCCCTCCGCCCTCCCTTCACTTTTGCACTTTATTCCGTACGTGTTTCAAGGGAATATCTGGAATTTGTTCCATCCATCCATCCATCCATCCATCCATCCATTTTCTACCGCTTATTCCTTTTTGGGGTTGCGGGGGGCGCTGGTGCCTATCTCAGCTACAACTGGGCGGAAGGCGGTGTACACCCTGGACAAGTCGCCCCTCATCGCAGGGCCAACACAGATAGACAGACAACATTCACACTCACATTCACACACTAGGGACCATTTAGTGTTGCCAATCAACCTATCCCCAGGTGCATGTCTTTACTTCCTGTCAGTGCTCTTATTTTGTCATATTTCCTGTTTGTTCCGCGGAACACTGTTTTCTCCTCTCCTGCCATTGATTGGCAGCCGGTCCACACCGGCTGCCAATCAACATATGTCTATTTCTGTTTTCACTCGAGCACTCCTCAGTGCTCGAAGATAATTATATGTTTGGAACTTCTGTTGGCAAGACTGCTTCATGTTTCTTTGTTTGATGATAATTAAAGTCATCTTACCTGCTCTCAGCTCTCCTGGTTCTTGCATCTCGGGGTAACAGAACAGCAGTCATGTGTTTCCCTGACACTTATCGTAATAAATATTTTTGTAAATCAGTGGATTTGTGGTATTGAATACTATACAATTTTTTCCCCTTTTCACCTTCCACCGTCAATTTTTTTTAAACCGGCCCTTGAGCTGTCTGGAAATATTTTTCATTATTTTATGCAGACAAGAATACAAGTTTGTGTACTACCTGATTCTGATGACTTGCATTGATTGGAATCAAACACATTTCATAGTAGTGCTGACAACTTCCACATTTTTGATTTTACATTGTGGAGAACAAAAAGAATCCTCCTTTCTGTCCAATACATATTGAAGTGGTTAGTTTTTGAAATCTTATTTGTCGAGCTTCCATATTCGTTTTTATACACTTTACAAGGGATACATTGAGGATTGATTATTGTTTTGGACCGTTGACATGCACGACTGCTCATCGTTCTCCTGGTTCCTGCATCTTGGGGTCACAACTACTGCAGCCATGCGGGTTCCTGACATTATTAACATTTAAGGAAACAACTCTCCTTGTCTCCCACCATGGTTACAGTGAAGCCAAGTGCTACATACGCTTCATCATATTCTGGTATGGCAAAAAAAACATGTTCCCCGCTGTTCTCCCTGCATAGAGTTAGATTTAGACTTAGACAAACTTGTATAATCCACAAGGGCAATTGTTCCACACAGTAGTTCAGTTACAGAGGATGGAAAGTGTAAGGATAGCAGGTACAATGTAGACTAAAATGTACCGTAGTAGCAATAAAAAATATTACATATATGTAATATTTACATATTATGTATACAGTAAGTATATGATTTATACTGATATATTTGTAAATATGTACAATATCTAACAATTACCATGTACAATATTACAGTATATGTAACAGCTGCAGCATAAAATAGAGAGTACATCCAGCAGAAAATAGACATTATAAACAAAGAGAGGTAACTGACATAGAAGCGGTCAGTTAATAGACAGATATCATCTAGTACTGTATGGGAAGTGATTATACAGCTGGATGGAGTGCGGAATGAAGGAGTTCTTGAATCGAACACAGTGGGAACGAACCTGAAGGAGCCTGTTGGGAGTATGAGCTTCGCTGTCCCTCAATTGTTTGGTGAAGTGGGTGGGCAGGATTGTCCATGGTGGCAAGCTGTTTGTCCAGTGTCCTCCTGTCCCTCACTGACACAAACGCCTCCAACTGCGTGCCAATAGTTTGGCCAGCCGGTTTGTCAATTCGGTTTAAGTCCCTTTTGCTGGTGCTGCTCCAACAACAAACCACTGCAAAGTACAGGGCACTGGCCACAACAGACTGATAAAAGATCTCCAACAGGTTACTGCACACATTCAAGGACCTAAGCACCACTATTTGAAGTCTGCGGGCTGTAGAATGTTTTCTATTCAGGCTCCAGTTCTCTGGAATGCCCTCCCGGTAACAGTTAAAAATGCCACCTCAGTAGAAGCATTTAAATCCCATCTTAAAAGTAATTTGTATATTCTAGCCTTTAAATAGATCCCCCTTTTAGACCAGTTGATCTGCCGTTTCTTTTCTTTTCTTCACTTCCCCCCTCTCCCTCATGGAGGGGTGGGGGAGACAGGTTCGGTGGCCATGGATGAAGTACTGGCTGTCCAGAGTCGGGACCCGGGGTGGACCGCTCGCCTGTGCATCGGTTGGGGACATCTCAGCGCTGCTGACCTGTCTTCGCTCGGAATGGTACCCTGCTGGCCCCACTATGGACTGGACTCTCACTATTATGTTAGAACCACTATGGACTGGACTTTCACAATATTATGCTAGATCCACTCGACGTCCATTGCACCGGTCGCCCTAGATGGGGGGGATCAACACATCTGTGGTCCTCTCCAAGGTTTCTCATGGTCATCCCACTGGGTTGAGTTTTTCCTTGCCCTGATGTGGGATCCGAACCGATTATGGCGTTGTGGCTTGTGCAGCCCTTTGAGACAATTGTGATTTAGGGCTATATAAATAAACATTGATTGATTTATTGAGAAGGACTGGATTAATAGAACACAAAAATAAAGCCAAATATTCAACAACAATTTACTGAAAGGAAAAAACAGTCAGCCTTTGTGCCCTGAGGGTTAATAAGCGACCTTCTAGGCCAAAAATGTCCTCGGGCCGGCCGTTTGACATGAAACACATAAAAAAGGCCTTTATAGACGTGGTTTTATGCCGCTAACTTTCACACCGGACAGGGAAAATGAGAGAGGAAGTACTGAGCATTGTGCCCAAAGTAGACAATCCGGCAGGTGATGGGATGGAGCATGCTCACCTCCACCCCTGCACCCTAGATGGATTAAGCAGATATTACAGTGTCTGCCATCAGCTTATTTTTTTGACTTGTGCTGAACTTTTGTCTCTTGTCGCCTCGACAAACGCTTCCTTGTTGCCCAAGACCCCCCTTCGCTTTGATAGCAAGGATGAAGGCATGAAGGTTGTGTGTTGCTGTGGACAGTCCTCGGCGCCTTCCAGTGTCGTCTCCGTTGGTAACCTAATTTATATGATGTCCTCTTGGCTCGCACACAAGACAAAAATTGCACTTTAAAGCCGCCCCCGTCCTTCCTTCTTCTTGCACTTCACTTTTCCTTTCTTTATTACAGCAGTAAACACACATTTGTCTCGCTGCTTAAGGCTTAAGCAAAAGGGGGTCGGGGGGAAGCTAAATCAGCCAAAAGAGGAGCACTGACTGCATTCTCTCAGGGGGATTTTTACCCCCTCACATTTCTGAGGCCTCCTCCTGGGCTGAAGTGCGCGAGAGGGAGGGTGACTCAGGTGATTGAAGTCCCACGAGTGCCCCCCCCAGGATGTAGATACAGCACCCACGCACGGCTTTTCCCTGAAAAGCTTAAATCTGCACAAACGGGGGGGAAGGCGCCCTTTTGCTTCACGCTCGATGTCACCCTCTTATGCAACTTTAGTGTTGAATCAGCGACCGGTGGACTGTGGTCCTCCTGAAGACAGAGCAAGGCCTTCTTTCCTCTTGGACTGTAAAAAAGAAAATCTAGGTGCACCACAGTTTCTCTCTGCCGCTGCACATCAGCGAGCAGGAAAACAGCTGATGACATCACACTCTGTGGAAGCCAATTATTGTCCCGGAGTGTTTTTTTTGTGTGTGCCAAAAAGGAAGCTACTGTGTCTTAAAGTGTTTAATTTGTGTTATTGTAAATAAATGAAAGTGCAGAGGTGATTTATAATTGCTTGTGCCACCTAGAAATGTAAAAAACTAACAAAACGCAGCATTTTTGTTCTCTGTAAAACTTTATCATTAATAGCAATCAATCAATCAATCAATCAGTGTTTACTTATATAGCCCTAAATCACGAGTGTCTCAAAGGGCTGCACAAGCCACAACGACATCCTCGGCTCATATCCCACATCAGGGCAAGAAAAAAGTAAACCTAATGGGATGACAATGAGAAACCTTGCTGGGCGACCGGTGCAATAGACGTCGAGGGGTTCTAGCATAATATTGTGAGAGTCCAGTCCATAGTGTGGCTAGCAGGAGATCGTCTTGAGTAGAGACAGGTCAGCAGCGCAGAGACGTCCCCAACTGATGCACAGATGATTGGTCCACCCTGGGTCTCCACTTTGGACAGCTAGCCCGTCATCTGTGGTCACCGAATCTGTGCCTTCGTGGAGAGGGGGGCAGGGCAGAAAAGAAACAACAGATCAACTGGTCTAAAAGGGGGGTCTAATTAAAGGGTAGAGTATACAAATGAGTTTTAAGGTGGGACTTAAATGCTCCTACTGAGGTAGCATCTCGAACCGTTACCGGGAGGGCATTCCAGAGTACTGGAGCCCGAACGGAAAACGCTCAATAGCCCGCAGACTTTTTTTGGGCTTTGGGAATCACTAATAAACCGGAGTTCTCTGAACGCAGATTTCCTGCCGGGACATATGGTATAATACAATCAGCAAGTTAGGATGGAGCTAGACCGTGTAGTATTTTATGCGTAAGTAATAAAACCTTAAAGTCACATTTTAAGTGCACAGGAAGCCAGTGCAGGTGAGCCAGTATAGGCGTAATATGATCAAACTTTCTTGTTCTTGTCAAAAGTCTAGCAGCCACATTTTGTACCAACTGTAATCTTTTAATGCTAGACATAGGGAGACGCGTTAATAATACGTTACAGCAGTGGTTCTCAACCTTTTTTCAGAGATGTACCCTCTGTGAATTTTTTTTTTAATTCAAGCACCCCCTAATCAGAGCAAAGCATTTTTGTTTGAAAAAAAGAGATAAACAAGTAAAATACAGCACTATGTCATCAGTTTCTGATTTATTCAATCGTATAACAGTGCAAAATATTGCTCATTTGTAGTGGTCTTTCTTGAACTATTTGGAAAAAAAGATATAAAAATAACTACGAACTTGTTGAAAAAAACCCCAAGTGATTCAATTATAAATAAAGATTTCTACACATAGAAGTAATCATCAACTTAAAGTGCCCTCTTTGGGGATTGTAATAGAGATCCATCTGGATTCATGAACTTAATTGAAAACATTTCTTCACAAAAAAAGGAATCTTAACACCAATATTTATGGAACATGTCCACAAAAAATCTAGTCGTCAACACTGAATATTATTGTTGCATTTCTTTTCACAATTTTTTAAAACTTACATTCATATTTTGTTGAAGAATTATTCAAATAATATTTTTATAAAGGATTTTTGAATTGTTGCTATTTTTTAGAATATTTTTGAAAAATACCTTCAAGTACCCCCAGGGGTACGTGAACCCCCATTTGAAAACCACTGCGTTACAGTCATCGAGACGAGACGTAACGAACGCATTAAAAAACTTACACTTTATGGTCATGTAATCTCCTTGTAGTTTGAAATAAATACAGGATGCTGCCCTCTAGCGGACAAGACCCCGCACCATCGTTTTTCACTTAGACTCAAATCCCTTGTCTATCCCGGAAGTTATGGTCCAGAGACACCAATGAGAGAATCGCAATATTGCTATTATTGTTTCATTTTTTTTTTAATTGATTTTTTATTCATATCTTTTAAACACAAATAACAGACAAATAGAATTGTTTAAGTTAAATACCTGATTAAATTAGATCACTTTAAAACTGATAGGAGACACAAACACAATAATTTAAAAGTCTCATTATGTTGAACTGCTTTGGAGGTACAAAAGTGAAAGGAAAACAGCCTTTTTTTCCCCCGGAATTTTGTCCATTGTCCGCAAACCCCATATGATACTAGAATGCACTTGTCTTTGCCTTTTCTGTGACTTTTAAATAGTGAAAAACTGCTAGTATGAGGCGGCCAACAATGCAGGCAATGGGTATTTTGTCAAGATGCCAAGGGACAGTTTTGGATTTTGTCATTGTTTTCCTCTGTTTTGTGATTTTTTTTTCTGTTTCAGTGTTCCTTCCTCCCTTGTTTTCCACTTCCTCTTGGAGCGCTGAACTGACACAAAGATCTTTTGTTGCTAATCACAACGCTTTGTTGGACTAATTGGATTGCTTGCATGCATATTTTCATGTTTTCTGCCTACAACAAGCTTCAGTATTTTTACCCGTGGTTGACTGCTTGTCTCATGCTGGTGCTTCTTACTTAGACAACCTTTTTAACTGCACATCGTATCCTGTCCCTGTAACCTGGGTTCACGGCAAAAGCCAACATGTGGCATCATTGCAGATATGCTGTAATCTGCCATATTAAGCTGTCTAAAAACCATCCAAAAACCTCCAACAACATTTCGTATACATGCTGTAAGAATGTATGTAATTTGCTAAGAGGGACATTCACAGTAACATGTAATATTTACAGAAATTTTGTTATTTTCATCATACTGTATCTTATTTTCTGAGTACATTGATTTCACAGAACTCATAGCAAGGAACACTAGTCCATCAACAACAGCATGGAGAGCACTTTCTGTCTTTGCAACCACTAATGCCGGACTTTGTAAGAGCATTAGAGCCTTATCATGTTACAAGTTAAAAATATTAACATAAAACAGTGACTTACAATGGCCACTCTCACTGAATGGTTGTATCTTTCAGCACTTTTGCTCCTGTGAGATGCTATATTCAGCATTATCCTCAATTCTCAGATGAAAAATGCTTCCTAGTGACGTTGTCAGATCTTATGTGTTTCATTTGTTTGTAGCCAACTATTCACTGCTTCTCATGGTCCATATTTTTACATATTGTCACGCCTATGGTTCATGTTTTGTTTTGGTCATGCGATGTTTAGTTTTTTGGACATTTAGTTTTGTTTTGCATTTCCTTGTTTGTCTTACCATGCCAACTGATTTAGTTTTCTGTCATGTCTGATCATGAGTTTTGTATGGCCATATTACCCTGAGCATCCCCAATCTCATCTATTCTCAAAGCTAAGCAGTGTCTGCCCTGGTTAGTACTTGGATGGGAGACTGCCTAGGAATACCAGGTGCTTTTGACCCTTTGGACTCTAAGTTAATTTTTTTTCACTCCCTGTTTTGTTACCATGACAACACATTAGTTCCCACCTTGTCACGCCCCTGCCCTCAGTCCCACACCTGTTCCTGATTATCACAGCCAGTATTTAAGTAATTTTCTTTCTGTTCATCATTCTGGGATCTTCGCACTCGCACACACCCTACCCATGCTGTTCCAACCTTCACGCCCTCGTCTACAGTTCCATGCCGTGTAAGTTTATGTATTTATGCCACAGTGCACTCTTTTGTTTCATGTCTTTAGTTTTGCCATCGTGCTGTTTCTGTTCATAGTTCATTCATGCCAATCGAGCAAGTGTTTTTGTTTCCTGTTTATATTTTGTAGCCAAGTTTTATACCTCCTTGTGAGCGCCCTTAGTGTGCTTATTTTTCTGTTTAGTGTATAAATAAAGAATCATGTACCTGAATTCACGCCTGGCTCGTCCCATATTCCCTCTGCGTTGAAGGAGCACAAACTATCCAAGTCCAAGCATGACACATATCATGTGGAATTTTAAAGTTGACCAACTTCTCGGCTTTCTACCACACAAGTAAGATGCATATTTTATCCAGCCTTCCATTTTGTCCCTTCTTTTGGGGTTGCGGGGGGTGCTGGAGCCTATCTCAGCCACATTCGGGCAGAAGGCGGGGTACACCCTGGACATAATCTAGTTTAACTTTTACAAACACAAGACAATACAGGAGTAGCATCAGAAAAAAACACTACCTATTACTCTAGTGACTGTAAAAGCAGTGGGAGCAAGGCAATGTGTCACCACGCCAGACAAGTAGTTCCTCTGTGCTCTTACATAACACAGTTGTTATAGCTTTGTTAATATGCAGGTCAGTGCATGAAAATGTGGTTTTGTTGGATGGTTTATGGAATATTTTTTTACAGCCCTTGATTTAACCTAATTTATGAATACTCATAACCTACCTTGTTAGCCACCTCGTACTAACTTTTTTTTTTAATTTTTTTTTTTTTTTACTATTTAGAATGCACAGAAAAGGGAAGCACATGTGTTATTGTGTTACGTTGTGATTGTGGATGATGGGTGAAAAGAAAGTGCAGTTTTCCTTTAACAGCAACACAATAATGGATAAACGGTGATTTGGCGCCCCCTTATGGGAAGGGGTTGTCAGGTGTGTAGTTGAAACTGGCGTCCAAGAACATGGCCAAGGTGCCCAATGTGGTGATGATGACAAAGAGCCACAGGAAGAGACGGTCCACCACAAGGGCGATGTACTGCCAGTCCTCTGTCATCTACACACACACACACACACACACACAAGTGTCAACCGCACGGCAACGCATGCATTTGCAATTCCAAGACACTAGATGGCAGTAGTGTACAGACTATGGCATGTTGCCGTAACCAGGAAGTAGTCTTTGCCATTAAAATTAAAGTGGCAGTCTTTTGTTTTGTCTTACAAAGTGTTGTACGTGCTGAAAGTATTGTAATCATTACACACCAGCTGTTTGATTTTAAAGTGCATCTTCGTTGTAATTTTCATTACCAAATTTGGAGGTGTTGAAATTGCCATGTAAAATTGCTAATGCTAATCTTTAGCATGTCTATAGCAAATCCACTTAACATTGAGCTAGCGCAGAATGTATTTCGTAACGCCTTTTTTTTGGCTCTGCTAGCATGGAAAAGTGTAAAATTAACTAGAGGGAGTCTGGCTGAGTTCTGAGTGTCTGACTTCTTGTTTCCCGGGCAAATGCTTGAGTCGGTGCTAAGTTTGCAACCGGACGTGATGTCACGTGCAACAAAGATAAGAAAATATGGCACCATTTAATTTTGCGTGAATCGACAGACTTGGTCAGTATAAATAAAAGTATCGAATTTGGTACGCATCCCGAATCATAGGTGGGCCGTGTTTCTCACCGCATCATCCGTGTCTTGCTTCTTAAGCTGCTCGGCCATGTAGGTCACGGCGGCGATGGCTGACTTCAGGTTGGGTGGAAGAATCAGACAGAAGCCGTCTGTTTCCGGAAGCCTGTGTAGCTTCACAGGGCTCTCACATCTTAAAAGGTTGAAGAAAGCAAATCTCAGATAAGGCTGCAGGGTCTAAGACACACTTGTGGTTCGACTCATTGATCAGTCCTATAACTTTAAAAAAAGATGGATGTGTAGTATTCACATTTCAGCTCAAGTGAACCCAGTTGATTTGCACAAAATGATATGGCACCAAACCATTTGAGAGATCCCAGCAGGCAGAAGACATCAAAACAATGTTGAGAACTTGTTGAGTTAGTTCCTGACGTTGAGCAACTCAAATCTAACGGAACACCATGCTTTTTGATGACGTTTAATCAATGTTAGGTTCTGACTTTCACTTGACCATTGAATGTTAGTCATTTTCCAACTAACATTTTCCACCACAACTACAACATTAAAAGAACATGCTTATTGACGCTTAGTCAATGTCAAGTTGTGATGTTGATTTGACCATTTAAATTTGGTAATTTCCCAACCAACAACATGGAGCCGATGTTAGACACCAACATTGTGTAAATCACTATGTGACTGTAATGTTAGATCCACTATGGACTGGACTTTCACAATATTATGTTAGATGTTAGACCCACTCGACATCCATTGCTCTCGGTCGCTCCTAGAAGGGGGTGGATGCGGGGAGGGGGGGGGTGCGCGTGTGTGTGGGGGGGGGGGGGTTGCCCACATATGCGGTCCTCTCCAAGGTTTCTCATAGTCATTCACATCGACGTCCCACTGGGGTGAGTTTTTCTTTGGCCTTATGTGGGCTCTGTACCGGATATGCCGTTGTGGCTTGTGCAGCCAATCGAGACACTTGCGATTTAGGGCTATATAAATAAACATTGACTGATTGCCTCAATTTACATATACAACTATTTTGCAACGTTTGTTTAAAGTCAGTTTTAGAGGATTTCTATGAATAATCAACATTGTATCCAGGGGAGTCACTGGATTTGAAGAACAAAGTGGACCTGAAAACAGCTCAGGTTCCAGAGGAAAGAAACTTATTTTGCTGGGAAAACAGGGACTGGATGTCCACCCAAATGTTTTCTGTGCACAAACTTTTTGAGTCAGAATTGAAGAAATTATTGATTTGATTGAAGAAATCGAATTGGCCATATTGTTACTGTAATAGTAATTCAATGCATTTAGACCATAGGTGTCAAATTCAAGGCCCACAGGCCACACCTGGCCAGTAGGGATGGGTGTTATGGACTATCACAACAACCTGCCATATATGGTGAAAAAAATAGAAGTGAAGATAAAAAAATACCCATATAAATCCACTTTTTTTTACTTTTTCAAAGTCAGTGTATCCAGTTTTCAGAGCCCTCAAAACACGACTAAATAACACTAAGGCTAATAAACTACATCAGTTAAGCAGCACAGCCACAGTATACTGCAAAGCTTGTATTAGTGTGCTTTGTTCATCATACGGTATGATAATTATTTTTCTGTCAGCAATATTATGGACGTTATTATTATGAGTTTTATATCACAAATCAATCAGATAGTGTCATGATGCGACTTCAGTGTGAACTCTCCCGCGCTACGGTCGCATAATAGTGTAAAATGATGACGCTAATCATAAGCATCATCATTATTCACCAAAATAGCCGGATACAAAATAGATTACTTGACAAATTAGCCGAAACAGGCGAAAATAATGTTTTAGGAACTCGTGTCAATGTTCCACCACTGATGGCCAACACGCTCTCCAGAGCAGACTTTGAGGCAAATGTCCCCAAAAGATACATTGATACCTGCTTTTTTCAGTCTCACCAGTTCTTAAAACTCTTTCCTCAGCAAGCCCTTTCAATTCTTGGCGCGTGAGCATCTATTTGTTTAAAAACTAACCTGTGTTTCCATCCATCCATCCATCCATCATCTTCCGCTTATCCGAGGTCGGGTCGCGGGGGCAACAGCCTAAGCAGGGAAACCCAGACTTCCCTCTCCCCAGCCACTTCGTCTAGCTCTTCCCGGGGGATCCCGAGGCGTTCCCAGGCCAGCCGGGAGACATAGTCTTCCCAACGTGTCCTGGGTCTTCCCCGTGGCCTCCTACCGGTTGGACGTGCCCTAAACACCTCCCTAGGGAGGCGTTCGGGTGGCATCCTGACCAGATGCCCGAACCACCTCATCTGGCTCCTCTCGATTTCCGACATATTTAATTATTTGTGGAAGCCTGTCACAAATTCTGATTTGTTGCTCCCAGTTCACCCTTGCGTATAAACTAATTATAAGGGAACTGCAGCGGTGTATCTGTAGGTGAGGCGTAATTCCGCTTCAGAACACACCTCATACACGCATGGTTTGCCAGAGAATAAGATGGAGCAGAAATGATCTGTGATCCATTTTATCAATCAATCAATCAATGTTTATTTATACAGCCCTAAATCACAAGTGTCTCAAAGGGCTGCGCTTTAGCAAATTTTTCGCCATATTTAGCAAGTAGAAGAGGCACAGTACATATTTGAAGTCTTGCATTTATTCAGTAATCAAACAGAAGTGGTCACCAAAGTATTCAGGTAAGAGTAGAGATTTGCCACCACAAGCCCAGGAAACCTGCATTACCACAGAGTGCAGAAAACCTCCTGAAGCAAGCAACCCTAACATTATCACTTCCAACAAAGAAAACATTGCTCAGAGGCAGTCTTCTGTTGTTTGGCATGACCACTGGTTTACTTATTTCACCAGGTAGGCAAAGTGTGGCCTGCGGGCCATTAGCTGAACACTGTTCTTTTTTATGGGCCCATAGAACATTGGAAGAATTAAATAAACAAATAAAAACACATCAAAAATGGAAAATAAAGAGAAGGGCATAACATAATAAGAAAAAGCAGAAATGTTGATACTAAACATGAATACACATAAAGATTTGTCTTTAAATATATGTTATAGCCTTTTTATTAACCTATTTTATTTCAGATTACATGATGAAGTCACACTAACAACATGTTGAAAGAATACTCTGAATAATATTGTTTTCATGTCCTTAACAGTGTCACACAACTTCTGTTCTTTTTAGAATATACAATAGCTGACAATTATTATTTATAAGCACAATATTGTTTTGATATACTGGGGGGCTACAGGCTACTACTATTCTTTGATGAATGCATTAGTTACTTCTTGGAATCTGGTATAGTGATTTTAAAATGTTTTAATATTGTGCAAAACATTTTTTATTCCAGAAATTACCATATTTTCCGGGCGACAGAGCGAGCCGGTATATATGCTGCACAAACTACATTTTTGGTGAATTTTTTTATTTTTTCATATGTTACCTGGACCAAACTGTAAGCCATGGATATATATACGTTGCAAAATAAGTTATTTAGACAGAAATATTTTGTAAATCTTTATTTACAGACCTTGATTGTTTGCAAATGGTGTCTGTAACACTGAAGTAAAACAGATGATTGTACAAGACAGAAGTCATTGTCAGCTGAACAGACTCAATAACTCCACTCAGATGTACTAATGAATTTACTGAGGAATTTTTGGAACTGAAACAATACAAAAATAATGCCATTTTAAGTTAATGAAACTAACTCAAACACTTGTAAATGTGTTAGTGTATTAGCTAATGCTAACAACACTAGCGTCATCGCATTACGATAGCACGTAGAAATGCGCATGAAAACACTCCTACAGACATCACACATCAATCAATCAATCAATGTTTATTTATATAGCCCTAAATCACAAGTGTCTCAAAGGGCTGCACACACCACTACGACATCCTCGGAAGAACCCACATAAGGGCAATGAAAACTCACACCCAGTGGGCAAGGAGAACTCACACCCAGTGGGACATCGGTGACAATGATGACTATGAGAACCTTGCCCACAGCGTTAGTTTTACTTACAAAAACTAACGGTTTAGTAAGTAAAAATTGTTATAGTTACATTGTAAAACTTAAAAACGTTGCTTGGGCTGATGATTGAAAAATCCATACAAGTAGAAACGCTGTGGGCGGCTTGAAGACTAAACGGCACTTCTAGTTTCGGTTAAAAGCCCTAAATTGAAGAACGCTGCAACACCTGCACTGAGCAAACTCATCCAAAAGATGGCGCCATAGCCCAAGCTATAAAATAAAATTCAAGTATATTTGCTTGTTTTTAAAAAAAAACTATTTGTATTATGGCCGTCAATGAAGAGCGATTCATAAATTGCTGCACCGTTTAGTAAGCCGCAGTGTGTTAAGTGTAGGAAAAAAGTTGCGTCTTATAATCTGGAATTTACAGTAGATTTAAAAGGTGAAATTAGATAGATAGATAGATAGATAGTACTTTATTGATTCCTTCAGGAGAGTTCCTTCAGGAAAATTAAAATTCCAGCAGCAGTGTACAGAGTTGAGATCAATTTAAAGAAAAAAGTAAAAAGTAAATAATGGGGGTTTAAATGGAAACAAAACCCCCATTATTTACTTTTTACTTTTTATCTATATGACTTTTTAATATATGACATAAGCTTTTAACATGCAACTCAAGATATTTCAAGTCTTCTTTTGAATTAATTTTGATGCTTATGGCTTACAGCCTATGACATTTCTACCTGAACATTTCTGAAAATGTAGGGTTTAATTTTGTATGTAATGAGTTTATGTCAATAGGGTGAGAGTTGAAATGCTAAAATAGACTTTTACGCGATATTCCAATGTTTCTAATTTTACCTACAGCACATATGTACATGCATGTTAATTGCATTTGTTTGTTTGTATCAGATATGAAAAGTTATGTTTTAAAACGGCAAAATAATGTTGATATTTTTCGATCTTAAATAGTTATGTTTGACCTCCACAGAAAATATGCACTCCAACGCCCACTCCCATTTGTTTGGTACATGTGCTGTTGACGACCTTTACAGGGACAAAGTAACATTTGCTGTCCAACAGAGGACACAAACGCATGTGCAGCTCTTCTGAGCTCTGAGTGACAGCAGCAACACTACCAAAACACTGCTTGCAGGGTCAGGACCTTTGACCGGTTCGTTCCTATTACACACACACACACACACACACACACACACACACACACACACACACACACACACACACACACACACACAGAAAAAAACAGGCACACACAGCTGCTCCACAAAGCAAAACATACAGTAAGACGAAACATTCTGGTGCAGCATTCCGCAAATGATGTCCGGCCAACATGTTAGCTTGCATCAATGGCAATAATGCAAATATATTTCTAAACACATTACCCATCTTTTGGAAGCCACAGCAACATATATCCAACCACTTGTTGGTATGGTTACCACATAAATAAGTCACTAACTAAACCATGGCCTAGAGCTGTCCCGAGTTTAATAGTGTTTGTCCCAAACCTCTCCTGTAAAGCTCCGCTCATCCATCCATCCATTTTATACCGCTTGTCCCGTTCAGGGTGGCGGGGGGTCGCTGGAGCATTAGGGTGGAAGGCAGGGTACACCCTGGACAAGTCGCCACCTCATCGCAGGGCCAACACAGATAGACAGACCGCATTCACACTCACATTCACACTCTAGGGCCAATTTAGTGTTACCAATAAACCTATCCCCAGGTGCATGTTTAACGCACAAATTTTGTTCGATAGTGCAGCTGGGATAGGTTCCGTTACACCCCTAATAATTAGAAACGTCCATCCATCCGTGAATGTAGAGCTGGTCCACAGTTCCACGATCAGGACGAAAACCACACTGTTCCTCCTGAATCTGAGGTTCGATTATCCGGCGTAGCCTCCTCTCCAGTACACCTGAATAGACCTTCCAGGGAAGGCTGAGGAGTGTGATTCCACTATAATTGAAACACATCGTCCGGTTCCCCTTCTTAGAGAGAGGAACCACCACCCCATTCTCCTAATGTCCACGCGATACTGCAGTCTTGTAAACCAAGACAGCCCGACAGCATCCAGAGCCCTAAGGAACTCCGGGGGGATCTCATCCACCCCAGGAGCCTTTCCACCGTGGAGATTTTTAACTACCTCGGCAGCCTCAGCCCCAGATATAGGAGAGCCCACCACAGATTTCCCAGGCACTGTTTACTCGTAGGAAGATGTGTTGGTGGGATTGAGGAGGTCTTCGAAGTATTCCCTCCACCGATCCACAACATCCGCAGTCGAGGTCAGCAGAACACCATCCTCACCATAAACGGTGTTGAGAGTGCACTGCTTCCTACTCCTGAGGCGGCGGATGGTGATCCAGAATCGCTTCGAAGCCGCCTGGAATTCATTTCCATAGCTCCCCCGAACTCCTCCCATGTCCGAGTTTTTGCCTCCTGAAGCCGCACAGCGTTTGGCCTGTCAGAAACTGTCCGCTGCCTCCGGAGTCCCATGAGCCGAAAACTTGACCACAGAAAAAATATTTTGATCACCAAAAACCGTGCTGTTAAAAACGGATGTTAACAAAACGCACGCGATTGTCTGGAGCGTTGTCAGCATCTACAAACTGTGAAAATGGCGGCTTTTAAGAAGAGAAAGTCCAACTGGAGCAACTCCGCCAAGCACTTGTGACGTCATGCTTGCTGTTGCTCGCCTTGTTCGTCAGGGACATCGAGGGACAGAAGTAAAGCGTCTCGAAACACGATTACATATCATAACACCAGAAAAATATGCTAGACTTGTTGCTAGTTCTTATTAACAGAAAAACATTTAAAAGTCTACTTTCTAGACACTTGAAAAAATATCAAAGTACATTGTACAATAAGCAGCAAAAATGTAAATGATGGAAAAATGATTAAACATTTTTTTTCATACTAATAACAATAACAGATTTGTTTTTTAAATATATGTATAATTTGTTTAGCCTTTTTAAAGAAATATAATATATCATTGTAGCAAATGATGTAAATAATTCCATGAGGTCATGGTGACCACGCCCATAACCACGTATATTAGCAGTCTAGGTGGAAACCCTGCAATATAATATGTGCACACTTACATATATATCCTTCATCCACAAAGTTTTCTTAAAATGGACTTATGCAAAATCAACTTTTATTTTACCTAGTGGCGCCTATGTGACATTTTTCCCAGGTGTGATGTCAGTGGATATCTCTGTATATGGTAAAGATTTACCTGAAGATTTTTGCCTGAGTACACCATTGTAGTCAGTAGTGTTTTTTGTTTAACAGTCCGCTTGTTGTGGGTTTTGTACATGCTCATGCATCCTCCACTGCTGTCATTACTGATACAAAGTAGCCTATAGTTCAGAATTATATCTGTCAGTAGTCTCCATATGGAAGCGCTAAAAACTACAACACTACCGACGGGGAGAAGAGGCAGTCGAAGTAGAGGTACGTAAATAAGACCGCTCACAAAACAACGCACCCTTAAGATGGTCAGAAAAGGGCTTGAAGGTGGTCAGTTAAACACAATCTATTAAAACCACCAATACATGTTATCTAGACAACAGTGAAAAAATATATTAATACGATCCCTTTTATGCTTCATTTGCTGGAAAGTTTTGACACCCCTGCCTTTTAGGTTCAAAGAAAAAAACAGGGTGTGCATTTTCAAGCTGGCACCTTCATACAGTCTGCACGCACTTGGATGGCATCGTGTTTATGGCGTGTGCGGTTGAGAGCCTGCAGCACGTACCGCAACGGACGGCGCCAGGCGTCAGCAAGGTTCTGACAGGTTCTGAGAGTTGCCTAGAAACGGAGCGACAACAGAACGAGCAACCATGAAATGTTTATGTGTGTGTTTGTGTGAGTGTGTGCGTGTGCATATAGTCATTGTGGAGCTATGTTATGCTTTACATGCCATCCTCATTCCACAGCTTGCATTGACAACTGCTGACACACACTGGCCAGTCATAATGAAACCCACAAACACTGCACGTCCACAACAAGCATAAGGGTGCATACATGCACACAACTCCCATAAATGAGCAGCAAAGACTGACTTCTCGTCTGTTTAATACACTTGACTCAGATGTTGTCCTGCCAAGTCCTGCTCCAGCATCCACACACAAATCTTCACACTCCCTCTACCTACTTTCAGCAGGATTAGACCCTGATGCCCAACCTAAACAGCAGCTTAGGTGCTGGCGACTGTGGGCGGAGTTAGGGGCTTAGCATGACTCAGATGCCCTGGTAATTGGCCAAGATGGCTAGGACCAGGCTTCTGCCTAAGGAGGCTGTTTATGTGGAAGTAAATGATTCTTTACATTCTTTACCTGCCTCTCCAGGGTATGACAAGATCTGGATTGATCTTGCGAAAGAAGTACTCCCCTCCAGGCTGGCGTTCATTGAAGTTGGGGACTGGGGTTTCGTCGCAAGAGTCCTCCTTCAGCACACACTCGTCTGGTTCCGGTCGGGTCATGCCGATGTACTTGGGCAGGAAGTTAATGCAGAGCTAAAAATGACAAAAAATCAGAGAATGTTTACTGAACCATCTGGATTCTCCGGACTGTAGATCAGCGGTTTCAAACTTGCGCTGGAGCCCTCTACTGAACTTCATAGTTTAGTGTAATTGCGACCCTGCCTGGGCTAATAGTTAAATATATTATGGCCCTCTTGAATCCCATCAGAAAGAACAGCAACTACAATACAGCACAGTAACTAAATAATACAATGAGAAACACAAAGAACAACTTTGTCAGCAAGCGGAAGTGGTTTGGAACATATTATAGGAAACCCAACAGTGTCAAACCACATTTTTCATATTTCAAATGCTTTATGACCTATCCATATTTCTGAGTCACTAAAGCAGCTGTTGGAAGTAGGTGACAAATTTAGTTAGGCAGGTAAAATTTGATATTGTGGAACCTCGATTCACAAACGCCTCAATTTGCGTTCATTTTGGTCAAGGAGTGTTTGGATCGAGCCAAATATGCCTCAGTGTGCGACCGATATGTACGGTCGCTTCATTATTTCTTTTATTTATTTATTAATTTTGTTTGCCGTCGGAAGCTCTATGTGGGCTGCCTTTTTGATGGCAACGCTTCCTGGAAAATGCAATTTTGAAGAGATGGGCACCTGACTTCACATCCCGTTGACATTTTTGCTCGGAGTAAACCACTGCAGCGGTGCCAAAACAACATTGATTTGCTGAAAAATATGGAAGAAACACGTCCATATTTGCAATCTTTATAAAAAAAAAAAAAGGACGTTTATATGGTTGCGGACTTTGTCGAAGGAGTTGAATGTCTTCACAAGGACAGAGAGAAAGTGCAAGACAAGGTGGAAAAGCTGTTGCTGGGCTACATAAATTTGAAGCACCCAGCCGGCGATAGCATTTGAGAGAAGGAATGCCATTCATATGGCGACTTGATGCCTAGAAGTGACCATGCTGGAACACAGCATGGAAAACCATTTCAAGGCGATTGGAAAAGTTTAAAAAGAGGAGCCATGATTCACAGTGAAGCATTGCCTGGATTACTGTGACGTATTATTTTTGGGTCTCCCCATGTCTAGCATTAAAAGATTACAGTTAGTACAAAATGCGGCTGCTAGACTTTTGACAAGAACAAGAAAGTTTGATCACATTACGCCTATACTGGCTCACCTGCACTTCCTGTGCACTTAAGATGTGACTTTAAGGTTTTACTACTTACGTATAAAATACTACACGGTCTAGATCCATCCTATCTTGCTGATTGTATTGTACCATACGTACCGGCAAGAAATCTGCGTTCAAAGGACTCCGGCTTATTAGGGATTCCCAAAGCCCAAAAAAAGTCTGCGCGCTATAGAGCGTTTTCATTTCGGGCTCCAGTACTCTGGAATGCCCTCCCGGTAACAGTTCGAGATGCCATCTCAGTAGAAGCATTTAAGTCTCACCTTAAAACTCATTTGTATACTCTAGCCTTTAAATAGACACCCTTTTTAGACCAGTTGATCTGCCGTTTCTTTTCTTTTTCTTCTATGTCCCACTCTCCCTTGTGGAGGGGGTCGGGTCCGATGGCAATGGATGACGTACTGGCTGTCCAGAGTCGGGACCCAGGATGGACCGCTTGCCTGTGTATCGGCTTGGAACATCCCTGCGCTGCTGAAATGATCCGCCTCCACTTGGGATGGTTTCCTGCTGGCTCCGCTGTGGACGGGACTCTCGCTGCTGTGTTGCATCCGCTTTGGACTGGACTCTCGCGGCTGGGTTGGATCCACTATGGATTGAACTTTCACAGTATCATGTTAGACCCGCTCGACATCCATTGCTTTCGTCCTCTCTAAGGTTCTCATAGTCTTTATTGTCACCGACGTCCCACTGGGTCATCATTGTCACCGACGTCCCAATGGGTGTGAGTTTTCCTTGCCCTTATGTGGGCCTACCGAGGATGTCATTGTGGTTTGTGCAGCCCTTTGAGACACTAGTGATTTAGGGCTATATAAGTAAACATTGATTGATTGATTGATTGCCGCTGGTGGCATGGCTGCTCTGACAAAGCTGTTGTTCCAAATCTGATTTTATCTGCAAAGGGGACTTTCTACTTATATTTTTACTGTGATATGACCTGACTTTTTTGGGGGGAAAAAGATCCCGAGGGTAGCTTCATTTCAGCAAGGGAGAATGCGGAACACAAGCCTCACACTGCACGTTTGTGCAAACGCTAGCGGTGGGTGGAAGGTGACGCTGTGCTTGTTTACCACTCCCAGATTGTTCAACAAGTACCACAAATAGTCAAGGACACAAGGAAAACATACTTTCTCTTCTTGTTTTTTTTCTGGAGCAACATGTTTGGTAACATTTTGGAGTGCACCAAAGGAACTTTTGTATTGTGAGGACACATTGACAGTTAAGCTAGTTGTTGTTGTTGCTCAGCAGGCACAAGACATCAAAATAAAGTACAGAACTTGTTGAATTAAGTCCTGACGTTGAGCAACTCAAACATAATGTTGAAACAACATGCTTTTTGACAACGTATAATCAATGTCAGGTTCTGACGTTGATTTCAACATTGATTTATGGTCATTTCTCAAGCAATAACATTGATCCAACGTTGGACATCAACGTTGTCTCAATTTATAAATCCAACTATTTTGCAACGTTGTTTTAAAGTCAGTTTTAAAGGACATGTATGTATAATCAACGTCGTGTCAATTCCTTGTGCCTGCTGGGTGTTGTTTTTGGATAAAAAAAAGATCTTTGAGCCATTACCTGCTTTGTATGTAATTTTGATACATTTACAGTATATACACACACTATAGTGTCCTCAAAGTGTGCATTCTTGAGTATGAAATAGGGACTTTTGTCAAATCTAAACCTGGGGATAGGTTGATTGGCAAAACTAAATTGGCCGTAGTGTGTGAATGTGAGTGTGAATGTGGTCTGTCTGTCTGTGTTGGCCCTGCAATGAGTTGGCGACTTGTCCAGGGTGTACACCACCTTCCGCCCGAAGCAGCTGAGATAGGCTCAAGCACCTCCCGCGACTCCAAAAGGGACAAGCAGTAGAAAATGGATGGGAAACCACTTACTCATGTTTACATTGTTTTTTATGGGGTAATCGGTTTCACTGTGCGACCATTTCGGTCGGCGAACCGTATTCAACAACCAATTAAGTTTGCAGATCGAGGTTCCACTCCACTATGGGTTTTACCCTTCACCTTCCAACGAACCCCAGGTGAAATTGAGTTTGAGACCCCTGTTGTAGATAGAGAACCAAGAACTCACCTTTCGAACCCAGTTGGGCATGATATGCGTGCTGGGGCTGCGGTGGTGCAAGTTGAGAACGACCACGCTCAGGATGACAGAGAAGGTGACCAGGATCATGGTGAACATCACGTAGTTGACAATAATGGGGATGGCCAGCGACGTCTCGGGGACTTTGTCCGCCAGCAGGAGCATAAAGACAGTCAAGGCGATCAGGACCGAAATGGAGAGGGTCATCTTCTCGCCTGAAGATAAGTTGAGAAAGTGACTGGACAAATAAAAGTGTTGGGTTTGGACTGACCTGCTCCAGGGGGCAGGTAGAAGACAAAAATAGCCAAGACGCTGGTTAGGATGCAGGGAACGATGATGTTGATGATATAGAAGAGAGGCTTCCTCTCAATGATCAAGTAGAAGGTGATGTCCTCATAAAGATCATCCTTGACGTTCTTCCTCGAGGGCTTGTGGCATATGTTCCACTCTCCGTTCTCTGTTGGGGAACACAGGAAGTGAATTTAAAGACAGTAAAAATAATAGCTCAGTGTCAGAATGAGCGGGGGACATGCAGAAAAACTTCCTCACCCACCCGTGAATGCATTCTCGTCAATGACAATCTCCCGGATCTCGTTGCCGTCATCGTCCAGAAAATACTGCAGGTCCACTTCCGAGGCGTCATATGTATACGAGCGGAAAATCATGCTGCAGTTTTGCCAGTCGAAGGGGAAATATGCAACCTGCAGGTTGTATTCATAAGAGGTTATGAGGTAGAAAATTTCAATATGGAGACCATCCTTTGCGACCAGACTGCACCTCGATAGAGCAGGAGCTGCGGTAGATGGCCGGCGGGAGCCAGTTGACTGTGCCGTCATTGTACACCAAGACGTTGACATAGAGCGCGACATCAAACTGACCGTCATTGCTGTGGAGAAAACCAAGGAAATATGCCGTAAAATTCCAACTCCTCTGTAAAAAAAAAATCTTATTGGGTTTTAATTGAGAGTAACACTCACTTGTTTATGAGGTAGATATCAGGGCGCCACACCTTGTTGGCAGGAATCCTCAACACATTAATGTTGTCATAATCTTTTGGTTCCCATGACAGGCGGTAGTCTCGCCACTCCTTTCATTCAAAAGTTTAGAGAAGGGAGAAATTAATTTGCATTGCGTCCTGATGACCGGCATTTTACCAACAAATTCTTCATGTATTTTTTGCTCCTGAAGATGGAAATGGCAGTTTTTATTCTCCCATAATATCAATTAGATTTGGAGTAATTGATAGATAACTAACTCTACTTGGAACGCCCCCTTTCTATTGCCAGACTCAATATGCCACCCCTTCTTGGTGTGATGTCATCTAAAGAACTGGATCTCATTTCCCTGCATAGACAGTGTGGATCACTTCACTGCATATTTGTGTCACCCTGGTCCTTTATTACTTCAATACTGATATGGTTAACATTATTAACAAAAAGGAATATAAAAGAATCGCCATTTTGGAACTTCCCTGCTCTGCCATGTCTTCTCCCAAGCACACCATAGCCTAATGCTTTTTCAACATTCCCTCAAGCATCCATCCATCCATCCATCCATTTCCTACCGCTTATTCCCTTTCGGGGTCGCGGGGGGCGCTGGCGCCTATCTCAGCTACAATCGGGCGGAAGGCGGGGTACACCCTGGACAAGTCGCCACCTCATCGCAGGGCCAACACAGATAGACAGAAAACATTCACACTCACTTTCACACACTAGGGCCAATTTTAGTGTTGCCAATCAATCTATCCCCAGGTGCATGTCTTTGGAAGTGGGAGGGAGCCGGAGTACCCGGAGGGAACCCACGCTTTCACGGGGAGAACATGCAAACTCCGCACAGAAAGATCCCGAGCCTGGATTTGAACCCACGACTGCAGGAACTTCGTATTGTGAGGCAGACGCACTAACCCCTCTGCCACCGTGAAGCCCTTCCCTCAAGCATCTTGAGAAAAATATCAGTAAAAAAGGGAGACATTAATTTGCATTACATCCAGACGACCGGCATTTATTAGTGAGGGTGCTCCTGATTTTTGGCATCACATGACAGAATCATTAAAATGATCTCCTCAAATGACACTCCTCTCGCACCAGTCAATTTGACTGAAGAGGTCCATACTTTCCTCATGTTGCCAACATTTGAAAATGTATGCAGGCTTCCACATTCTTTAGTTGTATTGCTCAAACCTGCAAAAAATGCATCTGGCAGCCATCTTTGCTAGTTCCTTCAAATACTGCATGAAAACAATCTGGGATGAAGATGCTACCAAAATATACACAATATAAAATTGCCTCCAGTCTTCTGTGGGTGACGTCAGCAGGATTTTGGAGCCAAAGGTTGGAGTTCCAAAATGTGCTGAAACTTGTTCGAAAACAAGCCTAGAATCAATACTGTGGGGGAATTGTACCTGTGGACATCATTTTTAAGTCCAGAACTATATAATGAATTCCAGTGTCGTCAGTATTGGAGGGTCCCTTTAAGTTTATCTGTAAAGGTTTTATTTAATTTTACTGTAGATTCATCCTGAATTTCCACTTGAAGGCCAAATATCCCTAACGTTTAATGAGTAGTCTATATAGCAAAGTGATAGGCCGTCAGGACGAGTAAGGCCTTCTCTGCTGGCCTAACATAACCAGAAATCATGACCATGATTAAAGATACATTTTTTTTTTGAATTACTTTCCCTAAATATCTAAAAATATTCATATCATCTTCATGTCATATTATGCTCCTTTAAGTGCTGTTTTTAGTTTTAGTTTGTATCCAATCAGAATTCCGCTCGCTTATGTTGCCATGCTGTATGAAATCTGCCAGCAGCCTTCGGAATCAACAATGCGGGCATCCGTGGACTGTAAGCGATCATTGACATACAGTGATAGACAGTTGGGATAGCCAATCAGATCACGAATTGTTGTCAATAAGGCCTTCTAGCTGGCCTAAGGTTGAACGTGACCTTTACGCATCCTGTGATTGGATACTCATCGGGACTGTTAGCGGATGAATTTTAGAACACATAGAGTTGAGAGACAGTTGCGATAGCCAATCAGATCACAAGTTGTTGACAGCCTATCTAAGTAGCCTGATGTTAACGAGACTGTGATTGGATACTCACTTGTCATTCCAAAGTGAGTATTCATTCACATGTTTCAATATAGCAAAAAACAAGAAGTGTTGCACCGTAGAAAATAAAATGTTGATTCTTTGCAAGGCCATTTTCAAGAAAATGGCCTTGCAAAGATAATTAAAGAGAAATTAAATCTTGTGAGACGATCGGCCAACCCTGGAAGCTAGCTCAGCTATTCTGGCGATGACATGCTTGACATTTCCACTCGACAAAGCCGACGATGAGGGGTACCATTGGCTTATACTGCGTAGAATAGGTCCTAGTAATTTTGAGTTCAAATATCTTATTTTTTCACTTGTAATATGTTTTTTGCAAATACAATTTTGACAGTACCACATAAGATATGTTTTATTTGCTGATGCCTTTCAATTGATTTTTAAATGTGCCAGAAAATAACCCATTTTGTATACTGTTGATGAATGCCCAGTGGGGTGCAAATGTGTTTCTGTATAGTATTCTCACTGGCACTCACCGAGGGTGGACACTCCCCTTTCCTCTCCCTTATTTCTCCTGCTTGCTTCTTTGTTTTGTCTTGTCTTAACTTTTTTGTTGCCTCTTTTTGCACTGCTCTCCAAATCTAAGCATTGGAACTATTTAACTGGCCTCAAAAAATTGACAAGATCTTGGGTTTGGGGGAACCTTCTGTCGTGACGAAGTGGTTGTTGCTGGACACACGACGGACTCTTGAGAGAAGAAGGAGGGCCGCGTGCCTGGCGACCCTTTTCTGTCGGCGACGTGAAGATATCCACCTATTCGGAATTATGACAACAGGACATATGCTGATTGGAGTAAGCGTTGCTCTGGTTTGTCGACAAATTGGAAGTTACTGGCAGTCTTCAAAGTACTCCAAAGCTGCCACAAATGATTGGAGGATGCGGGAAGAACTGTGGATTTCATCGGACTGTCTACCCCGCAGTTTTTGAGGACCAGTCATAGAAAATTTTAGAGTGCAAAGCAAACTTTATTTTCAGTCGCATACAAATTATTTTAACTTGGATTGTTTCCCTGGCTTCGAGACTCTCCCGAAGATCACTGCAGGAAGACACAACAAACTCCCTTTTTTGTCTCTCATGGACACACACCTGTTGTTGTGAACTTTGGACTAGCGACGGCAAATACATCAAGGCCGCGGAACAGAGACACACTATGGGCTTATACACACACACACACATCCACAAAAAATATATATATATATACGCCCCCATACACCCCCCCACCCCCCAATCCAACGCCCTCGACGCAAATCCCGTAGAGGTGATGAATGGATGGTCAGCGCCTGAGAGCTGCCACCTACCACCATGACCTTGAACTGCCTTCCCTCTGTTGCTAGATATCTCGAGATGTATGTTCTAATATGTATATGTGCTTTGCTATGGAGGTTTTTTCTCACTCCGAACTGGGTCCCCTTAGCAGCCCAGTCTGGATTGTATTTTTTTACTCATCCTTCCCCAGCGTTTACCTTTTTCCCATCTTTTACGGGGCGCCTTATGGCGACCCATCAGCATTCTTATTCTGTAACCCTGTACACTGTTTGTTTGTGTAATCTTGAACAGGTTTGTGCTGAAAACAAAGTTTCGTTGTACTTGTTGCAATGACAATAAAGACCTACCTACCTACCTATTTCTTCAGCAATGGTCATGTGGTGACATCAATTATGGTATTTTGAGAAGTAATCTTTGAAGTCGGACACCACTGAAGGCCAGGTGGGAAACGCACAGCCCGCCACTGATATAGCAATATGGCCTCCGAATCATTAGATTTTTCAGTGTGTGGGAAAAAAACGCCAATTTCTCCACTTTAAATGGAAAGCACGAGAATAGGAGCAAAGAAGCAAACATGAGACCCTTAAAACACGACATACCAGATTCATGAACACGTTGGTCGTCATCTCTCCGTTCTTTTGGTTCTGTAAATTCGAGGTCATCCATTAGTAATTGGTGCATTTCAGAGCGGATGCATTTCCATGTGTGGGTGTGCAAGTGGTACCAAGCTGACGAGCTGGGAAAGGGTCATCCCCACACGCACCATCACCCTCTCCTCCCAGTACTGAGCTGGCCGCACCTTTAGGTTGTAGTTCTTAAAGATCTTCTGATGGAGCCGCCGCTCTATTTCCGACGCCCCTGAGCAAACACAAGGCATGCAGCATTTATTGTTTACTTAAACTAAGAGTCACTGGTGCGATCACCCATAAAGGTGCAGACATTCTTTCAGAATGTGTCCCAACTAGGACAGACTGGACTCCCAGAGTGCACGGCCATCAAGGCAGGTGCTGGTGGTGTGCGACGGGTAGCAAAGGTGACTGAGCTAATGTAATTGATATGCAGCAGGGAAGTGGGATCAAAGGGATGTCTGGGATACCAGCGCCACATGGGCCCAAAATAGACTCTGATTATCAAACAACAATGTGTTAATATGTTTCATCAAATGTGCCAGAGAACACTGTTTCGCAGGATCTTTAGGACTAGAACAATAGAAAAACCTGCTTTTAGGGTTTGAAGGAGAGGTGTTCAGGTGGTTGTTTGCCTTTGTGACACGAGGTCAAAGTTTAACAGAGTTTAAAGGTCAAAGAAAGCATCTTTCTTGGTATAAAATGCACTGAGTCATCAGTTCATAGTCAGACTCTCCTCTTAAGACATTTTGGATGATTGTAAGTTTCCAACTCTTTGGATAAATTTTGGGAAAATCAAAATCCTAGCACACAAAGCAGGGTTCTAAAGCTAAGTTCACACTCGTCAGGTTTGGTAGAACTCTGGTCTGCACAAACACATCGATTTTAGCATTAGCATTTGACTGAAAATAGGCAAGCATATTGGTTTTGATCTTGTTTTACCTCATCAGTTTTAAGCAGAAGTGTGTTGTTAATTTATTACTATATGCTTTTATTATTTACAGCCTTTACTGCCCCTATTGTCTTACGTGGCCTATGTAGCACTTTGGTCAACCTAGATTGTTTAATGTGCCATATAAATAAAGTTTGACTTGATCTTTTATAATCATTTTAATAAAACTAAATTAAACAAAGACTTGATTGCCAGCACTGGTTGTCTGGTCAAGTGTGCACATCATCATCCCAACCCTTATGTGCACCAAACATGGCTTGAGAGATGCATGTGGACTCTCGTGCAATTTAATTGCAACAAAAAACACGGCGAAATGACAAAAAAGTACAAAAACATTTTCTAAAAGTGCTGACTCGCCGCTCTGCTCTCTCCCTCTGTGTGTGACAACTCTCTAAAAGTTTTAGTTGAATACACAAACCCCGTTTCCAAATGAGTTGGGAAATCGTGTTAGATGTAAATATAAAGGGAATACAATGATTGGCAAATCCTTTTCAACCCATGTTCAATTGAATGCACTACAAAGACAAGATATTTGATGTTCAAACTCATAAACTTTATTTTTTTTTGCAAATAATAAATAACTTAGAGTTTCATGGCTGCAACACGTGCCAAAGTAATTGGGAAAGGGCATGTTCACCACTGTGTTACACCACCTTTTCTTTGAACAACACTCAATAAACGTTTGGGAACTGAGGAAACTAATTGTTGAAGATTTGAAAGTGGAATTTTTTCCCATTCCTGTTTTATGTAGAGCTTCAGTCGTTCAACAGTCTGGGGTCTCCGCTGTTGTAATTTACGCTTCATAATGCGCCACACATTTTCGATGGGAGACAGGTCTGGACTGCAGGCGGGCCAGGAAAGTACCCGCACTCTTTTACTACAAAGCCACGCTGTTGTAACACGTGGCTTGGCATTGTCTTGCTGAAATAAGCAGGGGCGTCCATGATATTGTTGCTTGGATGACAACATATGTTGCTCCAAAACCTTTATGGACCTTTCAGAATTAATGGTGCCTTCACAGATGTGTAAGTTACCCATGCCTTGGGCACTAATGAACCCCCATACCATCACAGACGCTGGCTTTTGAACTTTGCGCCTATAACAATCCGAATGGTTATTTTCCTCTTTGTTCTGGAGGACACCACGTCCTCTGTTTCCAAATAAAATTTTAAATGTGGACTCGTCAGACCACAGAGAACGCTTTTCAGCTTTGCATCAGTCCATCTAAGATGAGCTCGGGCCCAGTGAAGCCGGCGGCGTTTCAGGGTTTTGTTGATAAATGGGTTTGGCTTTGCATAGCAGAGTTTTAACTTGCACTTACAGTTGTAGCGACCAACTGTAGTTACTAACAGTGTTTTTTTTAAGTGTTCCTGAGCCCACATGGTGATATCCTTTACACACTGATGTCAGTTTTTTTTGCAGTACCGCCTGAGGCAGGGGTAGGGAACCTATGGCTCTAGAGCCAGATGTGGCTCTTTTGATGACCGCATCTGGCTCTCAGATAAATCTTAGCTGGCATTGCTTAACACGATAAGTCAGTGTTTATCAACCTTTTTTGAGCCAAAACAGATTTTTTTCATTGAAAAAACTCTGAGGCGCACCACCAGCAGAAAACATAAAAAAATTAAACTCCGTAGCCGATATTGACAAAAAAGAAAATTGTTCTCACAATAGCTCTTGTCACTATGTAGGTTTACTGTCAAGCCGTCACTTATTTTGAGTTTTTTCGGTGTTCTCCTGTGTGGCTTGCGCTCCTATCTTGGTGGCTTTTCCTCTTTTGTTGGTATTTTCCTGTAGCAGTTTCATGTCCTCCTTGAATAATATTCATCGCACCTGCTTTGTTTTTACAATCAAGACTATTTAAGTTGTGCGGACGCACTCTTTCTTTGTGTGGACATTGTTGATTGTCATGCCATGTACGGATGTACTTTGTGGACGCTGTATGCTCCGCACCCTGTAAGTCTTTGCTGTCGTCCAGCATTCTGTTTTTGTTTACTTTGCAGCCAGTTCAGTTTTAGTTTTGTTTTGCTTCAATACCTTTTCTTAGCGGCACTCGCCTTTTGTTTATTTTTAGTTTAAGTGTTGGATACCTTTTTACCTACATGCTGCCTCCCGCATATTGTGATCACGACATACCATGTTCCCGACATCTACAAAAGCAATTAGCTACCTGCTGCCACCTACTGATATGGAAGAGTATTACACGGTTACTCTGCCGAGCTCTAGACAGCACAGACACTCAATAACGGCACATTTTTGACTTATAGTTACAGTTTTGCAAAAAATATTATCAACCCAATTAAGTGAAATTACATAATCTCTCCCACGACACACCAGACTGTATCTCACGGCATACTATAGTGTGCCGCGGCACAGTGGTTGAAAAACACAACGATAAGTAATGAATAATTCCGCTGGTAATCACAGTGTTAAAAATAACATTCAAAATATAAAACATTCTCATGCCTTTCAATCCATCCATCAGTTTTCTACCGTTCCTGTTCAAGAAGTCGCATTAATGGTAAGAATTATTTTATTTACTAGATTCAGAATAAAAATGTTATTAAAAAGAAGATAATTATTATATTCTTAAAATGTTGGTTTTACTTAAAAATGCACACATTTATTTGTATTCAGTGTTAAAAAATATTATATGGCTCTCTCCTAAATACATTTTATAATATTTGGCTTTCATGACTCTCTCAGCCAAAAAGGTTCCCGACCCCTGGCCTGAGGGATCAAAAGTCCGTAATGTCATCGTTTACGTGAAGTGACTTCTCCGGATTCTCTTAACCTTTTGATGATTTTACGGACCGTGGATGGTAAAATCCCTAAATTCCTTGCAATAACTCGTTGAGAAATGTTTTTCTAAAACTGTTCGACAATTTGCTTACAAATTGGTGACCCTAGCCCCATCCTTGTTTGTGAATTACTTAGCATTTCATGGAAGCTGCTTTTATACCCAATCATGGCACCCACCTGTTCCCAATTAGCCTGCACACCTGTGGGATGTTCCATATAAGTGTTGGATGAGCATTCCTCAACTTTATCGGTATTTATTGCCATCTTTCCCAACTTCTTTGTCACATGTTGCTGGCATCAAATTCTAAAAGTAATGATTATTTGAAAAAAAAAAAAAAAAAAATGTTTATCAGTTTGAACATCAAATATGTTGTCTTTGTGGTCAGGGTTAAAAATTATTTGCAAATCATTGTATCTTGTTTATATTTACATCTAACATAATTTCCCAACTTATATGGAAACAGGGTTTGTAAAATTAATGACAGCATTTTGGTTTAGATCATATATATGCTGTATATCACAGGATATACCCAATAAAGTCGTTACATGGTGCAAATGTCCTTTACTGAGTAATCTTTGGTCCCATGATATAAGGCTAAACGTGGACTGCAGTAAAGTACGCATCTTTTCTAAATCTTTGGTCCACACCACACGTGTTAGCACAGGCTTAAAAGCATGCTTGGATGGATGCATTCCCACCAAACATAAGTGACTTGTGACCTCACAAATGCTTGAAAAGTCCTACAGTTATTGTACAAATGTTCTAAATGCAAACAATACATATCCTTACCGGTAAAAGAGAGACACAAGAATGCGATTGTGAGTTGTCTGATCCGTAAATTAACGTTCTCCATCATTCTATTTGGTCCGCTTGTAGTCATCATGACATTTTCTTGTGGAAGTCCAAAGACCACCTCTACAGGCACCCAGATGCAGGCACAGATAAACCTTCCAATAACTCCAGGTGGGTAGAAGTCATCTAATCAGCACCTTTTGGCAGTCCCTTCTCCTTTGTCTTTGCCCGGTTGGGACCATAGCAGGGAGTGACGAGAGGATGGAATGTGTTTGTACTGGGAAGTCTTTGAGACAGGCACCTGTTGGTGCTCACCAATTTGAGGTTGGGACAGTGGGTGATGGGGGAGGGAGGGTGGTGTTGTGGTGTGATGGGGGAAAACTAACAGTGGGCTATGGGCTAGGACAAAGGGGATATTTATGGGGAGGAGTGGACGACAGCGGTGTGGAGGCTGGACCGTAAAATGTGCAGAAAAAAAGAGACCTGATGCATCTAAAGTCAAGAATAACAACTCTTTAAAAGTAACCAAGATTTTGACACATTCTAGAATTCAAAGTAATACCTAATCATTGACTACACAGTGGTACATCATACTTAAGACATGTTTATATGATAGAGATAAGCGGTGCCTCTCTGTTCCCAACAAAAATTGTATTTAAATATTTTTAAAAGGCATCTTACATGTTGTGCTGTTTTATGGAGGCCAAGCACACATTAAATTGCTTTTAATTCATTTCAATAGGAGATGTTGATTTGAGAGACAAGTAAGTTGAGTTGGGAGCTGTGTCACGGACCCAATTAAGCTCGTAAATTGAAGCTTTACTGTAAACAGAGAGCAATTATGAAGTGTATATTTAAGTCACAATAATCAGACAAGTATGTACATTTTGTTTGTGTATATATATATATATATATATATATATATATATATATATATATATATATATATATATGTGTGTGTGTGTGTGTAGTTTTTTTTACCTTTCACACAGGGAGTAAAATTAATTAATTTAAACATGTATATGTTATGGTGTGAAATATTTATGAGTAAAAGACACCAAGAAGGTGTAAGATTCTATTAAATTTGTTTTTTCCGACTCCTTTCTGATATTTGAAATGTAACCACATGAGGTTCCTTAATGTAATTTGGAATACACATCTGATACAAAAACATAATAACCATTGACATTGACAGAAACAGGGTACAGAAATGTGACAACTGGGTTTTAACTATTGGGTTTAACTATTGGACTGCAATATATTTTACCCATGCCGAAATGGGTAAGAAAAAGTTTTGGCCTGCAACATATTTAAAAAATATGCTGCTTACAAATTACAATGTTATGAGAAAACGATGAAAAATTGAATATTACAAAATATGCCAAACAGTGATATACTCATAATGGTCCTTGGCCCATCACAGGCAATTTTATTAAATTTTTGTACAATATTTCTAAACCAAAGATGATTAAATGAGTTTAAGGATTGAGTTTTCAGCATCGAAATTTAATATTTTTGTAATATTTATTCCTGTTAACAGATGCCAGCTAGCTTAGCAGTGTGCTAGAACGTTATATGGCTAACATGCTTGACTCTCAATTAGGGGTTAGTGTTGTGTGGTTGTGTGTGCAGGAATGGAATGCACACGCATTCTTTTAAACTTTGTACCCCCTTTTTATGTGGGCACAAAGATGTACTTTAGGGAACACCTTAGAGCCATGGAAGGACTGTTTGACGGTTGTTTCTAACCCGGGAAGTAAAGAGCTCAGAGGTGTTCTGCTGGATATTAATACATCACCTCCTCCTCTGTCTACATTCAACTTTCCGTCCCATGCCAGCTATTATCTGTTAGGTCAGACTGGCCTCCCGTACCTTGCCGTGGTCAGGGTCTCCAGCGGGAAAACATAAACAGGCCATAAATCAGCCACAGGTTGATCGTTGAGAAAAGGAACATGTCTCCAACTCGCCCCGCCTCGCTGGACCCTGTAAATACATCAATGACACAGCCTCCTTGTGGAGCAGTCAAGATGGCACTCTCTTGGCCCTTCTTCAGCTCATGTTTGCACAGGATGCCAACACCGTCAGCATGCTAAAGTTGATGCTAAGGCTATTCTGTTTTATGTAATGGTAATACTTTATTCCAGACATGTAACATGTTATATTAAAGAATATTTCCAACATGCAGAATTCACTGGGCCAAAAATGAATAGGAAGAAGCATGGATAGCTTATTCTAAGCATCTTACTTTTTATGTTTGTACATCACCAGGGGAAGAAAAAATAGTAGACAATGTTTAACAAGAGTACATTCTGTGTAAAAATGATGAAGGAAGGAAAAGTGTTGAAAAAATAAAATACAATAAGAGAACGTAGGAGTAAAATACTGTTTGTACAATTGTTTAAGAGGAGGAAAATAATAATTAATTAAACAATTATCAAGTAGTAAGAGTAGCAATAAAAAAAGTAATTAATAATGGAAAATATATTATGTTAAATTATAATGGATTAAAGATGAAGGTGTAAATGCCAGATTTATTTTATAAAATGTATTTATTTTATTCATGTATTATATACTAATAGTTATATTATTTTATGTATTTTTGAAATTAATAAAATATTGACTTGATATTGTTGAACTTGGCATACATTATTTAAAGAAAAAGAAAAATTGCATTAGTCATTATTGTAGTTATTTAACATATTTCCTTGTAATCCAGATGGCTTCAATACTTTAGTTCCTAAATGCTTATGTAATATTACATGTTGTGACTTAAAGAGCTGGGGTGTGTGCAAAAGTACTTAAACTAAGAACTTTTTTTGGTTATTTGTCAGTAAAGTTATTCAAAATAATCAAATTGCATGAAGCTTATGCTTTGCTGGGTCAATGGGGGGTATTGATTTGAAAATGTTTATGATTTTTCAAATGCATGCATCATCCCACATAGGGGGAATACCATATAACTGTAGCCTCCCCAGCCAGTGTGCGTATCAAAACATGAGTTGCAAAATATATATTATTGATTAAATATTTTGGTTGAATTCCACTCTTCATTATGATATATATATAAAAAAAAACACACACACACAATTTGCAGGCGTGTGTGATTGGCAAGGGGGGTGGAGGGGTCGCCTATACTGAAGGAATTCCACAGGCAATTCACAGCTGCAACATAAGAATAGCCTCCACGCACAAACACACGCAAGAGCTTTAAATACAAAGAGGATTAGTTTGGGCACAGGAATATCCACAAAGCATGTGACACACACTGTGACACATTGAAATGAAAAGCACGAGTGGCTCATTATGGCATAAGCTGGGCCTCATGTGTTTATTTGTTGACACCACGTCGGCTTATTTATGCCACGTTCTCCAACTGAAATAAAAATTACATTATAAAATACAGTATGGCTTTTTGAACATATTATTTCATTGTTGCAAAATGTTTGCTACAGTACTGTGAGTCCATGAGCCTGTAATGTAGTCTACACTTTGGCAACCTGAAGTTGTCAAGCCTGCCTGCTCATCTGTGAAGAGTCAAGATGTTCATTCATTTGCATTTATGTTTATTTGTGCTGCCACACAGGACATGAGTTATTATTATAAATCTTAACATTATTTTTTTTTTAGAAAGGGTCAGTAGGTGCACGGTTGAGGCTGGCCTTAATAAAAATAGCAAAGGTGCCCACGGTGGTAAAGATGACAAAAATCCAGAGAAACATGCGGTCCACCACCATGGCCACGTACTGCCAGTCCTCCTTCAGCTGTGGAGCATTGGGGAGAGGGTTAGTTAGGAATTTCCTGGGAAATAATGAATATTACTCAAATAAATCTTACAGCTTCGTAATCCTTCTCGGCTTGCAGAGCCTCAGCGATGTACGTGATGGCATCAATGGCTGATTTGAGTTCGGGGGGCAACGATAGATAGCTGCTGGGCCCATCGATGTACTTCCTCAAGTCGGATGACTTGCCCTCTGCCTGGAACCTGAGGATGTATGAACAATGGCACTCAGCATCAAGGGTTGGAATTGGGGGTTAAATCACCAAAATGATTCCCGAGTGCAGACACTACTGCTGCTCACCCCTCCCCTCACCTCCCAAGGGGTTGAACAAGGGGATGGGTCAAAGGTACAGGCTAACTTTACCACACCTAGAGTGTGTGTGACTATCAGTGGTACTTAAACTTTTTATTACAGAACATAAGGACGTTTTTTTTGTTTTAGTACAAAAGTTGGCCAACAGAGGGCAGTGTGCCCCCTGCCAGCATACGGGTGTCTGGTAGGAAGGACTTGCTTGGTATTCACTGCAAACATTGAAAGGGTTTACAATGCAGTGCTGGTCCTGTGACCTCAGTAGTGAAGAAATGCTCCTCAGATGGAGTTGGCCTCGCAAGACTTCCTCCTCCCATTTCCTTCCATCAGGGCTGCAAGTAGCACCTCAGCGAGGAGTAAATTACAATTCATTAAACTAATTCAACTAAAACCGGCTGCGTCTGGTGCCAAGACATGCACTAAATCCAATTAAGTGTGCGTGTGTCTTGGGGGAAACTGCTTCCTCATCAAATTGCTCTTATAGAACCAAACCGAGCTGACCTTTTGCTCATTAGTACGTTTTTATTTTTTTTACAATAATTAAAAAAGGAGAGCTGTGCAAAAATTTACAGTACCCGTAGTTATTTTGACAAAAGAAACATACAGTGAAACATTAACTAGCAAACTCTCAGACTGACTTTTTGCCGTTGACAAAATTGTATACGGCGGTTATCGACATAGCTAAAGTCGAAATTGAAATTTACAAACTTAATTGTGACTTTAATAAAGCATTCTTGAACTTGCAGCATTTTGTTTACATTATTTTTCTTCATTTGTCCATATTATTTTATTTTCAAATGATCTGTCACTATATAATTTTCTAACAAACTTTTTTTATGAGTGCTGTCAAATTGTTATTTTTTAAATCAGATTAATCACACTTTTGAATTAGGATTAATTGTGATTAATCAAAGTATACACGCAAATACTTGCTTACTCAACTTAGATAAACTTAAAAGAAGATTCAAATATTTGGACACAAATGCAATTTTATTACCAGAATGTGATACAAACTTATGTGAATATTTTACTTGAATGCACATCATTTATTTGCTCAAAAGTTGGCAACTGTTTTATCGAAAGCCTGTCGGGGTTTATTTTACGGTGAAATTTGTTAGCGAGCACATCGGACAGAGTCTCCTCAATCATATATACATGTTTTTCTTACTTTCAACATGTCCTGTCCAGCCGCTCAGGCAAATCATACTGTCAATATAGATGCCCATATTTGCTGTACAAATGTACTTTTTGCAAAAGAGAAGTGTGGGATACTTCTATTGTTGCCTTTATTTGACTTTATTAAATGGATATATTTAATGTTTGGCGCAGCTGGACTGGAGTAGGAGGGGATAGAAAGAAAAAAAAAGACAGAGGGAGAAATTGCAGGGACAAGAGGAGGATAAGACAAAAGGAGACAACAACAAAAACTGCAACGATAACAACAACAACAGAACAACATCAGCAAATGTAATATGTACAAATATGATACCAAAAATTATAACAAAGAACCAGGTAATGAAGTAGATAGTAATAACACAGACATGACAATGAACATTATAGATTGCAAATGGAGAATTAAAAATACCAATTGAAATAGCACTATTGACAATTAATAATAATAGTATCTACCTCTATTATTAACACTACAATCGCTTCAAATGCAACAATACATACATGTAATGAATACTTGAATTACAAAACATAAAGGGGTCAGGGGAGAGAAAGAGGAGCAGACTATATGAACCTTATAGCAGTGGTTCTTAACCTTGTTGGAGGTACCAAACCCCACCAGTTTCATATACGCATTCACCCAACCCTACTTTAGTGAAAAATAAAATGTTATTTAAAAAAAAATTCAAGACAAATTTTGTTTTTGGTAACACTTTAGTATGGGGAACATATTCTAAATAACAAAGACTAGAGTTATCGGGTTAGAGTTAGGATCAGGGTTAGGGTTATAATAAGGCCATGCCAAATAATGCATTAATAAGTACTTAATAATGACTAGTTAAGAGCCAATATGTTACTAATTTGCATATTAATAGGCAACTAATTAATGGTGAATATGTGTTCCCTATACTAAAGTTTTTTTTACTGGTGCACAAAATGAACTGTGCATGCACCTTGTTCAAACAACAAAACCAACACAGTGCATAAACCCACAACCAATCACACACCTGCAAAAATCAGTCAGCTGTTGCCGTATCCGTAATACGCCAATAGGGAGAAGTTTGTATTTACACGATGAGTCGGGTGTGGTTTGACCTCCGCCGAACCCCTGAGGCCAACTTACCGAACCCCTAGGGTTCGATCGAACCCTGGTTAAGAACCACTGCCTTATAGATTGTTATGGTAAAAAATAGGTTACCGTAAGCTTCGCAGAGTGCTGTGCTTTTACACAGTTTTTTCCGGGGGGAGGGTTGGTGAGGTCAGGGGGGAGAACAACGTTAATATATGTTTGATGAACTGTGATTATATCCATAAGTGTATGTATGCATATGTGCTTGTGTATGTACAGTATATATGTATGTTTGCACAGTGAATGTGCAAGTGGATGTATGTGCCGCAAATGAAATGAGCCCTCAAAATAAATCATATGAAATAAAATAAAAAAACTATACATGGTTAATGCAATAAGTTTTTGTGTTTAATCACATGAGTTAAGTCATTGTTTTGACAGCCCTTATTTTTTTTTTACTTTATGATGTTGTTATATGTTTTGCCTACTGTACAGTAAAGTTTTCCTACAAGTGCAAATAGGTATTTCAAGTGGCTAATTATCTAAAAACCCCCCACATAAAACAAGCAAAAAACAAAAACAAATTGTATATATAATCCAGGTCAATACTACAATACTTATTTATTGACTTTTATTTTGCGTATAATACTGGAAATCACATTTGTCTGGACATTTAGAGCCTTTGTAACTGTAGTGTACATATATCAATGCTTAGCTGCTTAGAAATATTGACGAATTTAACATCACTGCATGTATTTTTTCATAGAAATTAACCCTTTGGATCACCAATTGACCAAAGTGGTCTTTTTATGTCAACGTCTACTTAAAGGGGACTTATATACAAAACAAACTTCTCTGACCTGTTCATTTTTCTATATTTGGGATCTGTATGAGTCCCTAAAATTTGAGAACAAACCATAAAAGCATTGCGAAGACATTTATAAAACAATTTTGCCTTCCTTCAGACTTCTTCCAAACGAGACTTTTGGAAATTGCCCAATTTGTGACAGTTTACCCCACATATGACATCAGCAGATATTGGCATAAATGTATGGTATAATTTACCCAAGAGTTTGCGCGAGTCTGCCATTGCAGTCAATATGTATGTTCTTTTTTGCTGTCCTCTTTTTGTGGGGCAGACTGGTTCGTGCATCCACATGCATCCTCCATTGTTGCCATTTCTGATAAAAAGTAGCATATAGTTGCAACTTATATCTTTCAGTAGACTCGCGATGGAAGCGCTAAAGACTACAACAAGGAATAGACGCTAGGAGTGTCAAAAAATATCTATTTTTATCCACGACTCATATTGTGTATCAAAAACACCTAACAACAGCTTTGTTGGTAAACATATTACTATTATTATTAAACTTGTAAAGAAGGTATGTCCTTGCTGCGTATCTCACCTTATATTGTAGATGTTTTCCCAGCTTTGCTTAAAGGGGAACTGCATTTTTTTTTTATTCTGCCAATCATTCACAACCCCTATGTAAGACAGGAACTCATGTTTATTATTTTTTAAAATTTCTTATGCATTTTAAATTGTATTATACAGGAAGTACAAGGTGGCTAACAATGAAGCTAATGCGGGTCCTCTATTGTGCCCATAAATCCCTCTAAAAACATCCCAAAACCATAAACAATACTCCTTTTGCATCTCGTGACATGCACCAAGTATTAGCGATATTGTTATTTTAAGCACTAACGCCAAATAACTACTTTTAGCGGCGCCGTGATCACAGGGGTAAGTATCGTTTGCAGCTATTGAGACACTGAGATGGTGAGCTATTGCATCGCCTCTGGGTTGGTAAAAAGTAATTCAAGATTATAAATCATGTCTCTCACTTGTGGCCATAAACCGAGAAGTTGTTCAACTTTGACATTCATCTTAAACCCGATGTAGAGGCAGGGATTTGTTTCTCACTTGTCGCCTGAAATAGTGGGTGCGGCTACACGTGTGTGTGTGTGTGGTTGTGTCCGTGTATGTGTGTGTGTGTGCTTGCGTGCGTGTGTGCGTGTGTGTGTGTGTGTGGGACTGAATGATTGTTGAATGAATAACACCTGCACCTGCCTGTGAATCCTTTTGTCTTGTATAGAGAGAGAGTGAGGTAGGGTGCCGTTACTTCTGTTGACCGAAAAAAGCTATCCTTTTCCATCGTAATCTGGACCATATAGTCCTGCAATCCATCTGCATGTTTTTACTCAAAGGGAAAATAAATCACCCCCAAAACTGCAGTAATGACTTCATGTTGCATCTTCAGACCCAGCGTGTCAGACAGAGCCCTGCTTTCTACTCTCAATGACTATTTGTTTCTGATAGTCACACAACACCAGGAGATTGCAAAAAACACCCAACTTTTTTCTTTGTTACCTGCGTATGGATCATGGTGAATTCTTCGTCTAAAAGGGAACAAATTAGCATCCCATCAGTGGGCATCCCACTTAAAGCAACAATTGTACAGTAACGGATTGTTTTACTATGTCCGTAGTTTGTATTATGTGTTGAGTACTTAATACTGCTACATGATGCTCAGCGTTAAAAGCTTGTTCCGCATCCTCCGTATATTTATATTAAAAAATATAAATTCTGAGAATAATTTTTCCTAAATTATTTGTTGGCTCTCATATAGTATGTCTTGGTAAGTAATAGTTGTATTTTGTTGAAGTAAAGAGCAAACATTGTGACTTGCCAATAAAATTCAAATTCCATTTGCTTAAAATGACCAAAATACATAAATATTACATCCATCCATTCATTTTTTAACGATTGTCCCTTATGGCAGTGGTTCTCAACCTTTTTTTTTGTGAAAAATGTTTGAATTCAAGTACCCTAATCAGAGCAGAGCGTTTTTGGTTGAACAAAAAAGAGATAAAAAAGTAAAATACAGCACTATGTCATCAGTTTCTGATTGATTAAATTGTTTAACAGTGCAAAAATATTGCTCATTTGTAGTGGTTTTTCTTGAACTATTTGTAAAAAATATATAGAAATAAATAAAAACTTGTTAAATAAAGATTTCTACACATAGAAGTAATCATCAACTTAAAGTGTCCTCTTTGGGGATTGTAATAGAGATCCATCTGGATTCATGAACTTAATTCGAAACATTTCTTCACAAAAAAAGAAATCTTTAACATCAATATTTATGGAACATGTCCACAAAAAATCTTGCTATCAACACTGAATATTGCATTGTTGCATTTCTTTTCACAGTTTATGAACTTACATTAATATTTTGTTGAAGTATTATTCAATAAATATATTTATAAAGGATTTTTGAATTGTTGCTATTTTTAGAATATTTAAAAAAAAATCTCACGTACCCCTTGGCATACCTTAAAGTACCCCCAGGGGTACGCGTACTCCCATTTGAGAACCACTGCCTTATGGGGTCGCGGTGGGTGCTGGAGCCTATTTCAGTACACCCACAGACAACACAGACAACAAACACACGTACATTAATACACTTAGCCAATTTTTTTGTGTTGCCAATCAACCTATGATGTTATTTTGAATGTGCCTGTATTACATTACATATATACTTCGAGAGTGAATATTAAACATTGATGAAAGTTTTTTTATTTAATTTTTCTAGTGCTTTATGAGCGAAATACATTGAATCCCTTCTTTGTGTTCTTTGATTGATGTTATGTACTATGGCTATGAGTTGTTTTTTTCCTTTGACCTCAGTCTGCACCCCCTCTCCAGGGCCCAGGCTAAGACCGATTTTTTTATTTTATTTTAATCTTCTATTTTTTTCTCCCATTTCCCCCCGCCCTTGTTTACCTGTATCTCATCTTTTTTGTAAGGGGCGCTGGAAGCCGGCAGACCCGTCAGCGATCCTGTTCTGTATCCCTGTAATGTTTGTTTGATCTTGAATGGGATAGTGCTGAAAATTGTAATTTTCCAGAAGGAACTCTCCTGACGGAATGAATAAAGTACTATCTAATGAATCCTCATTATCGCCATTGTTAGCTGTTTATTTACGAGTTAAAATGACTTTAAAAAAAAGAAAAACATGTGTGCTTGTCTCACATAAGGATTTTGAATAATAGGCAAAATCCCACCAAAGTTAAGCTCTTTTTTAAGGCAGTGGACCAGTTTTGGACAAGCAACAGCCAACAAGCAACTCAATCATACACTCGCAGACAAGTTTTCATTGTTTCAGAAATTATACGACATCATTGCTGAACATAATCTTGTTGAATTTGTGGTGTCATAATGTGGAAAACAACTATCTGGTAGGTAACACAACGGGGAAAGGTATTTCTATCCATCCATCTATCCATTTTCTACCACTTGTCCCGTTAGGGATTGCAGGGGGGGCTGGAGCCCACCTCAGCTGCATTCTGGCGAAAGGCGGGGTACACCCTGGACAAGTCACCACCTCATCACAAGGCCAACACAGATAGACAGACAACATTCACACTATAGGGTCAGTTTAGTGTTGCCAATCAACCTATCCCTAGGTGCATGTATTTGGAGGTGGTAGGAACCCACGCAGTCACGGGAAGAACATGCAAACTCCACACAGAAAGATCCCGAGCGCAGGATAGAACCCAGGACCTTCGTATTGTGAGGCAGACGCACTAACCCCTGTTCCACTGTGATGCTCGGAAAGGTATTTATGAAACTAAATTAGGTATATAGACTTAAATATAATACAAGGCTAATTACAAAATGGTTACCACTGAGTTATCCCTGGTCTACCCAGCATGCACTGCACTTGGTAAATGCAGTTACATGTAACCCTGAAAGCCTGAGCTTTGACCCAAATAGGGACTCACCTGTTGGGCTTTGGAAACAAGATGGATCTGTCTGGCTTGCGTATGAAGTACTCATCCGCTCCCTTGTTGATAGCCAGTGCCTTTTTCTCCCGCTGGACGGGCAGCATTTCATAGACAAGGGGCATCTCCACTTTGGGGCGCAACATGCACAGGTAAGGGGGCAGCATGTGGATGAAGATCTAGTGGGGACAACAAGGGGAAGCATTTGTGTGAGGATTTATGAGCTTAACCAGGTGTAATTGGCCTGCAGTTAGTTCCCTGTAAGAACCATTTGTCAAACTGTTGAATTTAAACAGGGCGAAAACCCATGGGAACAACTCAGAGGTTGAATGATGTGCTTAAGGGCAACCAAGTGAGGTGATCCATCTCTGCTGACCTTCAGAATGGCGCACACTCAAATAGTAAGGGGAAAGTTATTTAAAAAGGACGCATCAAAAGGAATTTCAAGAGGAGAAGTCAAGTGCTTTGGCATGCAGGAGTGGTTGCTGGTGCTCACCTTGCGAACCCAGAGGGGCATCATGTGGGTGTTTGGGGAGCGGTGGTGGAGGTTGAGCACCACCACACTGAGGATGACAGAGCAGGTGACCAGGATCATGGTGAACATGATGTACTTGACGATGATGGGGACGCCCAACGACGTCTCTGGAATTTTGTCAGCAAGCAGCAGCAGGAAGACGGTGAGGGTGAGCAACACGTTGATGGAGAGGCCCATTTTCTCGCCTGGGAGGGGGGGAGCAAGTGTAGCAAACATATTGTAGCATGAATCAAATACATTTTGACGGGGTCATACCTGCGTCGGGCGGCAGGTAGAAGTTGAAGATGGCGATGACGGTGATGAGGATGCACGGCAGGATGATATTGATGATGTAGTAAAGGGGCTTCCTCTCAATGATTAGGTAGAAGGTCATGTCCTCGTACATGTCTTTGTTCATGTTCTTCCTGCATGGCTTGTGTCTGATGTGGAACTCGCCACTCTCTGGAGGCAGAGCACAAATTCAAGTTTATTATTGTTTATTTATTCATACTGCCTGTCCTCATTAGAGTCCTGTGTGAGTTGGAGCCTACCCCAGCAGTTGGCACAACCTTGGACTGGTCACAGGGCACACACAGTAGAAACCGTTGAATGTGGCCCACCTCCACTGTGTTCTTTTTTTTTTCAAAATTTAAGTTGACATCGGCATATATAGATAAGCGCCTTTCTCGACGTGGTATCTGAGACCGAAAGCAATAAATCTAATCTAATTCAGTGGTTCTCAACCTTTTTTCAGTGATGTACCCCCTGTGAACATTTTTTTTTATTTCAAGTACCCCCTAATCAGAGCAAAGCATTTTTGGTTGAAAAAAAGAGATACAGAAGTAAAATACAACATTATGTCATCAGTTTCTGATTTATTAAATTGTATAACGGTGCAAAAATATTGCTCATTTGTAGTGGTCTTTCTTGAACTATTTGAAAAAAAAGATATAAAAATAACTAAAATCTTCTTGAAAAATAAACAAGTGATTCAATTATAAATATAGATTTCTACACATAGAAGTAATCATCAACTTAAAGTGCCCTCTTTGGGGATTGTAACAGAGATCCATCTGGATTCATGAACTTAATTCTAAACATTTCTTCACAAAAAAAGAAATCTTTAACATCAATATTTATGGAACATGTCCGCAAAAAATCGAGCTGTCAACACTGAATATTGCATTGTTGCTTTTGTTTTCACAGTTTATGAACTTTCATTAATATTTTGTTGAGGTATTATTCAATAAATATATTTATAAAGGTTTTTTGAATTGTTGCTATTTTTAGAATATTTAAAAAAAAATCTCACGTACCCCTTGGCATACCTTAAAGTACCCCTAGGGGTACGCGTACCCCCATTTGAGAACCGTTGATCTAGTTTACTATATTGTTAACTTCATAATCATCACTTAGCAGCGTGAAACAACAACAGCAACAAAACTGTCTTATTACATGCAGGGGTGGATTGGACACCCGGAGTACCTTTAGTTTTCCTGGTGGGACAACCACTATTGTAAACAATCTGTACCAAACGCACCAGGGATGGGGGATATGGCCTCAAGTCTATGTTGCGATATACATTGCAGCCTCCAGCGATAACAATATGTATCACAATATTTTATTTGATATGTAAATCATAACAGAACCATTTCAAAACAGGTTACAAGGGCTCCAATTTGGCTGTGGACATACTTCTGTGTGTATTATTGTGTCAAAACTATTAGTATTCTACTTGCTAGTTATTGTTATAAACCTGCAGTGTCTGGTTACTTTCTGTTGTAGCATGTTTCTTTCAACACTTCTGTTAAAATATACTGAGCACTTACTGTTCTGTATTATGGATAGTTTACATTAGTTATAGGTGATAGTACAAACTAGGGTACCGATCCATTACCAAATAGTTACAGGGTTAGTATTGGTCATATCAATCTTGAGACTGATACTTCAAATTTCCAGATAATCTCAATAATTACATTTTTGACCATGATAATAATCATACAAAAAAAACAGGATGCAATGTAACAATATCAAGTAAATATTTAAATGGTCTCCTACTGTTGACTGTAATTTAAATAATTTGTCCTTGAAGTCCACCTGCGTCCAGAGACTTAATTTCCTCAATTTGCAAACAAATATAAAAATTATAAAATATCATTGTTGGCCCTGCGATGATGTGGCGTCTTGTCCACGGTGTACCCAGCCTACCGCCCGAATGCAGCTGGGATAGGCTCCAGCCCCCCCGCGACCCAGAAAGGGACAAACGGTAGAAAATGTTTGGATGGTAAAAATATATGTTTTCATCATAGAAAAATATTAATCTAACCACTGCAGTGTCTACCACATAATGATAAAATACTTTATATCGCTACTGTCGTTATTTGTATCGATCCAGCCACCTTTGTTTACATTCAAGAGCTCTAGCTTGCTGTTAGCAGTGAGCATATCCTCCTACGATGTGTCGTGTAGCATGTTTAGCCTACAGTAATAATATCTGTAAGAGATGTAGTTTATTTGCCGTCATGGAGGCGAGGATTACTCACTTAGAACTTGCTTTGCTCTGTGGAGGAACATAAGTCACTAGCTCGCTCGCGAGAATCCTACATTGCATTGAGGATGCGGTCGTTCGCTTGCCACTCTCAAATTTGCCAAACACAGCTACAATGTGTCATCGACATGCATTATCACAATATAACGATAGTATTAAAAGCTTTATCATCTGTCACACACATATATAATCACAACGAGGGAGAATTTTGAGCAGGGCGCCCCCAAAGGTAAAGATGTGCCAATGGTCCTCAGGCCAAACAGCGATTTTTACAATGCAACAGCACGACCTGCACAAAATGTAGCCACATACCGCCATATGAATATAATGTACAGTCATATAGATTGTCAGGTTCAATAGATGGCAAGTAGTTAGCCTGTAAAAATAATCTTAAAATTTGACTATAAAAAACTGGCAGTTCAGTCACCAGAATTTTACTGTAAAATGTACACGTTTTGATTTTACCAAATTACTGTAAATTAAAAAAAAAAACTGTAACATTGTTAATTTTATGTAAAATTGTTGTGTCACTCACACACTCTGTGCTTCCTACTACTGCGGGAGCACACAGAGGCTCCACTGGAAGCACCAGACACGCCCCCATCAAGCAGCCCGCGCCCACTCTCCGCCACAGCCGGCGGCAGTCCACACCTGACACACCTGACGTTGATGAAAGACAGCAGTATAAAGATGGCCGACGCTGACTCTTCGATGTCGGAACGTAAACTAGTCCTCGTAAGCTGCTTGTCTCTGACTACCTCCTGAATTGCTCGTTGCCTGTTTCCTTGTGCCCTTTTGTTTCCCTGATCCCTGTTTCTCCTGCTCTTCCCACAATGTTCGTGTCACCACCGCTGTTTCCCTCCTGGCCCCATTTTGCCTTCCCGGATCCTCGACCTCGTTTTTGGACTTTGGACCTGTTCTCCTGCCTTTGACCCCCGCTTGGACTTTGGACTTCCTCTGTTTTGTTTCCCTCCGGATTTGGACGCTATTCATCCAACATGCACCTCAACAACCCCTCTCGGTATTCACATATGGTAATTCAACACATAGCCATTCATGCAGACACATAGTAGCATACACACTCCACGTAATCATCAAGTCTTCAATACACCTATTGAACTTGACATCCCGTTGCTGTGCCGTCTCCTTCCCCAGTAGAAAACATAACAAAAATGCTGTTACTGAACTGCCAGTTTTTACTGTATAATCGGCAAGTTAAAAAAAAATAATTCTGTAAATCGGCGACTTAGAAGCCAGTTTTGTTTGCTGAAATATCAATGGCCATTTTTTTTTTACAGTGCCATCCATCCATCCATCAATCCATCTTCTTGTGCTTATCCGAGGTTGGGTCTCGGGGGCAGCAGCCTAAGCAGGGAAGACCAGACTTCCTTCAATCAATCAATCAAACAATGTTTACTTATATGGCCCTAAATCACGAGTGTCTCAAAGGGCTGCACAAGCCACAACGACATCCTCGGCTCAGATCCCACATCAGGGCAAGAAAACACTTAACCCACTGGGATGACAATGAGAAACCTTGGAGGGGACCGCAGATGTGGTGACCCCCTGGGGAACTGGTGCGATGGACGTCGAGTGGATCTAGCACTTCCCTCTCCTCAGCTACTTCGTCCAGCTCCTACCGGGGGTTCCCGAGGTGTTCCCAGGCCAACCGGGAGACATAGTCTTCCCAACTTGTCCTGGGTCTTCCCCGTGGCCTCCAAACGGTCGGACGTGCCCTAAACACCTCCCTAGAGAGGCGTTCGGGTGGCATCCTGACCAGATGCCCGAACCACCTCATCTGGGTCCTCTCGGTGTGGAGGAGCAGCGGCTTTACTTTGAGCTCCCCCCCGATGACAGAGCTTCTCACCCTATCTCTAAGGGAGAGCCCTCTTAGAAACTAATTTCGGCCGCTTGTACCCGTGATCTTGTCCTTTCGGTCATAACACAAAGCTCATGACTATAGGTGAGGTTGGGAATGTAGATCGACCGGTAAATTGAGAGCTTTGCCTTCCAGCTCAGCTCCTTATCCAGCATCCGCACTAAAGACACCTGTCGATCTCACGATCCACTCTTCCGTCACTCGTGAACAAGACTCCGAGGTACTTAAACTCCTCCACATGGGGCAGGGTCACCTCCCCAACCAATGTACAGTGCATTACTGTAAATTGAAACATGTCATTTAATTTATTTTTACCACACAATTCTGGTGACTGGGCTGCTACTTTTTTTTGCCTCAAAATCAACGTCTGTTGTTTTAACTGCATTGCTGTAAATATAAAAATTGTACAGAAAGTAAGGTTGTATTTTTTTTGGTGCTGGGGGAGCCCATTTTGGGAATCTTTTATTTAAATAGAACAGTGGCTAACGAGTGGTAACCACGTCACCCTCACAGTCTGGAGCTCGGAGTTTGAATCTCCATTGGAACGTGATTGAAATCTCTTTGGCTTTTCCTTCCTCATTCTCGAAACATGGATGTTTGGCTAATGGTATGTTAATTATGTGGTTGTAACTTCCCTCACCACTGAAAGCTTCGTCCAATTGGATCTCCTTGATCTCATTTCCTAGTAAATCCAGGGCATACTGCAACTCTATCTCGGTGGAGTCATACGTGTAGGACCGGAACTGCATGGTGCAGTTTTGCCAGTCGAATGGAAAATATGTCACCTGTGCGAAGGAATACGACAATTTGAAAGTCCATCTGAGCAGTATCAAAAGAGGAGGTGTTAAAGACAGTAGATGCAAATGGTCACCCTAACGCTGCAGGAGCTCAGGTAGAGTGCAGGTGGGGTCCAGGTCACTCTTCCATCGCTGTAGGCCTGCACATGGACATGGAGCGCCACATCGAATACGCCATCATTGCTGCAGGTCAACAAAAACAGCGCAAACTAGGAAAGCACTAAGAGAGTACGGACCTCCGCCTGCTCCAAACTCCCAATAGTAAATAATTCTCAGAAAAAAAATCCTTGTGAGGGAGGTGTAAAGTAAACTTGTGACCTCCAAAGGACCATTAGGCAACTGATTTAAATCCTCAAAAAATATTGAGAATGATCAGTCAATAAACTTAAAATAGTACAATAAAAGGAAAACACAGTATTGTATTTTGTGGCAATTATTGATACGCATAAAAAAACACATTTATTAAACGCATCATCGGCTGAAAATAAGCTGACAGTCTGTGAATACATCACCAGGAAGATTCAAGCAATGATAGTACATTGGCCAAATAAAGGAGTGTCAAATGTACAGTATTAGTCTGCTAAGTATATAAATGAGCTGAATTTTTTTTTAATGAAAGAAACTGCTGTTCTAAATGTGTCCACTGGATGTCACATTAGCAATTCTTTGTATCCCCTGCCTCTAGAGCAGGGGTAGGGAACCTATGACTCTAGAGCCAGATGCGGCTCTTGTGATGACTGCATCTGGCTCTCAGATAATTCTTAGCTGACATTACTTAACACGATAAGGAATTCATAATTCCGCTGGTAATCAGTGTTAAAAATAATGTTCAAACTATAAAACATTCTCATGCATTTTAACCCAGCCAAATTAACTTCGTATCAAAACGGACTAACTTAAACAGAGAGCTCAGCACTGCACTTTACTGTAGTAATTGACTCTACAGCTGGCACTAAACGAAAAAAACGTACTGTTTCAAAAATAAGTTTTCTGAATGAAAACGTGAGTGTCGGAATGAAGGTATAGGACTGCTATGAGTAGAAAGAGTCACTGCTCTCCCAAGACTGCCACCTAGGGGCCGAACTAAGAAGACACTTTAAGACAGATCACTGATGATCGACAAACTCACGCCCCATAAAGGAAGTAATAATTATTATGGGATGCAGATGCGTTCAAAGTGTCCAGGAAGAAGTACAACTGAAATATTTTAAACCATTTTGAAACCAAACGTTGATTCTGTGAGTCGTCAAAATCCGGGCCATAGCTTTTTGAGTTATGTTGCTAACTAACTAACTAACTAACTAACTAACCAACTAACTAACTAACTAACTAACCAACTAACTAACTAACTAACTAACTAACTAACTAACTAACTAACTAATCTTGTGAAATAAATACAAATTACATTAACTAAAGAGTGTACCTATTTTAAAAAGTACAAATAAAAACAATTACATACTTGTGTGGAACCCAAATTTGGAGCATTAGGACCCTGGGGCAGACAGCAGACCACTAGCCAGGGCTGGAGATTTCTGACAAGTGCAAAAGTTAATTTCAATTGATGAATTCCACAAGATGTGAATGTGTAAGTATTTATTCAAAGGTGTTAGCTGCTTAACTGTTGATAACTTATGGAAATGTTACAGTTTGGTGTAATAATTTTTGGTATTGTATGTTTGTTGCCTGTTTGAAGTTATACTGGCAATTTAGCTATCGATCAGCTGACCTTAGCCCATTATGGAAACAATTGGGTGAATGATAGCTGTCATCAAGAGAATGTCTGTTTCATTTGCATGTACTGTAGGTTCACTAATTAGATGGACAGATTCTTCAGGATTCTAGAAGGTTCTTCATCTTCAGTAGGACAAGAGCAACAGCAGCTGTTTGGCGCAGGTGGGCAAATACAGCAACAGGTCAAGATGGTAAAATCTAAAGAAAACATCTTTATTTGTTTTAATATCCATCCATCCGTCCATCCATTGGGGTCGCGGGGGGCGCTGGCGCCTATCCATGCATCCATTTTCTACCGCTTATTCCCTTTTGGGGTCGCTGGCGCCTATCTCAGCTACAATCGTGCGGAAGGCGGTGTACACCCTGGACAAGTAGATAGACAGATAGACAGACAAAATTCACACTCACATTCACACACTAGGGCCCATTTAGTGTTGCCAATCAACCTATCCCCAGGTGCATGTCTTTGGAAGTGGGAGGAAGCCAGAGTACCCGGAGGGAACCCACGCAGTCACGGGGAGGACATGCAAACTCCACACAGAAAGATCCCGAGCCTGGGATTGAACCCAGGACTGCACGACCTTCGTATTGTGAGGCAGACGCACTAACCCCTCTGCCACCGTGAAGCCCAATTGCAGTATTTTCAATTTGCAGAATTTCTCGTTGATTGGATAATTTCTACATTTGGATGTTGCTCCGTTTGCTCCTGTTGGCCACCGTTATACTGAATAGTGCATTCTACCAATATAGCCAGATTCCTCCTTAGCCAGGGGTGTCAAACTCATTTTAACTCACGGGCTTCATGGAGGAGTAATATCTATTCCTTGTGGGCCGGACGGGTAAAATCATGGCACAATAACTTAAAAATACAACTACGACAACTTCAGATTTTTTTCTTTCTGAAAATGTACATATGACAAATATTCCATTTGACGAAACAAAAAAGTTAGTTGAAAATTCTGAGGAAATAATTATTGTAGTTTCAAAAACAACATGGGGAACACAATAAACTTAGAGTTAATCTCAGTGTATCTACAAAGCAATTAAACTTCAAGTCACTGCCCATCTATGATTGAGCAAAAACCAATACAGAGCATGAATAAAAACTATGTATGAACTAACTCAGGGGTCCCCAAAAACCGTCCCGCGGGAAGTCGCAAGTTAAAAAAAAAAAAAAATAATACAAATTGTATGTATATATGTATGTGTATATATATATATATATATATATATATATATATATATATATATATATATATATATATATATATATATATATATATAAAGTTAAGTTAAATTACCAAATATATTCACACACACACTACGTGTGGTGAAATTTGTCCTCTGCATTTGACCCATCCCTTTGATCAACCCTCTGGGAAGTGAGGGGAGCAGAGGGCTGCAGCGGTGCCGCGCCTGGGAATCATTTATGGTGATATATATATATATATATATATATATGTATATATATATATATATATATATATATATATATATATATATATATATATACATACATACACACACATTTTTTTAGATTATTATTTTTTATTATTTTTAAAAATCTGTTCTTTTTAATCCTTTTTCTACCGCTTGTTACTCTCTGTATCTCCTAGCTGCTCAGGCAAATCATATTGTCTAAAAATGCATTTTCCCACATACACAGAGCCCGGCCCCCAGCCACTTTTTTTTAACCCAATGCGGCCCCCAAGTCAAAAAGTTTGGGGACCCCTGAACTAACTCATTTGTCATTTTTACATATTAATCCTGTACTAACTCAACAAACTATACAAATGGAGGTTCAAGCTATTTAGTAGGGTTGAGATACTCCCTGCCCTCTAGGCATCACTGTGTATCGATAGAAAAATAAAAGCTGTGCAATGTGTGAACAATTTCAACAAACCAAAAAAACAAAACTTAAAAGACTGACAGTATAGCTGTAAATCACACACTGTTCACTTACTTTAAATTAGCACAGAAGACACAAATTTTCACAGAAGTATATCAATATGCGGGGACTCATACAGCAGTTTAAGTGGGGTCACCAATCGTTTATGTTACTCCTGTTTATTTTACGTTGAGTCGCAGCCTCACTTTACTGTGCACCTCTTGCTTGGTATGCTTGTTCGCCCCGGTATAAACCATTTTCTTGCCTAACAGAATTGCTTTTGTGACATCCAGTGGACAACTTTAGAACAGCAGTTTCTTTAACTTAAAAATGCAGCTCACTTAGCAAAGTCATCCCATGGGCCGGATTGAACTTTAGGCCCTTAGATCGCATGTTTGACATCCCTGTCCGAAGCCATTAATGTTTGGAGATGTTTGACAGGAAGTAGATACCTGACATAGCTTGTCGCCTTACTTGTTGATAAGGACAATATCCGGCAGCCACACCTTCGCCGCAGGGATACGCAACACCTTTATCCCGTCATGCTCTTTGGGATTCCATGACAGCCGGTGGTCTGACCATTCCTGTTTATAAAGTTTCATCTAAAATGGTGTGTTGGTGCACAGATTTGTGAGTTCTGCATCGGCTACAGTCACAGATTCTTACCAGATTCATGACAACAATGGTGCTCATCTCTTCATTTTTCATATTCTGAAGGAAAGCAAAAGAAAAGAGAAGCTAAAAATACACACGCAACATATATTTATTAGGGCTGTCAAACGATTAAAACATTTAATTGCGATTAATTGCCTTTTGTTCATAGGTAACTCAAAATGAATTGTGATAATAGCAGATGTATATAATTTTTCATCATTGATAACAGTACCCTAAACTGATAATTTTGAAGGTTCAACACCATGGACGGACAATTAATTTGCTTGAAATGTGTTTTAAACTTTATGCTACTTTAAACGACTCAACACAGAGAGGACAAACATGATTTAATAGCAATTTAAAAAAATGCCTGCCGTGTATTGGTGTCTTGCCATATTTTGTATTTTATAGAAATACAGAATTTTTATTCCTGCTTTAGGAGCACTGGATTCAGAGAAGAAACTACATTTGCATGTTTAGATAACAGTTTCACGCATAAATAGCACAAAATGTGGATTGTTATAATCATGCTTTGATTGTCCAAGATGTTTGGTAACACCCATCCATCTATATTTTTGTCGCTTGTTTCTTTTGGGGTCACGGGGGGTAGGAGCCTATCTCAGTTGTAATCTGTGATAGTTCTACCTGAATAAATGCTTCTGATATTCTGTACATTACATGGTGTACAAGTTAATGGCCTTTATATTGTTGTGTGGCAATGTTTGAACCTTACCTATCAATTAATAAAATGTAATATTAAGCCCGCTAATCATTTTGTAATTGAGGACTTGACCAGAATGTTATAAAATAATCCCCCACCCCATATTCTTCAACTGCTATAGTAGCATTTCCTTAGGTGCAAATATCACAGAATAACATTACAAAACATCTCTGACAAAACAGGGATGGGTACCGTTCACATTTGAATTGATTCGGTACCTGGGTAATCTATACAGGTACTCAACGGTTCCAATTTTCGATACTTTTGTGTGCGTACATTTGGTAAAAAGGTTTTGTGTAATTACATTTTTAAATGTTTAACTGTAACATATTGATTCGTGTTTATTGATCGATCATCAATATATCAAATTAGTATCCAATTATTTGTATAATAATGTGTTCTTCAACATAAAAACACTTACCTACAACAATTCAGTGTTATTTTCTTAGTATTGCACACAATTGAGAAAAACAGAATGGAGTAAAAATAAAGACCAATCATTTTTATCAAGTATCAAGTATTAAAGTACAAATGAAAGTGAAGCAAAAACTTTACATTAACAATACAAAGTAGAGTACAAGGAAACGAGCTGATTGTAACTATTGATAGTTCAAAACCAAAGCTAACATTCTTCTACAGTAGGCTTTTTATCTGGAGCAGACATAGAGGATGATGATGTCATTATCGTCACCAAATGTTAACGCCATTGCTTGTGTTGTTGGCTGCAGCCGAGTCGCTAAAGGTGCAAAATGCAGGAGTTGTAGCCGTACATCTAACTTGGCTGCACTCTTCTGCCATGACAAAAATCCTTTGTTTAACCAGGTGCTCCCTCAGATTGGAAGTATTCCTTCCATTTGCCTTGATTTTGACATTACAAATATTGCAGCAAGCATAATCTGCATTAGCATTGCATTTGGAAAAGACGGACCACACTTTACAGCATTTTCTTTTGGCATCGTTGGGTTTTTGTCATGAAACATTGATGGATTGCAAGATTACTAAGAGCATATCTGCTTTGAAATCACTTGTTTTCCTCTCAAGTGCAAGCAAGTACTCGCCACTCGCATGTGCTAATTCAAACAGACATGACGTCACGTGCAACCCAGGCACCGAAACATGGCACCGCTGGATCTTAGGTGAATCATAGCACCGGCTGGTTTAAGTATCAGATCTGGTGCCTGTCCCTATTGACAAAGCATGATCGTAGTGTAAAACATTTTTATTTTTTAAATATAGTCAAACCGGATGTAAAGCATAGGGCTTTTATTTTGAAGCTGGAAAAGTGTGTGATTGGTTTGAGAAAGTGTCTTGACATGTTTTGATGTTGGATAGACTGTTTGCAATAAAAAAAAAGTCTACTTTCGACTTCCTGCCGACCATCTTTCAATTCTGTTGAGCTTTTATGTCATCTTACTTAATAAATCAGTCACATCAACAATCTAAACGTTATGTTATCACTGCACCTTAACCGTAATCTGAACATGGAAATAAAGTACCACCAACCTCGACGCGCGCAGCAGGCGTTTGCTCCAGTGGTGTCGCCTCTTCTCAAAGCAAAAATCAGTCCTTTCTTGTCAGGAGAACAACTTGCCATGGATTTTAACCTAATGTTTCCATAAGGTAGCCTTTCCTTTGTATCTGCTGGCTATGACTCATCAGTAGCAAATGAACTGCAGCCAAGTTCCCCCACTCTGGCACAGCCAGTGGGGTCCAAAAGTAGTGTGTGCTTTAAAATTATTTCCCTTATTGAAATTTATAGTTAACGCGTTACTGCGTTAACTTTGACAACCTTAATATTTATACATACAAACCCCATTTCCATATCAGTTGGGAAATTGCGTTAGATGTAAATATAAACGGAATACAATGATTTGCAAATCCTTTTCAACCCATATTCAGTTGAATGCACTACAAAGACAAAATATTGATGTTCAAACTCATAAACTTTATTTTGTTTTGCAAATAATAATTAATTTAGAATTTCATGGCTGAAACACGTGCCAAAGTAGTTGGGAAAGGGAATGCTAACCACTGTGTAGCATCTCCTTTTCTTTTAACAACACTCAATAAACGTTTGGGAACTGAGGAAACTAATTGTTGAAGCTTTGAAAGTGGAATTCTTTCCCAATATTGTTTTACCTAGAGCTTCAGTCATTCAACAGTCCGGGGTCTCCACTGTCGTATTTTACGCTTCATAATGCGCCACACATTTTCGATTGGAGACAGGTCTGGGCTGCAGGCAGGCCAGTCTAGTACCCGCACTCTTTTACTACGAAGCCACACTGTTGTAACACATAGCTTGGCATTTTCTTGATGAAATAAGCAGGGGACCATGATAACGTTGCTGGGACGGCAACATATGTTGCTCCAAAACCTGTATGTACCTTTAAGCATTAATGGTGCCTTCACAGATGTGTAAGTTACCCATGCCTTGGCCACTAATACACCCCCATACCATCACACATGCTGGCTTTTCATCTTTGCGCCTAGAACTATCCGGATGATTATTTTCCTCTTTGATCCGGAAGACACAACGTCCACAGTTTCCCCCCAATAATTGAATGTGGACTCGTCAGACCACAGCACACTTTTCCACTTTGCATCAGTCCATCTTAGAAGAGCTTAGGCCCAGCGAAGCTACCGGCGTTTCTGGGTGTTGTTGATAAATGGCTTTAGCTTTGCATTGTAGCGCTTTAACTTATGTTGTGTAAGGTTAGGGCTCTCAACTGCAATCACACAGAAAGTGGGAAACTGTCCCATATGTATCAAACACAGGACCACACAGAGAGAGCCTCTGTTGACAACCCCTATACCGGAGCGACCATGGCAACGCGTCGGAACAGATTTGTTCATCTGGGACAAGAAAACTTACCTGGTTGTGATAGAGTATTTCTCTCGCTACATTGAAGTGGCACACCTCCACGTTGCAACTGCAGAGACAGTCATATCGGCTCTGAAGAACATCTTTGCTCGGCATGGAGTCCCCGAAGTGTTGATGTCAGATAATGGACCGCAATTTGCCGCTACTCTCTTCAAAAACTTTGCCAGTGAGTATAGCTTTACTCACATGACCAGCAGCCCACGATACCCACAAGCCAATGGAGAAGCTGAGCGAGCGGTGGCCACTGTAAAAGGCTTATGGAAAGAGGGAGGAAACTACGCAAAAGCTCTACTCAGTTACCGAGCTACCCCGTTGGAGAACGGCTACTCTCCAGCCCAGCTACTCATGGGGAGACAGTTAAGAACTACACTCCCACAAGTGCCCAAAACACTGTCTCCACGCTGGCTAAACATCAAACAGTTCCGAAACACAGAGACACAAGGGAAACGAAAACAAGAGCAACACTACAACAAACGCCACAGAACACACAATCAACCGGAGTTACACCCAGGCCAGAGTGTATGGATCACTACTGAAAACGTTCACGGGACAGTCGTACAGCGGGCAGCTGCCCCGAGGTCGTACCTCGTCAGATCAGAGGATGGGCTGTTGAGGAGAAACCGTTCACACCTGCGTGCAACCCAGCAGCCAGCCAACAGAGAGGACACTGGCTCAGATAGTGCAGACCAACCTGCGGCGGAGCCAGATGCTACATATGTTACAAGCTCGGGCAGACACTCACGCCCGCCTAAGAGACTGGATTTGTGACTTGACGGTTTAAAAAGAGTTCCAGACTGTCATTGTCAATGTTCAAAAAAAAAAAAAATAAAAAAAAAAAGAGAAAGAGAATGTAACTGTTAACAGTCTGGTGTAAAAAAAAAAAAAGAAAAAAAAGGGGGGAGAAGAGATGGGAATGATATGGTTCACGTTGAAAAATAAATATTTGAGTTAGTATTGTTAAATGCTTGAAGTTAAATGATAAGGGTTCTTACTTAAAAGGGGGAGATGTTGTGTAAGGTTAATATAACCTGTACTGTATTGGCATGAAGATGCCTTAGCCAATCAGATGGCTTGTTGTTAGTATGTGCTATATAGGGATGTGACGTCATCACTGTACTGGCTAAGGGTTCGAAGTGAAGGAGTTAAACACCGAGTCACTCTCTATCTTATTATTACATACACTAACTCAACAACTTGCACTTACAGATGTAGCAACAAACTGTATATAGTGACAGTGGTTTTCTGAAATGTTCCTGAGCCCATGTGGTGATATCCTTTAGAGATTGATGTCGGTTTTTTATACAGTGCCGTCTGAGAGATCAAAGGTCACGGTCATTCAATGTTGGTTTCCGGTCATGCCGCTTATTTGGAGTGATTTCTCCAGATTTTCTGAACCTTTTGATGATATTATGGACCGTAGATGTTGAAATCCATACATTTCTTGCAATTGCACTTTGAGAAACGTTGTTCTTAAACTGTTTGACTATTTGCTTACGCAATTGTAGACAAAGGGGTGTACCTCGCCCCACCCTCTCTTGTGAAAGACTGAGCATTTTTTGGGAAGCTGTTTTTATACCCAATCATGGCATCCACCTGTTCCCAATTAGCCTGCACACCTGTGGGATGTTCCAAATAAGTGTTTGATGAGCATTCCTCAACTTTATCAATATTTATAACCACCTTTCCCAACTTCTTTGTCACGTGTTGCTGGCATCAAATTCTAAAGTTAATGATTATTTGCACAAAAAAAAAAAGTTTATCAGTTTGAACATCAAATATGATGTTTTTGTAGCATAGTCAACTGAATATGGGTTGAAAATTATTTGCAAATCATTGTATTCTGTTTATATTTACATATAACACAATTTCCAAACTCATATGGAAACGGAATTTGTAGAAACCTAAGCCTGGCTGTCTATTTAAAACACAGTCAAGAATGTCAGCAGGACAGCTGGCATCAAGTGGGGGATGGGCAGCTTACTGGAACAGCATATCTTATACTGCTACATGAGATTGGCGCAACAACAATCACTTCTTTCTCAATGCTTTATTCGTGTTATTATTTTTGTATTGTAACTCACCAGCCCAACCAACGAGGATAGAGTCATGCCCACTCGAACCACCACTCGCTCTTCAGGGGTGTGTGCAGGCCGAACCTTAAGATTATAGTTGGTGAAGACCTCCTTTGTCAGAGCCTGCTCTACATCCGCAGCTCCTGAACAATGACACATAGCAATATTTAGTCCACAAATGTGCTCCAGCATATATTTTTAGCCTATTCAAACACAATGATGGAAGGAATCAATTAACTGCGATCCCTGGTCTTCCGCCTAAGAGACGGGTGTGCTGACGACCCAGCTAAAAGCCAGGGCTGGCTAATTTGGCAGTCAGCACACTCTTGAAGTCCATTACGCAGCCACACTGGCTGGCCCCCGTTACATTCACCGTTTCAAACCTCACTCTCATCCGGATCACGCCACCACTGTAACCCAGATGGTTTGGCCGCCTGCCTTTGTCCAATTCCGCGCAGAGACGAAAACCCTTGTCAGCATGCTTGCCTTTCATGCGGATTGCCAGGGTTTGCGTCCCTGTGCGGAATGGAATAAAGGCAGGGGGCCGAAAAAGGGACGTTTTTGTCATGAAAAAGGGAGGTTTTTGTGGTTGGTGCACTAATTGTAAGTGTATATTGTGTTTTTTATGTTGATTTAATAAAAATTCTTCTGCGGCCCGGTACCAATCGGGCCACGGCCCGGTACTGAGCCGCGGCCCGGTGGTTGGAGACCACTGCTTTAAACCACACATTAAAAGCGTTACTAAAACGGCCTTCTTTCATCTCCGTAATATCGCTAAAATTCGCTCCATTCTGTCCACTAAAGACGCTGAGATCATTATCCGTGCGTTTGTTACGTCTCGCCTCGATTACTGTAATTAATTAATGAATGAATGAATTAATTAATGTATTATTTTGGGGTCTCCCCATGTCTAGCATTAAAAGATTACAGTTGGTACAAAATGCAACTGCTAGACTTTTGACAACAACAAGAAAGTTTGATCACATTATGCCTATACTGGCTCGCCTGCACTGGCTTCCTGTGCACTTAAGATGTGACTTTAAGGTTTTACTACTTATGTATAAAATACTACACGGTCTAGCTCCAGCCTATCTTGCCGATTGTCCCGGCAAGAAATCTGCGTTCAAAGGACTCCGCCTTATTAGTGATCCCCAAAGCCCAAAAAAAGTCTGCGGGCTATAGAGCGTTTTCCATTCGGGCTCCAGTACTCTGGAATGCCGAACAGTTTGAGATGCCACCTCAGTAAAAGCATCTAAGTCTCACCTTAAAACTCATTTGTATACTCTATCCTTTAAATAGACTCCCTTTTTAGACCAGTTGATATGCCGTTTCTTTTTTTTTACTCCTATGTCCCACTCTCCCTTGTGGAGGGGGTCCGGTCCGATAGCCATGGATGACGTACTGGCTATCCAGAGTCGAGACCCAGAATGGACCGCTCGTCCAGAGTCGGGACCCAGGATGGACCGCTTGCCTGTGTATCGGCTTGGGACATCCCTGCGCTGCTGATCCGCCTCCGCTTGGGATGGTTTCTGCTGGCTCCGCTGTGGATGGGACTCTCGCTGCTGTGTTGGATCCGCTTTGGACTGGACTCTCGCGGCTGTGTTGGATCCACTATGGATTGAACTTTCACAGTATCATGTTCAACCCGCTCGACATCCATTGTTTTCGTCCTCTCCAAGGTTCTCATAGTCATCATTGTCACCGACGTCCCACTGGGTGTGAGTTTTCCTTTCCCTTATGTGGGCCTACCGAGGATCTCGTAGTGGTTTGTGTTGTGATTTGTGCAGCCCTTTGAGACACTAGTGATTTAAGGCTACATAAGTAAACATTGATTGATTGATTGATATAGGACACTGTTAATTAAATGGGTCCACTCGGGATTAAAGATTCAATTAGCATTATCTTGTATTCAGAGCATTTTAATGTCGTAATAATCTGCTTGTGTGAGGTTAAACAATTTAGACAATTCACATTTTCAGTAAAGTTAAGTGACTTTTCACTCAAATTTAAGATAGTTTTTGGTTTCCACCAGACAGAAATGTGACTGGGCTTCCAAAGGAACCGTATATCGGATAATGCTACTATGCTTAGTGGACCCTGAAAGCACCACACAGGTCCCCGGAGCTGTGATGAAACACAACCAGACCTGCCCTTTTGGTGCCAACACCTCGTCAAGATCCAACCATGTAGTAAGTAACCAGAGTTTCTTGTTCTATGACAAGCTGAAGCACTGCATTTGAGCTGCTTCGATAAATCAAAAGACCCCAAACCAAATCAATCAAATTGAAATTGAATATTTGCAATCTAATAATTCATACAAACTTTATTCTTATTCAAATAAACATAGCCTGCCAGATTGTATTAAGGTCATCTATAAGGATGTATTTCGTTAGGATTTTTTCAATACCGATACCAACATCAATATTCCTTTTTTAATTCCGGTATTCATCAATACTCTTTTCAATACTATATAAAATGGGTGTAAACAAAGAGTGAATACATTCCTTTTTTATGGCATTTTATCAGCGCAAGAGCTTGTACACCACCAACATCATGTAACATCTCACAGCAGGGAAGTCTTTATCAACAACTGCTTTTTAGGTCTTAAACAAGACAACTATTTTTGCAGTGCAAGGTGCAATACAGGTATGTCATCATCTTATAAAGACCCCACAGACCCATCACTGTGTTTTTGTTCATTACAATTACACTCAGCTGGAAATAATATTTATGTTTAGCATTCATGTGTAGAGCTCATACATCTACATGCTACATCATATAAAATATACATTAGATCAGGGGTGGGCATTACGTCGATCGCGGTCGACTGGTCGATCTCCGAGGATGTGTCAGTCGATCTCAAGCCAGGCATTAAAAAATATACATAAAAATGAGCAATCATCAATCATACCAAGACTTCACTTTCGTCAGTTGTTTGACATTCTCGGCACCCGAGGATCTTGTGAGATGACGCTGGCTGCTGCAAGCTCATATTTAAGAAAAAAATCACTAACAGGGCGGACGCAGAGAAACACATTTTACTTCTAGAGACTCCGTACCTACTGTCAAAACTCTAAAGACCGACTGCACAGTTCCTGTCTTCACCATAAAATACCTGTTTCATCCTGCCTGGGCTAAAAAAATAAGAGTCTCAGAAAGTTAGCGTGCACAAGCTAGCAAGCCACGGAGTTTGATGCCAATGTATTTCTCCCCCGCCCTCAGCGACCGCTTTCTCACTTGCTTGCCCACCCGCACATTCACTGACGTCACTCACCTGCTGCCAGACATTAAAGGGCCACACACATATGCTACTCTCATAACAAAGTGTTTAAAAACGAGTATGCAAGTTGGACAAATGAGATTCCAAAACCAACCACTTTCACGTGGTATTGGACAGAAAGGAGGACTTTTTTTTTCCTCCATTTGAAAATGCGCACGTTATCAGCACTACTGTCTAATTCCAATCAATGCAAGTCATCGGAATCAAATACACCAACTTATATTCTTGTCTTTATGAAAGAAAGGAATCTATGTGTGTTAAACATGCTTGTATTATCATTAAACACCATTAACTTGTTAACAAAAATGTCTCTTTCATAAATAAATAAATATAAATTATAAATAGGAATGAGGTAGATCTCCTCGACTTGGTCAATTGAAAAGTAGCTCACCTGCAGAAAAAGTGTGAGCGCCCCTGCACTAGATTGACAATCAATTAGCATGTTAAGTGGGTGTGCATTCTACCAAGGTGTGTTTTGATTCCATGCAACGCAATGGATTGACATCAGACATTAAATCTCATTAACTCTTTTAGCATGCGTGACTTTGAGGGACTTTTGAGGAGGAAATATTGTTGCATTACATACTGTTGTGTGATGTTGCTTCCTTATTTGTCATTATTCCATGCTGAATATCAGATCCTACCCAAGTTGTTTTTTATGGGTAGCAGCAGCCACTGAAGTTAATGTGACAGCGGGTCATAATCATGATGCTGTATTATTTGTCCAAAATCTTAACTGTTTTCCTCGATCGTTCCAATTAGGAAACAGTACAAAAAAAATCAGGGGGTACTTGGTATGCATCCCTAGTCATCTACACATAAATATTTAATTCATGTCCATAACATAAAAGCTAATGGCTAATTACGTAGCACAACCATTGAGGTTTGCAAATAGAAAATTCAAAATCAATCTTTTGCGACAAAGTAGGATGCTCAAGGGATCAAATGTTTATCTCAATGAACATTTAACCAAGAGCAATGCTGTTATTGCCGAAAGAGCTCGGTTCCTACGCAAAGAGGGAAAAATACAAGCAACATCGTCGTCCAACTGCAAAGTCTACATAAAGTTAAATGGTGCACCTGAGCAGGCACAAATGCTAATGGTCACCAGAGGTGGGTAGAGTAGCCAGAAATTGTACTCAAGTAAGAGTACTGTTACTTTAGAGATTTATTACTCAAGTAAAAGTAAGTAGTAGTCATCCAAATATTTACTTGAGTAAAAGTAAAAAGTATGTTGTGAAAAAACTGAGTAACTGATGAGTAACCTGTTCGTTTAATAATTACGGCAACAGATAATGCACAAAAACATAAAACTAGCAATGAGCAAATTCATAGCCAGGAATATCTCTTAAGCAACTAAAACTATAATATATATTAAATAATAATACATTAAAATAAAAAAAAATAAGGCAAATTGAGCCACAATAACTTAACAGCACCATCGGCTCAGTAGGCATTTATTGATTGATTGATTGATTGATTGATTGATTGAAACTTGTATTAGTAGATTGCACAGTACAGTACATATTCCCTACAATTGACCACTAAATGGTAACACCCTAATAAGTTTTTCAACATTAATCAATTACTTAATAAATGATCAAGTCGAGGTGATCTACCTCATATATACATACACACACATATCATATATATATATATATATATATATATATATATATATATATATATATATATATATATATACAGTATATAATTTATAGTTTTTTATTTTGCCGTTTTTGTTGAAATGTTAAAGGTGTTTTAATGAATATACATGCATGTTTAACATATAGATTCCTATCTTTCATGAAGACAAGAATATAAGTTGGTGTATTACCTGATTCTGATGACTTGCATTGATTGGAATCAGACAGTATAGTGCTGATAATGTCCACAGTTTCAAATGGAGGAGAAAAAAAGTTCCTCTTTTCTGTCTAATACCACAAGAAAGTCGTTGGTTTTTGGCATCTTATTTGTCCATTTTCCATATTCGTTTTTATACACTTTAAAAGAAATACATTGGCGGCAAACTCCGTAGCTTGCTCGCTTGTTTGCGCTGGCTTTCGGAGACTCTTATTTTGTTAGCCCAGGCGCGATGGAGCGGCGCTTTTATTGTGAAGACAGGAACTGTGCGATCAGCCTCTAGGCCTGTGACGGGAAGTACGGTTGAAATAAAAAGTGTTGTTTTTCCTTTATACTTATGATTGATTGATTGAAACTTTTATTAGTAGATTGCACAGTACAGTACATATTCTGCACAATTGACCACTAAATGGTAACACCCCAATACGTTTTTCAACTTTTTTAGGTCGGATTCGATGTGTGACGGTCACGTGACCGCCTGGTTTTGTTTGATTGGTCCAACGTCACCAGTGACTGCATTTGATTGGTGAAAGGCAGGCATGCGTAGTTCCTACTTTGAATGCGTGTCTGACAAAATCAAAACAAACAAAACGTGCATTAACAGATCGATAAAAAAAAGTAGCGAGTAACGAGCTGATTGTAGATAAATGGAGCGGAGTAAAAGTAGCGTTTCTTCTTTATAAATATACTCAAGTAAAAGTAAAAGTATGTTGCATAAAAACTACTCTTAGAAGTACAATTCATCCCAAAAGTTACTCAAGTAGATGTAACGGAGTAAATGTAGCGCGTTACTACCCACCTCTTATGGTCACAAGCTTAAATGGTTTGAAAAAATGTGCATAGTTTGTGGTTTGCTGGTCTATATGTTTTTTTTGTGTTTTTAGGGTTGTCATCTATTCTGCAAATCCTTACTAATTTAAATGTCTATTAAACTTCCCAAAAAAGGACTCAAAATTGCCCACTTGAACATCTGTAGTCTGAAAAACAAGGTCATTGAGTTGAGTAAAACACTTTTGGAAAATAATCTACATATAGTTGCAATTTCTGAAACTCAATTGGATGATTCAATTGACAATACTAAAATTTGTATACAAGGTTACAATATAATTAGACTTGATAGAGACAGGACACGGGGGAGGAGTAGCCTTTTATGTACAAGACCACATTCAAATAAAGCGAAGAGGAGACCTCGACTTGACAGATGTAGAAGCAATCTGGATCCAGGTTCACTTGCCACATCTAAAGCCATGACTAATCTGCTGCTGCTACAGACCACCTTCCTCTGATGCAGCATATCTTGAAAAAAAATTGTGCAATGCTTAAGAATGTTTCTGACACAAACAGAGACATTTATTTCTTAGGAGACTTAAATATTGACTGGCTCTCAAAAAACTGCCCTATGAAAAGAAATGTTAATGACACTGCCACTGTATGTAACCTAGCTCAAATTATAAATCTACCAACCAGAATATCCATCCATTTTCTACCACTTATTCCCTTTTGGAGTCGCGGGGGCGCTGGCGCCTATCTCAGCTACAATCGGGCGGAAGGCGGGGTACACCCTGGACAAGTCGCCACCTCATCGCAGGGCCAACACAGATAGACAGACAACATTCACACTCACATTCACACACTAGGGCCAATTTAGTGTTGCCAATCAACCTATCCCCAGGTGCATGTCTTTGGAAGTGGGAGGAAGCCGGAGTACCCGGAGGGAACCCACGCATTCACGGGGAGAACATGCAAACTCCACACAGAAAAGATCCCGAGCCTGGATTTGAACCTAGGACTGCAGGACCTTCGTATTGTGAGGCAGACGCACTAACCCCTCTGCCACCGTGAAGCCCCAACCAGAATAAATATGAACAATTCAGGTGTATTGTCTTCAACTTGCATAGATCATCTTTTTACTACTTCAGTAGATAAATGTTCAAAGGTTGTTTCAGTGCCAATTGGATTTAGTGATCATAACATGATTGCTATGGCAAGAAAAGTGAAAGTCCCCAAAGTTGGACCTACAATTATATATAAGAGACTCTACAAACATTTATGTGACAATGCCTTTATTTAAGATGTACATAACATACAGTGGTACAGTGTATTTGAGTCAAAGCATACTGAAGCAGCTCTGCATGAATTCATGAAGTCATTTTCTTCTGTCTGTCATAAGCTTGGCTTGACATTGACCTGAGACACTTGATAAAAGATAGAGATAAATGGAAAAAGAGTTGCTGTAGATTCAGGTAGCTCAGAGGACTGGCTAGCATATCGCTCTTTGAGAAACAAAGTGACCAAATTAAATAAACTGAAAAAAAAGGTGTACTACCAATCTAGAACTGAAGAAATTAAACATGATGGCAAAAAACTTTGGAGTACTCTCAATCAAATCATGGGTAGAGATAAAATGGGAAAAACACCAGCATTTATTGAATCAAGTGAAGGCTTTATCACCAAGCCCAAAGAAATTGCTAATTACTTCAACAATTATTTCACAAGTAAAGTTGATACTATAAGAAATGGCATGCTGCCTGTAAATGGTATTCTATCTGAGTCCAAAACAGAGCTGCCAGACTAGCTCTCCATGGCTCATTTAGGGACCGGCATTGAGATCATGCATCATGAATTGTCATGGATGAAAGTTGGTGAAAGACTAGCGTGTAGTTCGATTCTATTTTTAAAAAAAACATCCATACATACCATAAACTTTCATATCTGTATTCTCAGCTGTTGCTTGTTAGTGACAGTCACAACTACGGTACCAGGCTAGCCCTAAGAGGTGCTGGCACCCGTCTTAAACCCATAAGTGATGTTTTGAAAAAGACTGTAATGTATCGGGCAATCACTTACTGGAATAGACTTCCACAATATCTGCTATCAATCACCAGCATAGTGGGCTTTAAGAATAGACTAAGAGGAGAAGTATTGCGGAAAGAAATTATTCTAGATTGTACCTAATGTCATGACTGTTTTTATTGACTATTGAGTATTTTATTGATTATGGGATAAGCAGTAGAAAATGGATGGATGGTACTTTTTCGTCACTTATTTTTTGTCTTTGGTACACTAATGTGTATATTTAAGGCCATTGGTTCTTTTGTTTTTCTTCCTATCCATCCCATTTTCTACCGCTTATTCCCTTGCGGGGTCGCGGGGGGTGCTGGCGCCTATCTCAGCTACAATCGGGCGGAAGGCGGGGTACACCCGGTTCTTTGTTTTCCATCCATCCATTTTTCTACCGCTTATTCCCTTTCGGGGTCGCGGGGGGCGCTGGCGCCTATCTCAGCTACAATCGGGCGGAAGGCAGGGTACACCCTGGACAAGTCGCCAACCTCATCATTCTTTGTTTTATTTTTGCAAAAATATATATATATATATCTATTTTTGTATTTAGTATGAAAATTGTTATGTAACATAAGTTATTATTATTTTGGTTCTTTGTTGTTGCTATTTTTTGTATTATGACATTTTATCATTGGATCATGTTGTGCTGCATTTTAATCTTTTGTTTTGTGCTTGTGTGTTGTTTTTTTGCCTGGACTCCAGGAAGAATAGTCTCCACTGCGGTGTAGACTAATGGGGATCCTTGATAAACTAAAACCAATTTATCCACGATACATTTCACTATCGCCATCATGTTCATGTGACTACATTATGTGTACTTGCCTGAGGGTTGCAGTTAGCACTTTGCTTAGCTCTAAGGTCGTGAATAAAACAACTTGTTGAGATGACAACTGGATCCCTTTTTTTTATTGTCACATCGAAACATGACACTGAAGACTACACTTTTGCTTTTGCTAGTCTCTCTTTTAGAGCAACACACTTAACAGTATATCTTGCTACTTCTGTACATGTTGAAGGAGGTGAGACAGCAGCAAGACAATCGCTTCATTCCAAGACTATTAAATTTCGTCCACCCCCCACCACTGAAGTATAGCTGACATCAAAGACATGTGCAATCAGGATCATTTTGTGTTTTAATGTACTCCAATATGAATTGGCATAAAACACCCATCTCGATCCGAATGAAATTTTTATCCTAAAGTATGTGATCGGGTCAGAATATTCCGAATAGCGTGTTTACATGAAGTATTTTTATTCCGGTTCGGCTAATTAATCTGATTAAATGTGTCCATGTGCACATATTTTATGTGTGATATACTTGCACGTGTTTGCTGTTTATGTTTTTGCTGTGTATAATATTTCACAAAAAATGCTTGTTTGACTGGCTTGACCAGAAAAAGCTAGGTCATTTCATTTCAAATAAAAGCAGATTGTGTGTGAATGTTGTTGTACTTGTGGCATTCAAATTGAAAGTATAGCCGGCGTTCTTTGGTTGGACAGCTCCAAAGACCAAGCCGTTTGGGACGGTGCACCACTTGTGAGTTGTAAGTAGAAGAAGACATGCTACATGGTTGTGTGATGTCTCTTACCTCCCAGTGCACTCAGGCTGCATACACAACATGCCAGCAGAAAAAATACTTGAGCTGTTCATAATGACGGGAGGAAAAAATTCCGGACAAAATAGCTGGCTTCTTAGCCAATCCGACGTCTTTTAGTCTTATTTCTACTTTGTGGCAGATTACAACTGACCCTTACTGTGAGCTCATTCCGAGTGGACTGTTGTTGTCTGTCAGTGAGGCGAGGCGGGCCAAATGCTGTCTTCTCCAATTACGGCCTACAAGGCGGAGGAGAGGGGAGGGGAGTGTATGTGTCAACTCCACACCCTTTCAGGATTATAACTGCTGTTGTTGGTGATGCTTTGTTTTGCCTATCTATGCATTCCATATACAGAGGTTCAGCAAGGTTCCTTGCAAATTTGTAGCATTAAGCATTTGATTCAGAAGAGTCTGATTCAACTATGAACCTCACAGTTGAATCGTTAGACTATAAACCCCACTTGAAGGCAAGTTGAGTACCAGCAGAGGCCCCCCGCGTACATCGGGTGTGTTGGGAGGATAGGTCGATTGCGTTTATCATGTCTTCTTTAAATAGTGAAAGATTCTTGTTTGCAGAGAAATCATATTTTGAGACTAAGAGATACCTCTTACCTGCTCACAGTTTCGGCTGTCACTTCAGCCTAGCTCAGAGTGGTCGCTGCCTTTTGCCCTGGTGTGATGTGTCTAAAAACAGCTAGCCATTAATTTAAAAAGCTGTTTATCCCCGCACAAGTATCCTTTACTAATAGTGTTGGAAGAAAGAGTCAAGCGGTAGAAAATGGATGGATGGATGGATGGACATTTCTACATGGAGGATGCAGGTTTTCTTGGGACGCACCGCTGTCAGACGGAGCTAGGGATGCCACCACTTCTTGACACGTTACTTTGCCTGGAAGTCTAGCACTATTTTTAGCAAAGGTAATGATCTTTCTGCTGTCACGGCAGACACACTGTCTGCTGCGGGAACACCTAGAGGCTCCGCTGTGAGTCAAGCAGGACACGCCCCCATGCTCATTGCGCAGACCACGCCCACGCGCTGACACAGCCGGTGGCAATCTCATAACGACACACCTGGGACTAATGAGAGGCGACAGAATAAAGAACCTCGCCGCTGACTTCTTCTCGTCAGAACGTAGCCCTGGTTACAGTAAGCTCTCACGTCTCTGGCTCCCCTCCTGTGCTTTCTCTCTTGCTCGTTTTTTTGTCTTCCTTGTGCTGGCCCTGATTTTTTCTGTCATCTCTTGTTCCCACAGCCTTCGTGTCTCAGTCGTTGCCTTGCATTTCCACCCGGATTCTGATTGCCTTCCTATATTCCCGACTCCTCACCCGGATTTGGACCTCGGACGCCTCTCTCCTGCCCTACGGACATTGCTCGGATCACGAACCCTTTTGGATCTTCCCCTCTGGACTTGGATGCTGCCACAACCAACACACACTTTCAACAAACCCTCGGTAATTCACATTGTGTTAATTTCCACACATAGTTTAACATCCACACGCATAGTTGCATACACACTCCACGTATTCAGTAAAGACTCAATAAACCCATTGAGCTATACCTCCTATTGTTGTGCCGTCTCCTTTACCCTTGTCGATACATAACATCTGCAGGAACATGTACAATAACTTTGTTGCAAATTTTACTTTGTCTATTTAGTCCATTTTGATGCCTTCTCGGCTCTGCTCCCTATTATTAACTAAACTATCCAATTTCTCAAAGATGATTTGAACAAAAAGTGTCTTGGTAAATGTTTTATCAGAGGAGTTGAATCTTTGCTTAAAGTCTGATTAAAAATATTTGAAAAAAACATGTTTATTTTCTGATTAAATTAGTAAATGTGTTTTTTCTCCCAGTCGGGACCAATACAGTATAGTTCAGTCGCAAAGACATGTGATTGCATGCAAATCCGCATTCAGGCCAGGATTACTGCGCCCCACAATGTGAACTCAAGCAGTGAGACTGAAGTTCATCACAGAAGTCGCTGCTATCTTCTCAATGTTGTGTTTCAACTTCTGTGCTAGTGTTAGTCATATTTCTTTATTTTGTTATTCTGGGCTGCACTTCCAGCTGTATAAAGGGAAGAGGCACAACGCTGATTGAAAATTAATTACATCGTGACGAGCCTTGCGAAAACGGCTCTTGTATGATTGAAAAGAAACCTAACAGTTTCCCTATAGTCTTTAGTTCCCTTTGTGTTGCATTTGGCTGGACTTTGGAGGCTATTCCTTTTGAACTATGTTGTCGTCTTCTGGCTGGAAAAGAAAAGGTGTGGCGAGAAAGATGGCGGAAAACATTACAACCAGAGCTTTAAACCTGCTATTTGAGAACTGCCATGACTATTACGTCGTTGAGGACAGCATGAAAATGTGTCTCATGAATGAAGAAGACTTTCCTTCCCTGCTGATAACACTGGAGAAGCCTCCCACTAAAGAATGAAAAGATGGAAAGGACAATAGCGACATTGTCGCTACGCTTTCCACGTTAATTAAAGCCCGCTCGGACGAGCTGAAGGCCAGCTTGGACGAGCTAAAGAAGTTGATCCTGGCCAACACCACTCAAATTACCAGCGTAAATGTTAAAGGAGAACGAGTATGCAAACAAGTAAGCGAGATTATGAGGAGAGTTTTTGGGCTGGAACCGGCTCTGGAAGGGGATAAGAAACTAATCAGTGTACTTCAAGCACGCATCACCGAGATGGAGAGATATTTAAGGCGCTGGTACCTGAGACTGCATGGTGTGGCCGAGCATGTGGAGGACAGAGATGTACGTGAAAATGTTATCCTAATTTGCCAGGCTCTGCTGCCGTCTGATGCTGAACGGCTCCCGAATGGTATCGAAACCGTGCACCGCGTTAGAATGAAGAAGCCGAAAGGTAACAGGTGTGTGCTGGGCCGACCTATGGTAGATGCCACAAGCCAGACTAAGCTTCCTACTCAGTACAACTTATGACACCTTGCCATGCCCCAGAAACCTCCACCAGTGGTTCGGCCAGGAGGAGAGTTGTCCCCTGTGTGGTGCTCCCAACGCCAGCCTGCAGCACTTGCTATCAGGCTGCAAGTTCGCGATGACACAGGGTCACTTCAGATGGCGGCATGATCAAGTCCTGATGAAACTGGCTGAAGTCCTGGAGAGCAGTAGACAAGAGGCCAACAGCCAGCCCATAGCCAAGCAACTTCCTGTCATGTTTGTGAGGCCAGGGGAAGGCAAAGGGGACACCAGCCGACGAAGCCCCCGCAGTGTCCTCTCTCTGGCAAGGGACTGGAGTATGAGGGCTGACATCGGCAAAAAGCTCCAATTCCCCCGTGAGATCCTCACCACTTCACTCCACCCAGACATTGTGCTGTGGTCTGTTGTTACCAAGTCTGCCATGCTGATTGAGCTTACCATCCCCTGGGAGGAGGGAATCCAGGCAGCCTATGAGCGCAAAGCAGCCAAGTATGCAGATCTGGCTGTTGAGTGCAGAGAGGCAGCTGGTCCCACTACCATCTACCTTGTGGATGTAGGCTGTTGGGGCTTCGTCGGTACATCAACCATAAGGCTGCTCCGAGATGTGGGATCGTCTGGGGGCTAAGCTCCAAAGGGAAACAAAGGCCCTTGCTGAGGAAGCAGAAAAGGGAAGTTTCTGGTTGTGGCTGAGGAAGGATAAGTACTGGGGGTCGAGGCAATAAGAAGGGTCAGCTGCAGGGGGTGGCCGGGAGACGTCCCTGCCACCGCTACCCCACCAGGAAGCGTTCCGGGGTTAAAGAGAGCGAAACTCCAATGAGCGGTGGTCCCCGGCTGATGACCCTGCAGCTGACCCAAGGCGCTATAGGAGGCGCGTCAGGCATACTTGCCCAGCAGAAACAACACCATATCAGTACAATCAAACACATACACTTGTTGCGGTGAAATTATCCTCTGCATTTGACCCATACCCATGTTCACGCCCTGGAAGATGAGGAGAGCAGTGAGCAGTAGCGGTGGTCACGCCTGGGAATCATTTGGTGATGTAATCCGCAATTCCAACCCTTAATGCTGATTGCCAAGCAGGGAGGTAATGGGTTCCATTTTTATAGTATTTGGTATTACTGGGCCAGGGTTTGAACTCACAACCTACCGATCTCAGGGCGGACAATCTAACCACAAGGCCACTGAGCTGGTTACTGTATATCCCACATGTTGAAACCAGCGCATGCACTGCGACATGCGGCAACACACACCCACTTGAGATATTCGGTTTTCAATTGCATAACCTAAGTGTGTGAGTCAAACTTTTTAAAAACCAAACAAGATCAGATTTAGGTGTTTTCATGGGTTGTATAATGCTTGTTTTAAGCCGAATTAATTGAAAATCTGACTTATTTAGTGCATGGAAATATATCAATCAATCAATAAATCAATGATTATTTATATAGCCCTAAATCACTAGTGTCTCAAAGAGCTGCACAAACCACAACGACATCCTCGGTAGAGCCCACATAAGGGCAAGGAAAACTCACACCCAGTGGGACGTCGGTGACAATGATGACTATGAGAAACCTTGGAGAGGACCGCATATGTGAGCTACCCCCCCTCTCTGGGGGACCGAAAGCGATGGATGTCGAGTGGGTCTAACATGATACTGTGAAAGTTAAATCCATAGTGGATCCAACACAGCCGTGACAGTCCAGTCCAAAGTTGATCCAACACAGTAGCGAGAGTCCCGTCCATAGTGGAGCCAACAGGAAACCCTCCCAAGCGTAGGCGGATCAACAGCGCAGAGATGTCCCAGCCGATACACAGGCGAGCGGTTCATCCTGGGTCCTGACTCTGGACGAGCGGTCCATCCTGGACGGCCAGTACTTCATCCATGGCCACCGGACCGGACCCCCTCCAGTGGGACAGAGGAGAAAAAGAAAAGAAACGGCAGATCAACTGGTCTAAAGAGGGTGTCTATTTAAAGGCTAGAGTATACAAATGAGTTTTAAGGTGAGACTTAAATGCTTCTACTGAGGTAGCATCTCAAACTGTTACCGGGAGGGCGTTCCAGAGTACTGGAGCCCAAATGGAAAATGCTCTATAGCCCGCAGACTTTTTTGGGGCTCTGGGAATCACTAATAAGCCAGAGTCCTTTGAACGCAGATTTCTTGCCGGGACATATGGTACAATACAATCAGCAAGATAGGCTGGAGCTAGACCGTGTAGTATTTTATACGTAAGTAGTAAAACCTTAAAGTCACATCTTAAGTGAACAGGAAGCCAGTGCAGGTGAGCCAGTACAGGCGTAATGTGATCAAACTTTCTTACTCTTGTCAAAAGTCTAGCAGCCGCATTTTGTACCAACTGTAATCTTTTAATGCTAGACATGCGAGACCTGAAAATAATACGTTACAGTAATCGAGATGAGACGTAACAAACGCATGAATAATGATCTCAGCGTCGCTAGTGGAAAAAATGGAGCGAATTTTAGCGGTATTACGGAGATGAAAGAAGGCCGTTTTAGTAACACTTTTAATGTGTGACTCAAAGGAGAGAGTTGGCTCAAAGATAATACCCAGATTCTTTACCGAGTTGCCTTGTTTAATTGTTTGGTTGTCAAATGTTAAAGTTGTATTATTAAATAGAGGTCGGTGTCGAGCAGGACCGATAATCAGCATTTCCGTTTTTTTGCCGTTGAGTTGCAAAAAGTTAGCGGACATCCATTGTTTAATTTTATTAAGACACGCCTCCAGCTGACTACAATCCGGCGTGTTGGTCAGCTTTAGGGGCATGTAGAGTTGGGTGTCATCAGCATAACAGTAAAAGCTAACACCGTATTTGCATATGATGTCACCTAGCGGCAGCATGTAGATGCCAAAGAGTGCAGGGCCAAGGACTGAACCCTGGGGAACTCCAGACGTTACCATAACATAGTCCGAGGTCACATTGTTACGGGAGACAAGATGAGAGTTAAACCAAGACAGGGCTAAGTCTGACATACCTATTCGTGTTTTGATACGCTCTAATAAAATATTATGATCGACGGTATCGAAAGCAGCGCTAAGATCGAGGAGCAGCAATATAGATGACGCATCAGAATCCATCGTTAGCAATAGATAATTAGTCATTTTTGCGAGGGCTGTCTCTGTAGAGTGGTTTGCCCTGAAACCGGATTGAAAGGTTTCACATAGATTATTAGACGCTAAGTGTTCATTTAGCTGCTCTGCAAGAATTTTTTTGAGAATTTTTGAAATGAAGGGAAGGTGAGACACCGGTCGGTAGTTTACCATGAGCTTCCACATCATCCTCTCCTGATAATTTAGTTAGGACCTCAGCGGGTGCCCCCGTAATAGCCACATCTTTAGCAATTTTTTTTTTTACTAACTCTTGTAATGCACCCTTAAGTTCAGTTTGGCATTTTAACAAAGCACTTAAAGGCCTACTGAAACCCACTACTACCGACCACGCAGTCGGATAGTTTATATATCAATGATGAAATATTAACATTGCAACACATGCCAATACGGCCGGTTTAGTTTTTTAAATTACAATTTAAAATTTCCTGCAGAGTTTCTTGTTGAAAACGTCGCGGAATGATGACGCGTATGATGACGCGTATGATGACGTGGGTTTTGTGACGTTGTTGGTTGGAGGGGACATATTAGCTCAGCACCACTCACGGCTAAAAGTTGTCTCTTTTCATCGCATAATTACACAATAATTTGTACATCTGTGTTGCTGAATGTTTTACAATTTGTTCAATTAATAATGGAGACTATAAAGAACAATGCGGTTGGTGGAAAGCGGTGGATTGCAGCTGTCTTTAGCACCGAGACACAGCCAGTATTTCTTTGTTTGTTGTGAAGCTTTAACACAGAGCGGTCAAGCGAACATGTTTCTCTACGTCAACCAGCATGTTTTTGGATGGGAAAATTGTGATATTAAATTGGCTCTTACCGGAGACATCAGTGGATTATGCGTCGTCCTGCAGTAGCTGTCAAAAAAGGCAGCTGTGAGCTTGGCTCCTCGGCTTCTCTCTGAGACACTGGCGTGTTCACCACAGCCATCCGACTTTGAGGTATGTCTTTACAATCTCACTAAAACACTATTAAAACAATAAGCAAATAAGGGATCTTCCAGAATTATCCTAGTAAATGTGTGTAATTACATCTGAAACGCTCACACTGCCGCCGCTCGGAGCCGTCGCTTTTTCTTTTTTTTCTTTTTTTTTCTAGTCCCTCATTATCAATATCCTCATCTACGAGTCTTTCATCCTCGCTCAAATTAATGGGGAAATTCTCGCTTTCTCGGTCCGAATTGCTCTTACTGCGGGTGGCTCACATTATAAACAATGCGAGGATGTGAAACGCCCTTGCACCGGTGACGTCACGTGCACATACTTCCGGTAAAGGCAAGGCTTTTTTATGAGTGACCAAAAGTTGCAAACTTTATCGTCGATGTTCTCTACTAAATCCTTTCAGCAAAAATATGGTAATATCGCGAAATGATCAAGTATGACACATAGAATGGACCTGCTATCCCCGTTTAAATAAGAAAATCTCATTACAGTAACCCTTTTAAAGGAACATTATCACCAGACCTATGTAAGCGTCAATATATACCTTGATGTTGCAGAAAAAAAGACTATATGTTTTTTTCAACCGATTTCCAAACTCTAAAAGAGTGAATTTGGCGATTTAAACGCCTTTCAATTATTCGCCTGTCGGAGCAATGACCTTTCACCCGCGACGTCACATCGTGAAGCGACCCGCCATTTTCTCAAACACATTACACACATCAAGTCAAATCAGCTCTGTTATTTTCTGTTTTTTCGACTGTTTTCCGGTACCTTGGAGTCATCATGCCTCGTCGTAGGGTGTAACAACACAAACAGTTGCACCAGTGGTCAAAAGATGCGAAAGTCCCTTGTTTGTTCTGCACACTGTACCGACAACAGCTATGCTACGACAGAGATGGCACAGAGATGGCAAGAATGTGTGGATATCCTGCGACACGCAAAGCAGATGCAATTCCAACGATAAAGTCTACAAAATCACAAAGGTGAGTTTTGTTGATGTTATTGACTTATGTGGAGTGCAATTCAGACATATTTGGTCACGGCATGACTGCAAGCTAATCGATGCTAACTTGCTATTTAGGCTAGCTGTATGTACATATTGCATCATTATGCCTCATTTGTAGCTATATTTGCATCCAGCCTTTCCCTCCACCCACATTTAATGCCAAACAAACACATTTAAATCGTTGGTTAGAAGGCGATCGCCGAATTTGTCTGCGCTTCCTCCCGTGCCGCTGTCTGTCGTGATATGGCTCAAAAGCTTCTGTTTCTTCTTTAATTTCGTTTTCAGTACCTGCCTCCACACTACAACCATCCGTTTCAATACATGCGTAATCTGTTGAATCGCTTACGTCACAAGACAATAGACGGGTGGATATAGCGATGGTGTAAATCAGGCACTTGGAAGCCGTTTTTCAGGATATTGCGTGATGGGTAAAATTTTGCGAAAAACTTTGAAAAATAAAATAAGCCACTGGGGACTGATGTTTATTGGTTTTAACCCTTCAGAAATTGTTGTGATAATGTTCCCCTTTAAGGCTTCTGTGTGTGATATCATCACTCCCGTCCAAAGGCAAAACCTAGTAACTCACTTCTAGCTGATTTTGAGAAAACAAAGGAAAACCAATCTATCTTGATGCTGTCTTACAAAGATTTACAAAGTCATCAAACGTATAGATGTTTTTTTGAGCTTTCATTTTCTTGCCGATGAGCCATGGATTGAATCTGCTCTCATGAACGTGTGCCCATTCTCCAAATATTTTTTCACAATCTCGGGTGGGCCCCATTCTGCGTTTGCACATTGGGCAAGAGCCGTGTACTGCGTCCAGTTTTTATTTTGACCTCCACAGTTATCTGCCCAAAAGAGTATGCAAGGGGAAGAATAAAAAACAATACATTTAATGAAGGTGCTTGCAACGTCCTGGGCCAATCTTCCAAATATCCCCTCGTGCCATAATATCACATAATCAGGTTGACCGTCGGCCCCCATTCGTGCAAATGTCTCATTAAAGACAATAAGGCGACTGACAAAGAAGCTTCGATTGGTCCCTTGAGATACTAGGTTTTTCTGTTGTATCTACGCGGTTATGTGGTAGTTGCTAGGTCCTGCCATGCGCGTAACAGCTTACTTACGGAACAAATTACAATATCGCATACACTAGTGTAAAGCATATCACCTAGGAACTCCAAAATTATTATCAGCTCAGTTTTGACCAAAATTTAGTTACTGAGTTTTGCCTTTGGACGGGAGATCAAAGGTTGACATGAATCAGTGTACCCGTATTCTCCACCATATGTGGTACCCTGATTCTCACCAAGACACAGGATTGGTTTTGCAGCAAGCCAAAAAGGGCATTTATTATACAAGTCTTTTTAGGAAGTGCGGGTTGTGAAAGAATCAAACTTAAAGTGACCAAACATAAATATCTCCCGTCCGGGGCTTTTAGTCCTTCACACAGCACACGTCTTTAAATGTCATATGTAATTTCCTATAAAACAATAGAGACACTACATGTGTAAAACATTTCACTAGTATTGTCCATAGTGGTGAAATAGTGGATGGTTCAACTTACCGCCTGATGCACCTGCCTTGACACAGTGGAGAGCCAGACCTGAATGAGGCAGAGTTAAGAAAGGTTTGTAGCCGGGTCCCACCTGGCCGCACAGCTGGTAGCACTTTAGGCTGATTGAGAAGGTACAGGGAAATGTATCGCCCCTCGATGATGCAGCCAAGGCTTGGGCGTTGTCCTCTGCGTTCCACTCTGCCTCCATGCCTTAGCTCCTCCCTTGTGAGGTGCTTACCTGTCAGGCGGTGCTTGAGTGAGACACCACAATATACTATATATATTGTGGTGTATATATATATATATATATATATATATATATATATGTGTATGTGTATATATATGTATATGTACTGTGTATATATATATATATATATATATATATATATATATATATATATATATATATATATATATATATATATATATATACATATATATATATATATATATATATATATATATATACATATATATATATATATATATATATATATATATATATATATATATATATATATATATATATATATATATGTATATATACATACATACACTTTTCTCAGCCCCTGCTGAGAAAAGTTTGGACTCCTCTGTTGTAGATGGTAAAAAATTAAATTCTAATAAAAGATAAAAACAATGGAATTTGAAAAAAAGTTAAATGGAAAATAAAACAGATTTTATAGGGCTCTATGCGGAGGGTTATTGGTGCTATATTTACTGTTATGACTACAACAGTCACTTTTACTGCAAATGATGATAAAACAACATCAAGCATGCAGGTGGTTTTGGAGCAGGAGAAATGATGCAGCAGCATAATCCAGTGCATTAGTAAATAGCCAAAATATATATTTTTTATGGGTGTCACTATTACTCATGTTTTCTGGTTTTGCGATGTTACCCTCTAATGTACTGTACATACACTACCCATTTGCCCAGCCATAACACACACCATCTATCTAGAAAGATTTTGAGGTGTCTGTGAATTTGGAGCATTTTCAAGATCAGTGGCCCAAGCTTTCCCGACATGCTGGATAGGCCTTCTCTACTGGATAGCGATATAACAAATGAGCGATTTGACGCTTAACGGTGAACAACAACACGCCACAATCATTTATGATCCACTCTCGCCGCCATTTGGTCCTCGGCCAATTTAATTCCCATAGAAGCAAAGTGTTAACAGCGAGCTGCATCAACAATAGATCACTTCCGTTTATATTGGCCTGAGTTAAATGGATTGTTTTCTCGGTATTAGACGCATCAGCAACAAGTGACAAACGGCAAAGTGTTGATGTTATTACCTAAAATCAATTTGATGGTGCTAAACAGCCACAGTTAATTAATTTAAGAAGTCATCTGTCTAATTGCGTTTGTTTTTTTAGTCATTTTCTTGATTGACTAAATGTTAAATTAACCTGTTTTGTGTCAGAACAACATTGGATCTAAATGGATGGCTGACCCAAGATGGCTGACATGGCGAGATAGATTATAATTGTGTCCCAAATCATGGTGTGCATCCTCTGATCAACCGGATGGGAAGGGATCCGACAGCAGTAAAGGATTCTAGCCCTTGGAACACTTCCTGCTTCTGTCATACTCTCACATCCTCATGCTTTTTGCGATACTGATGTTGAGGTCTGCAAAGGAGAGAAAAAAATAAAAGGAAGGACCGATAACATAAAAAAAATAATGGAGCTAATGTTGTTGTTTAGACTAAAATTGTATTTGTGCATTATTGGAAAGCAAATAGAAGTCAACTGTCAGTATATGTGTATCCACCTCAGGGAGGACCAGCACTATACTTGTTTTCTAACTGTAGTAGTAATAATATTATTTGTACAGCACTTTGCTCAATATTATTCTCAAAATAGGCCTCATTTACACAGTTGGCCCTGCGATGAGGTGGCGACTTGTCCAGGATGTATTCCGCCTTCCACCCGATTGTAGCTGAGATAGGCGCCAGCGCCCCCCGCGACCTCAAAAGGGAATAAGCGGTAGAAAATGGATGGATGGATGGATTGAAACAGCCACAGTTAATTAATTTAAGAAGTCATCTGTCTAATTGCGTTTGTTTTTTTAGTCCTTTTCTTGATTGACTAAATGTTAAATTAACCTGTTTTGTGTCAGAACAACATTGGATCTAAATGGATGGCTGACCCAAGATGGCTGACATGGCGAGATAGATTATAATTGTGTCCCAAATCATGGTGTGCATCCTCTGATCAACCGGATGGGAAGGGATCCGACAGCAGTAAAGGATTCTAGCCCTTGGAACACTTCCTGCTTCTGTCATACTCTCACATCCTCATGCTTTTTGCGATACTGATGTTCAGGTCTGCAAAGGAGAGAAAAAAATAAAAGGAAGGACCGATAACATAAAAAAAATAATGGAGCTAATGTTGTTGTTCAGACTAAAATTGTATTTGTGCATTATTGGAAAGTAAATAGAAGTCAACTGTCAGCATATGTGTATCCACCTCAGGGAGGACCAGCACTATACTTGTTTTCTAACTGTAGTAGTAATAATATTATTTGTACAGCACTTTGCTCAATATTATTCTCAAAATAGGCCTCATATACACAGTTGGCCCTGCGATGAGGTAGCGACTTGTCCAGGATATATTCCGCCTTCCACCCGATTGTAGCTGAGATAGGCGCCAGTGCCCCCCGCGACCTCAAAAGGGAATAAGCGGTAGAAAATGGATGGATGGATACACAGTTGATTTGGGTGTACAGTATTTTAGAGGTTGTCACGTAATATTATGAATTACAACATTTGCAACCATAGTTATAAAATAAATGACTGTCTTTTTGTATAACAATATTATTTTTTGCTTGTGTAGTATTGTTGTTTTCGCTTGTCAGCATAATTATTTGTTTTGCGTTTCATTTAAAATGTTAAAACGAACACATTTTATATGTTGCTCCATCCACCATGTTAAAATTACAGATGTGAAGTTCGCGAACGAGTTAAGCTTTTTGAATCGCTCTTTTATGTGAACAATGGGAATCTAATTATATTGCCCACACTGCATGTGTGCGCCACCAAACTGGCAATTAGGGTTGTTAACGATAAACCGATGTGACCGGATATCCAGTTCAAGAAGTGTCCGGTTTGGCTACGCCAAATACAGCCCCGTCAATGGATAGGGTTCAGTTGTGAGTACTTAGGTTAATCGAGTCTAAACACATAAACCGGATATCGGGCCAAACTAAAAATCAGTTGACAGCTTTTGGCTTTAAAAAGACGCATGAGGCAGGGTTCTCTATGAAAAGAGTCACGCGTTTGCTACGTCACTTACGTGACTTGAGATACAAATAGATGTAGCTCCATGGACTGGGTGTCGTGCGAGACTAGAATTTAGTAGACAGTTTATCTTTAAAACAGATTGCGAGAGTCATGGCTGCTTGCCAAAAAATTATCCACAAAATACGTAACGTCAACACCGCGTACCGTCTCCGTGCCGTCTGTGAATATAGTAACATCCCAAGTAATGGAGCCTCAAATACATTCCCAGTTTCTTTCTTTATTGCACAACATGCAACATTTTTGTACAAAGGGCTCAATCTCCTTGTTTTGCTCTCCTTTTCCGGCAACTTTACTTTCACCTTTCAACTTTACAACAACGTCACTTCCCATCCTTGTCCCCGAAGGCCCTGCCCGCAGTCAAGCCATTGGCTAGAACCCAAAAGCACCAGTGACGACACTGACTTGATTTGACTTGTGGAAACGAAATATATTTGACATGTTTGCCTCTTTACTTTATTGAATATCTTTGGGGCTATATGTTGTTTTAAAAATCATAGGATACTGGAATCTTGTCATATTAGTTGTCTTAGAAGACATTTGGCCTCTTATCTGAGTACTTTTACCAGTTCATGCTCATAGACTTAACTTGGACAGATCTAGCATGAGTGCTTGGTGCCAAGGTCCTAACTATTTATCCTCTAACATTAGCAAGCGTGTACGTGCAGGAAGGAATGCTTTTGTTCGTTTTTGTTGCAAAAAAATTTGTCCATCAACAAATGTTAACCATAGAATCGAATCGTTCATACAGCAAATTGAATCTTATTGAATCGTACCGAATCGTTCATCAACTTTATCAAATCGCATGTAATTTTTCTGTTTTGTAAATACAATTTGAATTGCATCATAACCTATGAATCAAATTGCGAACCAAATCGTCCATTACAAAGAGATTTACATCCCTACTGGCGACTGGATTGGATTTGCCTTTCTGGTTCATTGTTGTGATGAAGATATGTCAAGTAGTTCAAGCATAAACACACACTAGCTAAGATAGTACAATTTTTGTATTGACCTTTTTAAAATGTCCTAAATTGTTTGCATACTTTTTGTATATACAGTATATAGACTAAGACTGTCAAAATTAACAAGTTAAATCATGTGATTTATCGCAAAACCTGCTCAGTGACCTTGTGGTTGGAGTGTCCGCCCTGAGATTGGTAGGTTGTGAGTTCAAACCCCAGCCGAGTCATACCAAAGACTATAAAAATGTGACCCATTACCTCCCTGCTTGGGACTCAGTATCAAGTGATGGAATTGGGGGTTAAATCACCAGAATGATTTTGGGGCGTGGCCACCACAGCTGCTCACTGCTCCCCTCACCTCCCAGGGGGGGGGCAAGGTGACCGGTCAAATGCACATGTTAATTTCACCACACCTAGTGTGTGTGTGACAATCATTGGTACTGTAACTTTTTTTAATTTTCACTTTAAAAGAATATTGCATTAATAATGAAAACACCTAAATTAACCATGCAATTTAATTTGACCGTAGAACAGGGGTGCCCATTACCTCGATCGCCAACTGCCGGTCAATCATGGAGAATGTCAGTCGATCGCCAGCCAGGCATTAAAAAATAGTCCTAAAAATGTGCGATCATCAATCTTCACTAGGACGTCCCTTTCGTCACTTGAATGACATTCACGGCATCCAAGGATCTTGTGAGATGACCCTGGGGGCTGGAAGGTCAGTGTGAAGAAAAAACGACAGACGGCAAGGCGCGAAACACTTTTTATTTCAACAGACTGTCAGACCTTCGTGCCATACCTGCCGTCAAAAGCCGAAAGAACGACTGCAAGGTTCCTGTCTTCACAATTAAAGTGCTGCTCCATCCTCCCTACGCTAAAAAAAATAAAAGTCTTAGAAAACTAACGCACACAAGCAAGCGAGATACAGATTTTGCAGTCAGTATTTATTGTAAAGTGTATAAAAACGAGTATGGAAGCAAACCAACCACTTCCTTGTGGTATTGGACAGAAAGAAGGACTTTTTTTCTCCTGCACAATGTAAAAATGAAAATGTGGCACTACTGTAAATTCTGTCTGATTTTAATCAATGCAAGTCATCAGAATAAGGTAATACACCAATTTATATTCTTATCTTCATGAAAGTAAGAAATCTATATGTTATTGTTTGAGTTTATTTCAAACATGCATACAATTACATGATACATGCTTTTATTTTTATTAAACACCTTTAACATGTTAACAGAAAACATCTGTTTCATAAATTAATAAATATATATTATAGTGAAATTAAATGAAAATATAATATAATACAACTCTCTCTCTCTCTCTCTCTCTCTCTCTCTCTCTCTCTCTCTCTCTCTCCCTCTCTCTCTATATATATATATATATATACATATATATATATATTTATATATTAATATATATATATATATATATATATATTAGGGCTGGGCAACGATTACAAATTTTAATCGAAGTTAATCGCACTATTTCTCCGATTAATCGCGATTAACTGCATTGTATACGCAAAGCCCAATAATGAATTCAAAAGTAGTGTGTAGTGCACCTTTATTGGAATATTCTCCCACATGAACAAAAGCGCCAAAACATTTGTTGTGCAAACACAATTTAAACCAGTCCTTGTTAAACAGTAGCAGTTAATTAGCATATTTTATGAAAATCAACTCAAAAAATGTAAATACAAACATTTAAGCTTATTGCCACTGCCAGGGTATTTAAGTTATCCTGTTTGTTATGGAACATAAATATAATCTACATACAAATCTCTGAGCCACAATCATAACATCTGAACAGGCAATTTCTGAGGTAACAGCAGAAACATTTTTTTTATCAGGGATCTTATGTTTAAAAAACCTATATTATAGGTAGTGGGCTGTTTTCGGTAATTTTTGATCAAATTATCCGTGGTAGCAATATTAATAATGTTGTGTTTATTCTGCGTAGTGCACTTAAAATAATTATGACCATATCTAGGAATTGATATGATGGGAATTTTCCGATTGTTTGCTTGGTGCTTTGATAAACTGAACACATATACATGGTACTATATTGTGATGTTATGAGCCAGGGAAAAAAAGAACTACCCTACCCAGCATGCAACAGGAGTGACGAGCATGCGCGGTAGCCCGGTATAGGTTGTGTCGCCATGACGGCATCTTGTATGGTGTGATATGCACGCTCTCAAAGCAAACGTTAAGGTCGCTGGATGTAGCCGGCAAAGTATTCCCATGCTAGCTAGCCGGTCTAGCAAGCACGCGTCATTCAGTCCAAAACGGCCCGATCAATCCACATTCAGAATTGTCTGGCGGTCGTAAGTGATCCCGGAGTGACCACGCTGTAAGCCAGCCATGAAATTTGCAGTATTGTCCGGTATTTTTGCCAAATGTTCCATCTTTACCAAGAGCCCCTCGAGGCCGAAGCCCATCTGGGCGACGCCATCTTGTTAAGAAAAGGCGTTAACAAAATAAAAGCATGTAAACAACATACGCAAATGTGCGATAAAATAATTGTCGGCGTTAATAGATTGATGAGTTAACTCGTAATTAACGCATTAATTTGCCCACCCCTAATGGATTAGATTTATATCCATCCATCTTCTTCCGCTTATCCGAGGTCGGGTCGCGGGGGTAACAGCCTAAGCAGGGAAACCCAGACTTCCCTTTCCCCAGCCACTTCGTCTAGCTCTTCCCGGGGGATCCCGAGGCGTTCCCAGGCCAGCCGCAAGACATAGCCTTCTCAACGTGTCCTGGGTCTTCCCCGTGGCCTCCTACCGGTTGGACGTGCCCTAGGGAGGTGTTCGGGTGGCATCCTGACCAGTTGCCCGAACCACCTCATCTGGCTCCTCTCGATGTGGAGGAGCAGCGGCTTTACTTTGAGCTCCTCCCGGATGGCAGAGCTTCTCACCCTATCTCTAAGGGAGAGCCCCGCCACACGGCGGAGGAAACTCATTTCGGCCGCTTGTACCCGTGATCTTATCCTTTCGGTCATGACCCAAAGCTCATGACCATAGGTGAGGATGGGAATGTAGATCGACCGGTAAATTGAGAGCTTTGCCTTCCGGCTCAGCTCCTTTTTCACCACAACGGATCGGTACAATGTCCGCATTACTGAAGACGCTGCACCGATCCGCCTGTCGATCTCACGATCCACTCTTCCCTCACTCGTGAGCAAGACTCCTAGGTACTTGAACTCCTCCACTTGGGGCAGAGTCTCCTCCCCAACCCGGAGATGGCACTCCACCCTTTTCCGGGCGAGAACCATGGACTCGGACTTGGAGGTGCTGATTCCCATTCCGGTCGCTTCACACTCGGCTGCAAACCGATCCAGTGAGAGCTGAAGATCCCGGTCAGATGAAGCCATCAGGACCACATCATCTGCAAAAAGCAGAGACCTAATCCTGCGGCCACCAAACCGGAACCCCTCAACGCCTTGACTGCGCCTAGAAATTGTGTCCATAAAAGTTATGAACAGAATCGGTGACAAAGGACAGCCTTGGCGGAGTCCAACCCTCACGGGAAATGTGTTCGACTTACTGCCGGCAATGCGGGCCAAGCTCTGGCACTGATCGTACAGGGAGCGGACCGCCACAATAAGACAGTCTGATACCCCATACTCTCTGAGCACTCCCCACATGACTTCCCGAGGGACACGGTCGAATGCCTTCTCCAAGTCCACAAAGCACATGTAGACTGGTTGGGCAAACTCCCATGCACCCTCAAGAACCCTGCCGAGAGTATAGAGCTGGTCCACAGTTCCACGACCAGGACGCAAACCACACTGCTCCTCCTGAATCCGAGGTTCGACTATCCGGCGAAGCCTCCTCTCCAGTACACCTGAATAAACCTTACCGGGAAGGCTGAGGAATGTGATCCCACGATAGTTGGAACACACCCTTCTTAAAGAGAGGAACCACCACCACGGTCTGCCAATCCAGAGGTAGCGCCCCCGATGTCCACGCGATGCTGCAGAGTCTTGTCAACCAAGACAGCCCCACAGCATCCAGAGCCTTAAGGAACTCCGGGCGGATCTCGTCCACCCCCGGGGCCTTGCCACCGAGGAGCTTTTTAACTACCTCAGCGACCTCAGCCCTAGAAATAGGAGAATCCACCATAGATTCCCCAGGCACTGCTTCCTCATAGGAAGACGTGTTGGTGGGATTGAGGAGGTCTTCGAAGTATTCCTTCCACCTATCCACAACATCCGCAGTTGAGGTCAGCAGAACACCATCCGCACCATACACGGTGTTGATAGTGCAGTGCTTCCCCTTCTGAGGCGGCGGACGGTGGTCCAGAATCGCTTCGAAGCCGTCCGGAAGTCGTTTTCCATGGCTTCCCCGAACTCCTCCCATGTCCGAGTTTTTGCCTCAGCGACCGCCGAAGCCGCACACCGCTTGGCCTGTCGGTACCTGTCCACTGCCTCCGGAGTCCTATGAGCCAAAAGGACCCGATTGGACTCCTTCTTCAGCTTTACGGCATCCCTCACCGCTGGTGTCCACCAAGGGGTTTTAGGATTATCGCCCCGACAGGCACCAACTACCTTGCGGCCACAGCTCCGATCAGCCGCCTCGACAATAGAGGTGCGGAACATGGTCCACTCGGACTCAATGTCCAGCACCTCCCTCGTGACATGTTCGAAGTTCTTCCAGAGGTGGGAATTGAAACTTTCTCTGACAGGAGACTCTGCCAGACGTTCCCAGCAGACCCTCACAATGCGTTTGGTCCTGCCAGGTCGGTCCGGCATCCTCCCCCACCATCGCAGCCAACTCACCACCAGGTGGTGATCGGTAGAAAGCTCCGCCCCTCTCTTCACCCGAGTGTCCAAAACATAAGGCCGCAAATCCGATGACACAACTACAAAGTCGATCATGGAACTGCGGCCTAGGGTGTCCTGGTGCCAAGTGCACATATGGACACCCTTATGTTTGAACATGGTGTTTGTAATGGACAAATTGTGGCGAGCACAAAAGTCCAATAACAAAACACCACTCGGGTTCAGATCCGGGCAGCCATTCTTCCCAATCACGCCTCTCCAGGTTTCACTGTTGTTGGCAACATGAGCGTTGAAGTCCCCCAGTAGGACAAGGGAATCACCCGGGGGAGCACTTTCCAGTACTCCCTTGAGTGTACCCAAAAAGGGTGGGTACTCTGAACTGCTGTTTGGTGCGTAAGCACAAACAACAGTCAGGACCCGTCCCCCCCGCCCGAAGGCGGAGGGAGGCTACCCTTTCGTCCACTGGGTTGAACTCCAACGTGCAGTCTTTAAGCCAGGGGGCAACCAGAATTGCCACCCCAGCCCGTCGCCTCTCACTGTCGGCAACGCCAGAGTGGAAGAGGGTCCAGTCCCTCTCGAGAGAAGTGGTTCCAGAGCCCTTGCTGTGCGTCGAAATGAGTCCGACTATATCCAGCCGGAACTTCTCTACTTCGCGCACTACAGCTGCAACTAACGATTAATTTGAGAATCGATTATTCTGTCGATTATTACTTTGATTAATCAATTAATAATCGAATATAAGAGACAAACTACATTTCTATCATTTACAATACTTTATTTAAAAAAACAGCATACTGGCACCATGTCCTTTCGACTTGCCAAATAAAACAAGGCAAGTGTTACAATTTTTTAAAATTTTTTTGTCATAAAGTGCACCATTTTCATGCACAATAGCAATAATTTTGCTTAGGGGAATTTCAGACCTGCCTACTACCTATTCCAACCATTCTGCAATGTTGGATGCTGAATGTCTTCCCTCTAGTGGCATGGTCATAAGGCAGATTGACTTCATGTTCCATTCGTCTCCAATATAGTGGCATGTATTACCAAGGTAGGCTAGACTTGTCCACACATCAGTAGTGAGAGCAATTTTGCTCTAGATGGCTTTTATGTCAGTCTACACAGCATGGGATGTCCGCTCATTCTTCCTCTCCATCAGTTTGGTAAAATGGTTCCTCGAGGGAAGAGTGTAACCAGAGTTGAGGACGTGAATCATTTGTCTAAAACCTTCATCCTCCACCATTGATAGTGGCCTCATGTCAGTTACCAACATATTCAGGATAGCATCAGTCAGTGCAGCCGCTTGCTGTGGTCCGCACACCTTCTTTTGTACCAAGTCTCTAATCCTGCCTTGTTTCTTTCTGAAAAGAGAGAAACAATATTACGAAAATACATAGTAGCATCATTTACATATAACTCAATACATACCCAGTTGATTGTATTAAAAAATTTCTGACGTAAAAGACAAATCGTGGTCATGTGAGCTGCACATGACACATCATTGGCTGGCTTACTGCCACTTCATGAGATGTAGCCTCGGCGCTGCCCTGGCGCTGTTTTGTACTGTTTTTGTACTTATTTAGATTATTGTTTTTCAGCTGTTTGCAAATGTTGCAGTTTATAAATAAAGGTTTAGGGGGAAAAAAAGAAAGAAAAAAAGAAAGAAAAAAAGAGCCTCAGCGCATGCGCATTGCATACATCCAACGAATCACTGACTAAATTAATCACCAACTATTTTCATAATCGATTTTAATCTATTTACTCAATTAGTTGTTGCAGCCCTAATATATATATATATATATATATATATATATATATATATATATATATATATATATATATATATGTTTATATCTATATATGTAAATATACGTATATGTATGTATGTGTGTATGTGTGTGTGTGTGTATGTATGCATGTATGTAATGTATGTATGTATATATGTATATATCAAGGTTTCTGTGGTGGGCAGCATGGTGGTAGAGGGGTTAGTGCATCTGCCTCACAATACGAAGGTCCTGAGTACTCCTGGTTTCAATCCTGGGCCCGGGATCTTTCTGTGTGGAGCATGCATTTCCTTCCCGTGACTGCACGGCTTCCTCCCACTTCCAAAGACATGCACTTGGGGATAGGTTGATTAGCAACACTAAATTGGCACTAGTGTGTGAATGTGAGTGTGAATGTTGTCTGTCTATCTGTGTTGGCCCTGCGATGAGGTGGCGACTTGTCCAGGGTGTACCCGCCTTCCCCCCTATTGTAGCTGAGATAGGCACCAGCGACCCCAAAGGGAATAAGCGGTAGAAAATGGATGAATGGGTTTCTGTGGTTTATCCGTTATACAGTGCTCAATACAGGGTAGAGTGGTGTATTATAAAAAAACATGTATTTCAGGCAAAGGTTACATCTTTTAGTTGCACTGTTGTATGGTGAGCCAGATGTGACAATTTGCCATGTAATAATGTAATAAATGTTATAGTCTTTAAGAGTCATATGTATTCGCTCAGTTCTGTGCAGTTCCTGAGTTGGGCCCTACGGAATGATGCTGTGTGGTTGTTATAACGGGTTTTAAAACAGGTTTCTGTGAGTCCACTATATGTCTCTGTGTTCGAGGTGTCCTTGCGGGTGAAACTGGCTTGGTAAACTACTGATGTTTTTAAACAGTTACCGGTAAGTGTGCAGTTAAGCCTTTGTCTGCAATTGCAGTTAACTGTGCCATTGGAGTCCTTAGCGGTTGCTTGTCTGTGTGTGCTCAGAATATTTTTGTTGTGTGAGTCAATGGTTTGTTTGATATCCGTCATGCAGCTGAAGCTCAGTTTCAAGGTGTTCCTTTTGAATATCTTCCTGAATACATGTTTTTGGGGGAAGGTCTTGTTAATGGGTGCAAGAAATGTGTGTCCGATATTTGTGCTGACATTTTTGCTGAATGGGGGGTTAAACCAAATTATGTCGTCCCGTTTCCTGGTTTTTCTTCTTTTAGTTGCTGGTGGGTCGTATTGGTCGTATTGGTATCCACTTTTGTTGATGTCACACCTATGGATCATGTTTTGTTTTGTCATGCAATGTTTTTGATTTAGGACATTCAGTCACGTTTTGCACTTCCTGGTTTTGTTTGCTTCCATGCCAACTCATTAGTTTTCACCTGTCACGTCCCTGTTCTCAGCCTCACACCTGTTTTCACTAATGATTAGAACTATTTAAGTCACTCTTTTACTTGTCTTCGTCCTGGGATCTTCTCACACATGCGCACGCTCCCGACCCATCTGCACCTCCTTCATGTCCTTGTCCATAATTCCATGCCGTGTAAGTTTTTGTATTCATGCCATTGTGCTAGTTTTGTTTATAGTTTATTATTTTTCATAGCCAATTGTTTTTGTGCAAAGTCCTTTAGTTTATGTCCATCATTTCCTGCCATCGAGCAGGTGTTTTTTTTCACGTTTGTAGTGTTTAGCCAAGTTTCTTCCTCCATTGTGAGCGCTTTTTGTTGTTTATTTGTTTACTAAATAAACCATGTACTTACATTCATGCCTGACTCATCCCACATCATCCTTGCATCGAGGAAGCACAAACATCCACAGCCCTAGCCTGACAGAAAGATCCCAGCAAAAGGGCTTCCTCGCAAATGATGTGGAAGAAATATTCCTCACGGAAGCGGACAAACAGGAGATGTTCTTCCGGCTCGTCGCGGACGCTCGGCCATGGGCGCACGAGGACGAAGAGGAGTTGAGCGACGAAGAGCTTCCTCCCGGCGCGGTGGAAGCATGGAGCCAATTACTGGCGAAAATGGCGGATGCAGAGGACCGCTTCCGCCCCCACTCGCGGGCCACCCGGATGTCATCCCCAGCACCTGGCTCATCCCGCGGTGACGACACACCACCTGGGACGCACGCGCCCCGACGGCGGCCCGGAGCAGCGCACAAGCACGCGCAGAGGAATGACAGGACTTGCCCCTCATCGCTGACTGACAGGCTCGCCCCGTGCGACTTTTTCTCCCCTCCCAAGACACAAAAAAATTTTTTTTCTGCAGCTTCCAAAGTTCATGCCACGCACCCCAGGACTCAAGCCTCCCCTCCCCCCCCCCCCCCCCCCCCAAGCCACATTTTTTTTTTCTAAACAAACCAAGACAACCAAAGAAATACAAAAATATGGACAATGTAAAGAGCAATATTCTGCCCTCCTCCTCACCGCCCTCTGCCTTCCCCAAAAGACTGTTCCAGATCATGGTCAAAGTGTTTGGAAGCCACTCCTTGAGGTGGGGGCTGGTGCTGGGAGCTTGTGGGTTGGTTCTGCCCGGTGCGGTTCCAAGCCACAGCGACCAGCACGTCCCCCACCTCCAGTTTGTCGGCCGATTAAGCCGCAACTTCCAGCGAGGTCACCTCCACCAGCACCAAGTCCAAGATCGAGTCCAAGTCCACGTCAACCTCCGAGTCCAAGTCCAGGTCAACCTCAGAGTCCAAGTCCACGTCAACCTCCGAGTCCAAGTCCACATCAACCTCCAAGTCCACGTCAACCTCCAAGTCCACGCCAAAGTCCAAGTCCACGCCAAAGTCCAAGTCCACGCCAAAGTCCAAGCCCACACTGCCAAGTGCCCCCAGTGGCAGCTCCACGTCGAAGCCAAGTGCCCCCAGTGGCAGCTCCACGTCGAAACCAAGTGCCCCCAGTGGCAGCTCCACGTCGAAGCCAAGTGCCCCCAGTGGCAGCTCCACGTCAGAGCCAAGTTCCCCCAGTGGCAGCTCCACGTCAAAGCCAAGTGCCCCCAGTGGCAGCTCCACGTCGAAACCAAGTGCCCCCAGTGGCAGCTCCACGTCGAAGCCAAGTCCCCCCAGTGGCAGCTCCACGTCGAAACCAAGTGCCCCCAGTGGCAGCTCCACGTCGAAGCCAAGTGCCCCCAGTGGCAGCTCCACGTCAGAGCCAAGTGCCCCCAGTGGCAGCTCCACGTCAAAGCCAATTGCTCCCAGTGGCAGCTCCACGTCAAAGCCAAGTGCCCCCAGTGGCAGCTCCACGTCAGAGCCAAGTGCCCCCAGTGGCAGCTCCACGTCAAAGCCAAGTGCCCCCAGTGGCAGCTCCACGTCAAAGCCAATTGCTCCCAGTGGCAGCTCCACGAAGCCAAGTGCCCCCAGTGGCAGCTCCACGTCAAAGCCAAGTGCCCCCAGTGGCAGCTCCACGAAGCCAAGTGCCCCCAGTGGCAGCTCCACGAAGCCAAGTGCCCCCAGTGGCAGCTCCACAACCAACGCCAAGTCCACGACCAACGCCAAGGCCTGCCACGTTGACGCGCCTGCCTCCTTGTTGGCCACGGATGTGGCTGCTACGTGGGCGTCCACCACGCCAAAGATGCCGACCTCGTCGGCCACAATCGTGGCCACTACGTGGTCGTCCGCCACGCCCTCCTCGTCGGCCACGGTTGTGGCCACTATGTGGTCGTCCGCCACGCCAAGGGGGTCGGCCACGGATATGGCCGTTCCCGGGTCGCCCACCTCGGTCCTCCACCCGTCGCCGCCACCTGACCTTTCCCCGTTGGATACGGGGACACGTGGTTTGGCGATCCACCGCCATGTCCCCCTCCCGCCCTCCCATGACTCTCGATCATAGTTTTTTTTTGTTTTGTTTTTGGACATCTGGGAGCTGTCTTTAACGGGGGGGGCTCTGTCACACCTATGGATCATGTTTTGTTTTGTCATGTAATGTTTTTGATTTAGGACTTTCAGTCACGTTTTGTACTTCCTGATTTTGTTTGCTTCCATGCCAACTCATTAGTTTTCACCTGTCACGTCCCTGTTCTCAGCCTCACACCTGTTTTCACTAATGATCAGAACTATTTAAGTCACTCTTTTTCTTGTCTTCGTCCTGGGATCTTCTCACACATGCGCACGCACCCGACCCATGGTGCAACTCCTTCATGTCCTTGTCCATAATTCCATGCCGTGTAAGTTTTTGTATTCATGCCATTGTGCTAGTTTTGTTTATAGTTTATTATTATTCATAGCCAATTATTTTTGTGCAAAGTCCTTTAGTTTATGTCCATCATTTCATGCCATCGAGCAGGTGTTTTTTTTCATGTTTGTAGTGTTTAGCCAAGTTTCTTCCTCCATTGTGAGCGCTTTTTCTTGTTTATTTGTTTATTAAATAAACCATGTACTTACATTCATGCCTGACTCGTCCCACATCATCCTAGCATCGAGGAAGCACAAACATCCACAGCCGGAGCCTGACAGTTGAGTGCTTTTTGGTATGGAGGGTTGGTTTGGTTGAATGATTTCCTGTCTGATAACAGGACTGACAGTCTCCTGTTGATGCCGGCTGGGAAGTTCCTGGTTGTGACAGGAGGGTGGTTGCTGTCATGGTGTGCATATTGTAATGTGGTGTCGGGCTTTGTAAATGGCCAATAGGTGTTGTCGCTCAGGTTGAGTGTTACATCCAGGAATTTTACAGTGTGTTTGTTTGCCTCAATTGTGATCCTTAGTTCATTATTTTAGAAAATGCAACATATTTCTTTTTTGTTGTTTTCCAAAGCTCTCGGTCAGGCATTTGAAACGGCCAGTCCGTTGTCTCTGTATAGTCCAATTTTACTCCTAATTTTGTGAGTTGCGGGAATAGGAAGCTTCCTAGTTCACATGTTTCGGACCAGTCATAACTTCCCATTGTTAGACCACTGGACCATTCACCGTAACAATGGGAAGTTATAAACTTGCTAAATTCCTCTTTGATAGGTAGGCCCGTATGTCGATGTGTATTCAAACTGATAGGGCCGAATATATTTGCATATGTGGATATGGGGAGTGTCAGTGCCTATTTCGCTCTCAATACGCTGAGGAAATGGGTTCCAACATTAGCACGGCTGTCATCATGGCAATGTAAAATCACATGATAAAATAATTCCTCATTCGTGTAGCCTCTATGCATATCTTGGTAAATTGTCTCCTCTTTAGTTGTGCCCGTACATTAGCCTGCTAAGCATGCTCTACACTCCTTTCACCAGTATAACCATTGCTACCGTTTATTGAGCTTTGTTTTACTCTTTGTTGTCTGATAGGAGTGACAATAACTTGTTGTAATATTGTAAGCAGGAAGGACGTACTTCTTCCTTAAAATAGCCTAATTTCTGTGTAAAATGTGTTAGTTAGAGATTTGTTATTGACTAAACGCATGTCTATTCAGTTATTATGGTCACAGCACCTCAACCCCTAGTATAGGGGTCGTCAACCCGCGGCTCCGGAGCCGCATGCGCCTCTTCGGTCACTCTGATGTGGACTCAGCTGCATAATAACCGACCCCCCCGATTATTTCGGGGGGTTTCCAGAGTTTTGTGCCTCTCCCCGGAATCACTTGGCGACAACATTCTGCGATCTTCACCCAGTCTATAAAATTGAGTGCGTGCCGTGATGGCAATGCTTTTAACTTCCTTTTTAACATGTCGTTGCGCCCGCTTTTACACAAAGCTATCTGCTTGTCGGCCGGTCGCATGCTATATGCAGCTCTTGACAACTCACGCAAATATCTGCAAGGCATACTTGTTCAACAGCCATACAGGGTTGAGGGTTGTTATATAAACAACTTTAACACTCTTACTAATATGCGCCACACTGTGAACCCACACCAAACAGGAATGACAAACACATTTTGGGAGAACATCTGCACTGTAAGACAACATAAACACAGCAGTACATATACCCAGAATCCCATGCATCCCTGACTCTTCCTGGCTACAATATACACACCCGCTAGCACCAAACCCGACCCACCTCAAACGACGCACGGGGGGGGGGGGTTTGGTGCTAGCTGGTGTGTATATTTTAGCCAGGAAGAGTTGGGGATGCATGGGATTCTGGGTATTTGTACTAGTGTGGGTTCACAGTGTGGCATATATTTGTAAAAGTGTTAAAGTTGTTTAAAAGGGCACTCTCAGTGTAACCTGTATGGCTGTTGAACAAGTGTGTCTTGCAGCGGTGTGCGTGCGTCTGCCGAAGCCACATGCAACATGGAACTGGGCTGGTAAGCTGTTTGTGCATGTTGTAGAGGGCGTTAAAAGCAGCGCTATCATAGCACTCCCTTATTATTGTTTTTTTGATGAATATCATCAGAATAGTTACTTTGAGTATTCGGGAACCTCCGGAAAATATGGGAGGGTTGGCAAGGGTAATGCTTTTATTTATAAATGGTTGATTTATATAGGCTAGTAAGGTACCTTACCAGCCTATATAAATCAACCATTTATAAATACACGTCAGTAGGCTAAATGAACCTCTTCAACAAAAGTGTAATGCTGTCAAGCGGCATTCATGTAAAACTTGCGGGCCGCACTAACATTACATTTTCTCATTAAGGTGCGGGCCGCGTGTCTGAGACCCCTGGTATATACATAGCACAAAGCAAAAAAAAAAAAACACAACTCTGTATGCAGTGTTATTTCATTTTAAATTTCAAAAGAGTTTCGCGGCTCCCATTGTTTTGTTTATTTTGTGAAACGAGTCAAAATGGCTCTTTGAGAGGTAAAGGTTGCGGACCCCTGCCCTAGTAAAAGGCAGTGGAAGTTTGAAATTCTTTGGAGTAGCCCAGTTTATCTAGCTGGATTTGGCTGCGTATCTGGCAACCTTAGTCAGGCAGAGAGGGACGGGACGACATAATTTAGACCGTGATTGCGGTACCATGTCTGGCCACTTATATTATATATGAAACGTTTAATTTTTTCTATTTGTGTATTTTCTCTGTATTGTTAAAATGCTCATGTGCATAGGTGAAGGAAAATTCAAGATAGCGTCACTGTCATAGAATGTACACATATATATATATGTATATATATATATATATATATATATATATATATATATATATATATATATATATATATATATATATATATATATATATAATCTATCACTACCTTATTGAGTCTTTACAATGAAAAAGTATAGTCAATATTTCAGAATAATTCCTACCAATATATTAATGTTGTTGTTTATAATGATCCAAATCTTATTTAATAACTAATACCAGTGATTGTTTCCTCGAAAAAGCAAAACAGTTTTAAAAGCAAAGGTGAAGGAAAATTCAAGAGAGCGTCACTGTCATAGAATGTATATATATGTATATAGGGACGGCGTGGCGCAGTGGCAGAGTGGCCGTGCGCAACCCGAGGGTCCCTGGTTCAAATCCCACCTGGTACCAACCTCGTCACGTCCGTTGTGTCCTGAGCAAGACACTTCACCCTTGCTCCTGATGGGTGCTGGTTGGCGCCTTGCATGGCAGCTCCCTCCATCAGTGTGTGAATGTGTGTGTGAATGGGTAAATGTGGAAGTAGTGTCAAAGCACTTTGAGTACCTTGAAGGTAGAAAAGCGCTATACAAGTACAACCCATTTATCATTTATATATATATATATATAAATATATATATACATACATATATATATATGTATGTATATATATATATACATATATATAAATATATACATATATATGTATACATACACATATATACAGTGTATATATATATATATATATATATATATATATATATATATATATATATATATATATATAAATCTATCACTACCTTATTGAGTCTTTACAATGAAAAAAATATAGTCAATATTTCAGAAGGATTCCTACCAATATATTAATGTTGTTGTTTATAATTATCCAAATCTTATCTAATAGCTAATACCAGTGATTGTTTCCTCGAAAAAACAAAACAGTTTTAAAAGCAAACAAACTATAGGAGCCATTTTTTTTAACAACTCTTTGAAAAGAATGGCTCCCTTCAGAGAGCCACAAATCCAATCTCAAATTGAAATATTTTTCAGACGTGATCACGCAAATAATACTGCATTATGGAAGACTGTGTAATATATGATAATTAAATATTTTTTTTGTCAGCAATGTAGCACTTTTATCACAATAAATGACACAATCAAAAAACACTCTGACCACTCGTGATACAATCATACAAATATATTAGTTTGTTTTATTAATTTATATCCAATAATATTTCTCCCTTGACTTTGTGTAAGTTATTATATAAATAAATGCAAGGGGTGTTTACAGGTAAGAGCTCAAAGAGTAAATAGAGGGCAAATACTGTTTCTTTGTGTCCAGTAAATGATGTGAAGCATGCAAGCTTGGCATCCCGCTTTTGTAACTTTACACCCCATCCCCATTTCCCACTCCCCATTCCTGCACAATGTGTCTTTCTTCTCAACCTTTTTGTTGGGGCAGTGTCCAGCATTGGTTACCAATCGACCGCTATCAGTTAGAGCTGTTGCACCCCCGCCACATTGTCATGGGTATACTTCTATAGAAAGATTTAGATGTATATATATTTTTTGCCTGGTTGTATACAAAAATAGTGTCATTGTAGCTTTGATAGCTGGAAGACTAAAGCGCTCTTTTTGCATTTGGAAGACAATGATCTCTTGGAAGTCTCTTTTTGTCACAAGTGTCCATGCAGTACAAAGAACAAAAATAATCCGTCAAGAATCGATGAATGACACATACAAGTAATGGTATGAAGTGTGTAACAGGAGGTGTGCAGTCAAAATCAGGTGACGAGGTAAAAGATTAGGAGGTCAGCCAGGTGATTCTAGCAGATCAGGAGGAAGACAGTCATTGCTTTTCTTTTTCTTTCCATCCCACCTTTGAGGGCCAAACAAAATACTCCAAATGAATGAAAACAACATACACAGGAAACAACAAAGTGACAATCATTCATAAACTAAACAAAATGTAAAATGGACTGCATTGACACACAGATGACTTATTGTGCTGTATCTGCTTGGGAGTCCCTGCAATGTGTGTGTGTGTGTGTGTGTGTGTGTGCGTGTGTGTGTGTGTGTGTGTGTGTGTGTGTGTGTGTGTGTGTGCGTGTGTGCGTGTGTGTGTGTGTGTGTATGTGCGTGTGTGTGTGTAAAGGTCACTCGTGTAACCACATCGGTGCTGACATAATGCAACACAGTACATGTCAGTCCCATATGTAGTTACAATAATAATAATAATGACGTATGGTGGCGAGCTTAAAGTCTAATAATGAACAAAAAAAACTCAGAGGACAGCGTCACTCTTTTGTCAGTGCTGCCCCTCCCTCCACTACCTTCTCTTTTTTTGGTGTGTTTTCTGCTGCATTGCAGATGTGGCGAAGGGACTCCACCTCAAAGTAAAGCATGCGCGCCCATACACACTCACACACCAAAGGGTAAAAAAAAAAAGTAAACACTTGCACATATTCAATATCAATATTAATCTGCACATGCCTTCTCCTTCCTCCATTCCACACTCCCCCCATCCCAGACATAGTGATGGCTGCACCTTGTTAATAGTGTTTATTGCTTTTTTTGTCCAAGGACTCGTGGTCATTGATTCTCCCCCAACTCACACAATACCCAAAGATGCACTTTACTGTATATGGTCCTACACACTTACACACAAACACGTACACACCAACCAGGTTACCATTCAAGATGTGGAACTCCCACAGGATGGAAAGCCTCTCTCGCTCAGCCCAGGATGACCCTAGATGCAGTCTGCTCAGCAAGCATGGCAAGGAGTGACTGAGGCGTTTAACCTCTATATCCAAACGTAATAGCTACAGCTCTCCCACCTTCTTTCGCATCCCCTGAAAGCAATGACAAATCCAAATGCACCTTGTCTAAATCACTGACACTCCACACCAGCAGGGGGAGGCCTGAAGCCAAACAGAAATGACACCCACTTATGTTTTAAAGCATTAAAAACACATAGGGTACACACCTGATGTGCTATTTTCCTTTTGTTTTTGCATCAAAACCAACAAAAAGGAAGTTTTCTGTTTTTTCTTTAGCCCCCTGCCCATCACATCCCACCTCAATCCCTTTAAACTCCAAAAATCATTGCATGCTTTCCATTATACATCGTTACACTGACACTTCTTATACTTATTTCTTGACTTGAAATTCCCTCCTGAGTCACAAACAACAAGCTGCTATATGCCCTTTACAGCTTATTGCCTCTTTATTAAAAGAAAGTTAGCGCTGAAAACAACAATCATAAGAAAATATTGCAACATAGATGTCCCAGCCGTTAGAATGAAATAGTTATGGCTATGTGAACATTTTCTCTCTTTTTTTTCTTTTTATATCACAGTTAAATCTTCCGCACTGCAATCCAAGCAGTATCTGACGACGGTCTTAATTCTGTTCTTGTAGCGTCCCCGTTTAATTAAACATTTGTGTAATTACTTTGTGAAGAATAGTCAAACATTTAATGGACTTAGTGATCCATGGGGGATGACTGGTCAAACATGGCAACCTGAAGGTCTACTTAGCCATTTAATTAAGGTTTTAAGTGCTTCCGCGGGGTGTGAAAGTACTGTTTTAATAATTACTGGCATGGAACAAATGTAACAATAATGGCAATGTTTAATGGGTTAATTGAATGCAAAGTAAAACGCCTTTATATTTCGTCCTTTCTTGCGCAGTCACTGAGGAAATATTGCTAACATTACATGTATCCATGATTTGGGGAATAAAGTAAAGGGATCTCTATAGGGTAGTCTTTCATATGTCAGTAATTAGACATTTGTTTCTCATCTCAATGATTTGTGTGTCAGTCATTTCAATTTTGCTTCAAACATGTCATCAACATACAAGCAAAAATATAACAAGTATACCATTTTATCATCTGCTAATTGTAATCTTCCTCAACAGTCTAAAGCTTCACATCACTACGCCGCCTTGTGTGTATTTGTTAGGGAAATCATTTATACTGTATCAAGTGCGTTTGTATGAATGCACAATGTACTGAGGATGCTTTCTACGCTTCTCATTAAAGAGTTGACGGATGCCAATCAACTCTATTAACACTGAGTAGAAAATTGAGTACATCTCACAAACTCAACAAATCAGACTTGTGGTAAATGGAACGCACATGCATGCACACACACACACACACACACACACACACACACACACACACACACACACACACACACACACACACACACACACACACACACACACACACACACACACACACACGCACGCACATACACACAAATAGGGCCACGGTAAAACTTCCAGACATGCATAGATGACGCAGATGGCTGTAGAACCAGTCAAACCAAAACCACGTTCTACCATTGCACTCGTGAGAAACACCAGGAAGATTCGGCTGCTGGACCAACTGGGAAATATAGTTAATGATTATGACAAGAAAGCATCTGATTCCGGGGTTTCCCCTAGATTGCCAAGATATCTGTGACGGTGGGGGCGTGGTTAAGGGCCTGGGTATGGACGTGGTCAGTATGACGCCATTACATTATTTGCGATGATGCATTGTCTTTAAAAAGGCAAAAAAATGTATACATACATACATAGATATATTGAAAATGTGTTAATAATTCTATGAAAATATGTTTTTCTTAAATATCGTTTTGCATGATTTTTGAATTGTACAATGTAATTGGTTGTAGCGATTTCGCCAATCCTTTCAGTCCTTTTTTTTTATTATTATTTTTTTTATATTAAAATCAAAAACAAATCTAGCATTTATTCCTGGTGTTATTGTAAACTGTACTCATGTTTAGAAATTATCTTGTCGCTCTTTGTCCGTGACAAAAAGCGAACTGCGGTGAGTCTGCAGTTTGTTATTCTTATAGCCAAACATGTCTGTTTATTTCCGTACATGACCTTCTCGACTACAACTGTTGCCTTCATCACGTTACAAACTCTAAGGAAGGCAACAGTTTTAGCCGAAACCGTCAGGTACGGAAATAAACACACAGGTGTAGCTATAAGAATAACAAATTCAATAACTATTTGAAGACCTAATGAACCTTTTTGGATTGCAGCGAGTCTGACGTCACACTTGCTTTGCGCTGCGTGGAACCTTCCACTCCTTAAAAGCCGCCACTGTCATCTTAAATTGGGTAGATCACTGTTTATCTTGGATATATTAAAGTATGTCAACATTGCAGACATGCTTCCTCCGATCCAGACAACCCTTTGCATATGGCTTATGACATCACATTTGGGTTTGGCAGAGCTGTTCCGGTGACCAAAGTACGTAGTTTTTTGGCGGCCAGATTTTCGGTGCATCACTAATCAATAGTGCGCAACTAAAAGACTATATAAATCTCCATTCATACTGTAAATACCTGCTGGTGTTAATGTGTATGTTAGTGTGTTATGATGTTAATTTTTCCCATGGTTTGTGAACACACAGTGTTGGTGGAAAATGTCAAAGTGTTGTTGTGTGTACAGAGACAGATGTGTGTGCGCGGAGAAAATGCTTGTTGGAACTGGGCCCGTTGTTAGCATAAAATTGGCAATAAAATCTAAAAAGAGTATCAAACTTAGTGTGTCTTATGGACGCGGCAACACATTATATTATATTATTTAGTTTTCATGTAAAACTGCAAATTTTTAAGGTGTTGTGGCTAATATGTTGTCGTGGTGCACCGACACGATCAAATACATTAAGGGGAAACCCTGGATTCACCTCTTCCATATTATGATGCCTCTCTTTGAAGTTATTGCTTCCCAATTTTTTTTCACACCAAGGTTCGGACATTAAAGTGGACAGCAATTATTGTTTTGAGGCCTTGTACCCGTTATAGTAGCCAAAGAGTCTCAAAGGGATCCTTAATCTGGCAACTCTGTTCAGGTGTCCTTCGGGGGCTTCGTCCCTCCATTGTTTGTCTGTAAGCGCTAGGAAGATGAGGTTTTCGTTTTGGTTTCAGTGTCTTTCTTGCCATTCTGGAGCACAGGCGAGTCGCTGGATGTCTTGGGCGTCTTCCTGGGTGGACTCTGCTCAGCGACTTCGTGCAGGGACGGTTCTCTATACATGGCCACTAGAGGGTGAAGTGGTTATTCAATTACAATTACAATTCAATTGTCGCAACAAAAATAAGAAAACTGACTGTTTTTGTGCCAACCTTCAATGAGTTTAGGTAGAAAATGTGCAGCTCCCTTTGTCTTCTTGACACGGTTCCCCTTCATGACCTGCCCATCTCGGTTGATGCCGATGTACCAGGCCCGACCTGACTGTGTCTGTCTGTACAGGATGGACGAGTAGGTGACATAGTAGTTCTCAAACACACTCTCTTTGAACTTGCATTCTGGTGTGAAGTGTTCCTGAAAAAGACACACACACACGCACGCACGCACGCACGCATACACACACACACGCACACACATACAGGTAAAAGGTCAAAGGTGAAGAATAACACATTTGGAATAGGGGAATGTGGGGAAATAGAGCCAACATTTCATTATGACAGGGTTACTGGAGTGGGATTCTGAGGCCAGGATGCCATTTTTCATCCGCATGTCTTTACCTGAAACAAACTATCGGCTGGATCTCTTCCCCTCTATGGTCCAGCGACCCCGCTTTAGGCCTTCAGTACACAAACACACACATTTACACGCTTGTATTCGACAATACGTCAACACCGGGACATCCCACGCAAATACCTCCCTCCTCCCTCTATTTACTGCTCGCACGTTTCCTCTCTCTATGCCACATTCTGCCTCTCCTTGTTCACTTCATACCCTCTACTCGCATCCCTCCGTCATTTTGTAACCTTGTCGGGGAACAAACCAATTTGCAGGATTGATTTGGAGCCTTGATGTGACGGGTGAGCAGAAAAGACCTGAATAAGGACTTCACTCTCTCACTGCCTTCTGCTCTCTCCATCCTTCGTTTCCTCTCCCTCCTTCGCTGCTTGTCAGCCACAGTAGACCTGTTATCCATTGTAACACACATAAACATGCTCATTACACTGACTGGATTGCCCATTCCTTAATTACACCTAATTCCTTCAGGCCGCCATTATTTTTTTTGCCACCCATTTGCTTAACTTTAATAGCAGCCAGAGAAACTCTCCTCAGAGGATGTAATCTGATTTCTATCGTTAACCGCTTAAGCACTGCGTGTGTATAATGTATTTGTCTTGAAAATAACGACCCAAGTTTTGGCAAAGTCCAGGAAGTTTTCAATGTGATGCATCTTAACTTCAACCGCAATGTAGGGTTGCGAGAGATAAATCGATGCAACGATTTAACAAGCGAGCGATTTGGCTTCAACTACAATCATATCAGCTGTGTATTTTTAAGTCCATCGAGTGTAAAACCTTGGACGGAGCATTGCGCAAGACTAGCAAGCGGTTGACATTTTGTCTTTTAAAACAACGCGAGAGCCAAGAATGTCCGCAAAATAACTCATGCTCAGTTTTATGTGTAAATACAAGCACCGTCCACTGAAGCGTCTCTGCTATCAAGCTGGCAGCTAATATCCCTAAAAAGAGCAAAGCTGCTTCTAAGTCAGCAATCCTTTCCTCCATGGCAGTAAATAAGCTACGTTTCTTACAAGTACCACTGAAGGAAAAAACAGATACTACACATTGTAGGAGGATACAATACACCATGCTCACCGGCGTTAACAGCTAAAACAGAGTTTACCGCGGTGGGCCTATCGACACAAATGTTGACGGTAACAATACCAAGTATTATATGGTCAATTATACAGTGATTAGTTCAATTTCAAAATGTTAATCGTTTTTGTTCACAAACTCAGAAAATAAGTCCCTGGAAACAGGTGGACTTTAAGAGCAAAAACCAAATGGTTTCAATCTGAGCCAACTGTAGGAAACAATTTAAATATTTAATTGATATTATTAATCTACCATATTTTTTCAGATTGTATATGCAATCAAACATTTTTGAATATAAAATACTAGTGTCGGTATGAACATTACTGACCTATTGTATTCATCATCAAAGTTGTAGTATCACCAAAAACTAATGTAAAGTATTGAAACAACAGAAGAAATTATGTATTACATTTTCACAGAAGTGTAGACAGAACCATGTCCCAACTGAAAATAACAAGCTTTTTACAGCAAATTAACAAATAGATTATTATGTTATACTTTTTGATAAAATAATACAACATGAAATGACACAATATTACTGCATATGGCAGCAGCAAAATTAGGTGCCTTTGTAACCTGTTTTAAAAATGTTATTATTTATTAAATAACAAATAAAACATTGTTTAGCATATAGATTTTAGGCCATATCAGCCTTCCCTATCTTGGAGGTTCTTCAGGAAGTTGCAGTATGGTTGGTTTGTCTTGGAAGGTGTTTGATACGCTGATCGGAGTAGTTTTCATCAGCTCATGCTTACAAACTTAGATTGAAGAGCTCTGGTCTGAGTGCTTAGTGGCGAGGTCCAAACTACAAACCCCGTTTCGAAAAGAGTTGGGAAATTGTGTTAGATGTAAATATAAACGAAATACAATAATTTGCAAATCCTTTTCAATCCATATTCAATTTAATGCACTACAAAGACAAGATATTTGATGTTCAAACACATAAACTTTTTTTTTTTTGCAAATAATAATTAACTTAGAATTTCATGGCTGCAACACATGCCAAAGTAGTTGTGAAAGGGCATGTTCACTACAGTGTTACATCACCTTTTCTTTTAACGACACTCAATAAACGTTTGGAAACTGAGGAAACTAATTGTTGAAGCTTTGAAAGTGGAATTCTTTCTCATTCTTGTTTTATGTAGAGCTTCAGTCGTTCAACAGTCCGGGGTCTCCGCTACCGTATTTTATGCTTCATAATGCGCCACACATTTTCGATGGGAGACAGGTCTGGACCTCAGGCGGGCCAGGTAAGTACCCGCACTCTTTTACTATGAAACCACGCTGTTGTAACACGTGGCTTGGCATTGTCTTGCTGAAATAAACAGGGGCATCCATGATAACGTGGCTTGGATGACAACATATGTTGCTCCAAAACCTGTATGGACCTTTCAGCATTAATGGTGCCTTCACAGATGTGTAAGTTACCCCTAACTTGGGCACTAATACACCCCCATACCATCACAGATACTGGCTTTTGAACTTTGCGCCTATAACAATCCAGATGGTTATTTTCCTCTTTTATCTGGAGGACACCACGTCCACAGTTTCTAAATATAATTTGAAATGTGGACTCGTCAGTCCACAGAACACTTTTCACTTTGCATCAGTCCATCTCAGATGAGCTCGGGCCCAGCGAAGCCGGTGGCGTTTTTGGGTGTTGTTGATAAATGGGTTTTGCTTTGCATAGTAGAGTTTTAAATTGCACGTACAGATGTAGCGACCAACTGTAGTTACTGACAGTGGTTTTATGAAGTGGTTCTGAGCCCATGTGGTGATATCCTTTACACGCTGATGTCGATTTTTGATGCAGTACTGCCTGAGGGATCAAAGGTCCGTAATATCATCGCTTATGTGTAGTGATTTCTCTAAGTTCTCTGAACCTTTTGATGATTTTACAGACAGTCGATGGTAAAATCCTTAAATTCCTTGCAATAGCTCGTTGAGAAATGTTTTTCTAAAACTGTTTGATAATTTGCTTACAAATTGGTGACCCTCGCCCCATCCTTGTTTGTGAATTACTTAGCATTTCATGGAAGCTGCTTTCATACCCAATCATGGCACCCACCTGTTCTCAATTAGCCTGCACACCTGTGGGATGTTCCAAATAAGTGTTTCATGAGCATTCCTCAACTTTGAAATACTTATGGCCACCTTTCCCAACGTCTTTGTGACGTGTTGCTGGCATAACATTCTAAATTTAATGATTATTTGCACAACAAAAAATTATCAGTTTGAACATCAAATATGTTGTCTTTGTATCATATTCAATTGAATATGGGTTGAAAATGATTTGCAAATCATTGTATTTTGTTTATATTTACATATAACACAATTTCCCAACTCATATGGAAACGGGGTTTGTATTTAGGCTAAGCAAGAATAAGTTTGTTCTTTTGTGTAAAAATATACATAAATTAAACGTTTTTAACTGTAGAATTGAATCGGTATGTACACTCTATTGAATCGTATCTAATCGTTCTCACACTGTATCGAATCTTATCGGATTGTTTTCTTTTTAAAATACATTGTTTTTTAATTGTATCGTAACCCATTAATCCATGTGTTTTAAATCATCAATCACAGAGGTATACAACCCTCCCACAGTGATAAATATATGTATTTCTTTTTTACTACTCTGCTTTTTTAGCTGTTGTTCAAAGGGTGTTTGTAGTTTTGAATGCAATAAGTCAAAAAGTACACCATCTTCACCCTGTTAGGCCTTAGATGAAGGCACATTGCGTGAAGATTTAATAAAGCCCTCATGACTTTGCTCACACACTCCTCGCAGGGTGCCGTTAGCTGTGATACTTTGTGTGACAACACATTCATTTAGGAGGGCAAATTATTCACAGGACACGTTCAGGGGGGACAGACACACATCTGTCTGCCGAGCTTTTACTTTGACGAGCCGTCATGCCGATTTCATAATTTCCTTCTCAACAAACGATCAAGGGTCTCTATGACAGCCCTAGTCACCTTGAGCGTCTAACAGGATTGCAGAAGAGAGCCTGCACTCAATAATAATAATATAAAATGCAAGCTGTGAGGTCCATTAAATCTGCTGCAGTTCCTCTTGACTTCAGTAGGGGGTGCTCCAAACACACTGGCAGCTACAATGCATTAACATTGCATGGGCTCATTTCTGTGCAACTTGTTTATGCACTAAACCAGTGGTTCTCAAACTGGGGGGCCGTGTGACGAGAAGTTTTTTTAAACAAATAGTTTATTTATTTATTCATTATTTTTTTCGTACACATACATATGCAATTGTATTTAAAAACCCAGACAAGCATCACATAAACATGCTATAAAAAGAGGAATAAATAATGTCTCTTACGGCGGAACACCATCTCTTTGCCGACGTAATAAACAAATCGCGTTGTCCCGCTCACCCATCACGAGTTACGCCCACCGCAAATCAGAAAGCAGAAGACACAAACCGCGCTGAGTATCAGAAATTGCTAGCTACCCTAAATTCTAATCTTAAATCAACATTGAGGATGACTTAAGAGTGGCAGTATCAAGCCTGCAACCCTGCTTTGAAAAAAATGTGCAGTAGTGGGGGACCTTAGGGAGATTTTAGGGTGTGTTCGTTCACTTTTGTCTAAAAGCGCCAAATTAGGCACAGGTGTAGCTCAGGGCATACTTAAATGATTTGGCTAGGGCGCCCGCGCCGGTGACCTTTGGGGTCGTCACAGCGGCTGATCCAATATGGCCACCACCTGAACACGCTTTTGCCTCTGAATTTGAACCAGATGAGCTACAAATCCAAACTTTGTGTCTATTTCATGATTTTTTGACAATTATAAATATGATGGAAAAATCATCTTTATGATTGGGTGTATCTGGACACCTAATTAGCATATTTCCAAGATGGCGGCTATGTAAAAAGTAGGTGTTCCTTAACTTTTAATACTTTTTGGCAAACTATTTTTGTTCATCAGAAACATACTGGAATGATTAGATTTATGATCATTTATTTCCATATGTCATGTCTTTGTGATCATGTTTTGTTTAGTTGTGTTAGATTACTTCAAGACTCCTTTAGTTCTTGTTTTTTCACTCCATTGTTTTGTTTCCATGTCTACCAATCAGTTCACCTGTCCTCACGACTCACGCACCTTATTCGTTTGAACTCACGCACCTGTTTTCAAGCACCACAGCACTATTTAAGCTTATAGTTGCCAGGCAGTCAGCCTGGCGACATCATCCTCTACACACCCTTGCTCTTTGTTGATGATCCATGCTCTTATCTCGTTGCCCATAAGTTTTGTTATTCATGCCATAGTTTGCAAGTTTTGTTTTATGTCCATAGTTTGTTGTAGTAATAATTTTGTTTCATAGCCAAGTTTGTGTACCTCCTGTGTGAGCGCCTTTCGTTTGTTCCTTTTTTGAGTTACGATTGAAATATGTCGTTACCTTCACATCATGCCCGATCCAGTCACTTTGCACCTCGGGAAAACAAACCACACTAAAGTCCACGCCTTGACACCATGCACCAGGTTTTACTCATAACAATGCCCAAGTTACGGCCAATGTCTTCAGAATAGCAAAACGTCACTTGGAAATATGCAAATTACTGGTCTAGACACACCCCAAAATAGAAATGAGCATTCCAACATATTTGTAATTGTCAAAACACATGAAATAGACACCAAATTTACATTTTTAGCTTATCTGTTTCAAATGTTAGAGACACAAGCTATTATAAGTGGCGGCCATATTTGATTGGCCGCTGTGGCGACCCCAAAGGTCACCAGGGCGGGCGCCCTAGCTAAATCATTTAAGTATGCACCTGATTCATTTAAACTCACGCACCTGTTTTAAAGCACCACAGCACCATTTAAGCCTATAGTTGCCAGGCAGTCAGCCTGGCAACATCATCCTCTACACACCCTTGCTCCATGCTGATGAACCATGCTCTTTTCTCGTTCCCCATAAGTTTTGTTATTCATGCCATAGTTTGCAAGTTTTGTTTTATGTCCATAGTTTGTTGTAGTAATAACTTTGTTTCATAGCCAAGTTTTTGTACCTCCTCTGTGAGCGCCTTTCTTTTGTTCCTTTTTTGAGTTAAGATTAAAATATGTCGTTACCTTCACATCATGTCCGATCCTGTCACTTTGCACCTCGGGAAAACAAACCACACCAAAGTCCACGCCTTGACACCATGCATCAGGTTTTACTCATATCAATGCCCAAGTTACATCCAATGTCTTCAGAATAGCAAAACGCCACTTGGAAATATGCAAATTAGGGGTCTAGACACACCCCAAAATAAAAATGAGCATTTTAACATATTTCTAATTGTCAAAACACATGAAATAGACACCAAGTTTACATTTGTAGCTCATCCGTTTCAAATGTTAGACACACAAGCTATTATAAGTGGCAGCCATATTTGATTGGCCGCTGTGGCGACCCCAAAGGTCACCAGCGCGGGCGCCCTAGCTAAATCATTTAACTATGCCCTGAGCTATAACTGTGCCAAATTTGGCGCTTTTAGACAAAAGTGAACGAAAATATCCCTAAGGACCTCCACTACAGTGCAAAACAGGCTCATTGCAGCCACTAATGCTGTGATAAAACTTTTTTTTTAACAAGGTAACTGTTCATCTTTTTTACCAAATGGCTGCATTTTCTTTCATTTTTTGCACCGATTTTAAAGCAAGTTATATACTTTAAGATGTTTTATCTTTTTGGAAAATCCATTTATGTAATGTCAATAAATCTTAACCTGACTAATTCTGTGACTATTGTGGCTTTTACTGGCTTTTGTTTTTTTCATCTGAAAGGGGGCCTGACAGAAAAAGTTTAAAAACCACTACACTAAACCAAGCAGATATTAACTGAAACTTCCCCTTAACTTTCACATATTTGAGAACACGCTATCGTTACACAACTCAGCTTTTGGAGTTGTGTGCGTCCACTCATGCGCACCTGCATGGCAGAGGCCACCCAGCCGGCTCCATGTGACCTGTACACGCACACAAACAGTGACAGATGGATCTGTTGCCGGCCTCATCACTCACTCGCAAAGACACGAGAGGACTTGGGAGAGGAAAAGAAGAGACAAAATAATTAAGAGGGATGAAACTGGTGAAGTAGGCAAGGATTATGACGCACGCACGCACACACCTAAAGACATTAGTCAGCCATGTTCACACAACCGATATTAACAATAGGCTTCCTGTGTGCTCTGCTGGGAGATTGATTCAATGTAAGACCTCTGCACAAAGTCAATAGGCATTAGGCTGCAAAAACTGGATTTCTCTTTGATTGGACACAACGTGTGAGCAACTTCACTTGGAGCGAGTTAATTCAGGATTTTTAAGTCGCCTACTTATCGACCACATTCGAGAGGACAAATGTTTTTCACAGTATCAACAGGCTGCGATGAGGTGGCGAATTGTCCAGGGTGTACGCCGCCTTCCGCCCGATTGTAGCTGAGATAGGCACCCCCGCAACTCCAAAGGGAATAAGCGGTAGAAAATGGATGGATGGAGTATCAACAAGGGCACATTCATGTTTGTGTCACAGATGACCGAGAGGAGATTGACAGCCTTTAGAAAAGATTTAGTGCTAGATTCAGGAAAATAGTCCAGTTAATGGACATATTTGTAAAGTCAGGGCTGTACGGGGCCGCAAATTAACTCGCAAATGTGCCTAAAAAAGACCGTACCACTTGAAAAAATAGGGTATTTCAACCCTTTCATTGCATTTTGCTAATTTGAATCCGACTAAAGAAGTGCTAAAAATGGATATTATATAAGCTGACATCATTATTTACATCCAGAGCAGCCATCTTTGAAACGAACCCGGGAGTGGTGAGAATGCTTCATCTTTTCGAGTGGGAAATCCGACCTCAGGGGCGTTCCAGTTGAAATTCCAACTTCCAAGTACAAATAGAACTGAGCACTCAGTGGCGTCGCACGTCACTTTTAGAGGCGCCCACACACTGCTTATCACAACTTCATAATGCAAGATATTTGATGTTTTGTGAAGTAACACATTAATTAATTTCCCTATTAAATAATTACATTTATTAAAGAGTAATTATGTTAGTAATTACATTTTATTTGGGTAAATTAACAAGTTACTATACAAAATTACTTTTTAAAAGTACTTTTTGGAACACTGCCTGTCACACAGCATCATGAAGCAGTTGGTAGGTTGGCGTTCCTGGCTAAAATGTTTGTGTTTATCCATCCATCCATCCATTTTCTACCGCTTATTCCCTTTCGGGGTCACGGGGGGGCGCTGGCGCCTATCTCAGCTACAATCGGGCGAAAGGCAGGGTACACCCTGGACAAGTCGCCACCTCATCGCAGGGCCAACACAGATAGACAGACAACATTCACACTCACATTCACACACTAGGGCCAATTTAGTGTTGCCAATCAACCTATCCCCAGGTGCATGTCTTTGGAGGTGGGAGGAAGCCGGAGTACCCGGAGGGAACCCATAATGTTTACCAATAAAAAAGACACCATTGTTAAAGGTCAATTATTTTTAATG